>NC_081829.1:26938594-27245399 GCF_030867095.1 Alligator mississippiensis | reverse complement strand
GTATATTAATTGAACAAGACCATACCTTTTTCATAGCTGTTTCTGAAAACCCTACTTCATGATTATGACTTCCACTGCACTGTGCTAGCTACTATAAATGCTTCATGCAAGGACACCTAGGCTCTCAGTCCTCATTCTCAGTTAACTATTGAAAAACAGCAATTCCAGGTAATGACAAATCTCAGAATCAACTCTAATCCCAATTCTGACAGAAGCTCCTTATGTTATCGTAGGCAAATTAATTTCTGCCTCAGTTTCCTCATCTGTAAAACAAAGATCTAATTAACCTATCTGAAAATGGGGTTGAGGGTTACTGGAGACTTGTAAGATCCTTTTAAAATATGTAAAGCATAGAGGCACAGAGTAGTAAGTACTTAAGTATCTTTAAAAACAGAAAAAAGAACTTGAACTTGAGATGGGCCTAGGCCTGGAACTGAGTTCAGGGTTTTGGTTTGAGACTAGCTTTAGGTTTAGGTCCAACTGTAATTTTCATTATTTTAACCTTCAAAAAATTCATGTATTGAAACAAGGGATTACATGCACTTTCTAAACAGGAAATAAGTTTGCCAGAACTGAGAACTGTAATGGATAAACCTCTCAGTGGGTGCATCTACACATTTAATTAGTGCAGCATGATAAACTCTGGCGAAGTTCGCACTTGTACATGTGCATTTAGGAGCAGTTAATAATAATAAAAAAAAACTTAAAGAAAGTGTAGATCTCCACATGCTTTAAAGAGATTTCATTATTTCTATTTTGCAGATGAAGGAAACAAACAGATGGAGCATTGAGGTGATTTGCCTAAAACGAGACAAGTCTGGTTTAGAAATTTGTAGTTGAGTTGGGACTACAAACCAGGGCTCCTCACTTCATAATCTTCCAACACTCCCATTGCTCCACTCTGTGGGCCTGCCAGGAAACAATTTACAAATGTGCAAATATTAATATATCATCGGAAGAAAACTGTGCTAATGGCATAAAAAATTCAGAGCAATAACGAATTAATAATAAAGGGCACCAAGGTAACAAAGCCAATAATCTTTCTGAAGTGGGTTCTAAAGCTGCTGTTTTGAACCTTTGAGTCAGAGAAGAATTCAACAAAAGCAAGCAATAACACCATATTAGCTATTAAATGAAAAGAATGTGAAAAATATGATTGAAAGTCCCCACATTAAGGAGATGCCAATTTAAATTGTGGCACAAGCAGCAGCTTTTAGAAAGTTAAAAGGGAACCACATTTTTTCTAGATATTAGGATGTATTGCAGTAATGCAAAGGAGGCCTGGGCCCTCTTTTGTGCTAGACACACAATGAGACAGTGCCTAACCCAAAGCGCTCACCTGTATAGAGATGTAAAGGGTGAGAGGGAATCAAAGGATCAAGGAGGAGAAAAGATCACACAGAAGTATAGCTAGGGACTGGAAGGACTATACAGGAAATTACTTCATTCACACAAGGAATAGCACTGGTAGGTATGTTGTGACTCCTGTCCAGTTTCTCTTGGTGGAAAGAACAGCACTTAAACGGACTACCACATAGGTTTTCTTCAAGGTTTTGTGAACAACTGCATTTTATCTGGCAAATTATTTCTCCTGAGTCAATATATTGCTACCAGTTTCGGCCAGATTTGAAAGTAAAAGGTTCTGCATCCTGGTATCAGCTTCTTCAGCCATCCATCCGTGTTCTTGATTTGAACTCAATAATTAACCTTTTTTAAAAAAAAAATGGCTTCAGTAAAAAGATAATGTCTATCCTGCCAGCTGGTTTTGCCAATATGCTCTTGAAAGGAAAAGGGGAATACTTGCAGAGATATGGAGAATGGCATCCCTCAGCTAAAAAGGAAATGAGGAGCTTCTCACCATCTGACTTTCAATGTGCTTGACTCTCACTAGGAAAGATGCATTGTAAATTATAAAATGGAAAAAAACTTGAATCACTGCTTGGAGAAAAAAAAAAAACTTATTTACATTTCAACACTGCAATTATATCCCCTTAACATTAACTTTCTACATTAAAATGCACATAATCTTTTACCTGTAGTTACATGTGCTAAACTTTGGACTATATCAGATTCATGATTTTATGTAATATATGTGCTTTCACCTGGCATGTTATTCTGAGGAGCTCTGCTCTAAAATGCACTGTATTTTTGGAGATATGTGGCAATGTGCATAATACTTCCAACAATAAAATCCCATCCATAGTGCTCTGAACTCCTCCTCAAGCCAACTTTTGATAATCCTTTACTTTCCAAAAGCACAGCATTTTTTTGAAATTAAATGAAGTAGGACCTATGTGGAATTTTACATATTCTTTACCTTTGCCCTGATGTGCACATACCCTTCATCAAATCTTACTAGTTTAATTGAACATCTCATTCTGCAGACCACTTCATAAAAAAACCCAAAGCCTATTCTCATGGGTCTACAACCACTAAAACCTTACAACCTGCTTATCAAAATATTTCATTCTGATGACCACCTAGCTTAGAAGGATCCTGAAGACTACCTATTCTCTGTGGACAGCTGCTTTAGATAGCTTCCTCAAATCATCATTCCGCTTAGACACTTTTGATTTAATTTCCCATAAATATGAAATGGCTTTATTTTATTAATGTTTTAATTGTATAATTTCTATTTACTGTCAAAAATACTAATACCTGCTCATAAAGTGTCATAAGATCACTTTTTCCCACTATTCTTAAGTGTAATAAATAACATTATACTAAATGATTTTGCAGACTGAATATCCATGCAAACCCTAAGCTGAAAATGAAACATTTGGCCCAATTCATATAAAAATATTATGGATTGCCTAGTTAAGCAGGCAGAGATTCACTATGAAGAAGAATACTTGAGCTAAAACCAAACTCTTTCAATTTGGGTTATGATCTGGATTACTGTTATTACAGAAGGAGAGCTCTGAACTTTGACTAAGCAAGAAAACTACTGCTGTTGTATTAACTACTCAACTACATTGTAAAAGTGGAACAGATTCACAGAGCTACTGCTCCTGACCTTGTGCTGTATATATACATGACCTGCTGCCCCCTCCGTACCAGTGCATTCTAGATTTCAAAGCATCTCTCCACGCACTTATCACTCAAGGACTACACAGATTTGATACAGCACACTTAGTCTACACCAAATCACCATTCGAGTTTCAGATAATTGCCGTGCCATGGAATTTGCCAAGATCTAGAAGGTAACTTGATTATAGGGTTATATTACAGGAAAGCAAATCCACAAAAGCAACCACCATTTTACCCCTTAACTTGGCTGGCTTACATGGTTAACAGTTGGACATTACGCAGAAGACACTGTGTGAAAGGTGCCACTTTTTCTAAATAATATTGAACTAGTTCATTTTAAACCTGGCACATGTCCAAAGCACATATGGAACATTAAATGTAACCATAAAATTTTATGTGCCAGATTTAACAAGGGTCCTAAGCTCTAATTTATATATTCTACATTTTGCTGGAAGACTAGCTACATTTGATAAAGCTACCTCAAAGGAACTCTGTTCTCCTAACACTTACACCTCACACATCTGGATTTGTAACGTAATTTTGAGTAAGAGAGCCAAGTAATGCAGATATTGTTTGTATTATGTGCAATTGTTTTTCTGTCCTGGATCTCCCAGGGTGATTAGAATGCACTGAAGATATCAGAGAAGATGTATATTCAATTAAAGAGCAAGAAACTGGTTGTTCTCTGCCCCATCAATGAGATTGCTACACCTAATCTCTTAAGAAAGTGAATGATGTACCCTATTTACCTGATTAGAAGATGAGGCTTTTCCCCCCATGTAACATGGGGGGAAAAGCCCCTTGCCTTACAATTAAGAGGCAATAGTGTCACGGAGCTGGTCAACATGGCCCCATAGCAGCACCATGAGCTTTCTGCCATTGCTGCTATAAGGCTGAGTTAGACAAGCAATGCTGGCTCCACACAACTGCCATGGAGAGGGCTGGAGCCATGCTCTGTGTCCTAGGTTACAGCAGGGATGGGGCCTGCGGGTGCAGAGCAAAGTTAAGTGGAAGGGGTGGGGAGCGAGGGGCAGGCAGGGTGGTGGGAGGAGAGAGACTTTGGGTGGGGGGGAGATGGGAAGAAGGGGGACAGGGACCTGAGGCCGCAGGTGGCAAAAGCAGAGTGGAGAGGGTAGGAGGATGGAATGGGGGGCGGGGGAGGAAAGTGTGATTCCCTTATTTAATGGGGGAAGCAATCTAGTGACAGATGATTCAGAAAAGACTGAAGTACTCAATACCTTTTTCAGCTCAGTCTTCACATCCAAGGTCAGCTTCCAGATATTGCACCTGGCAGCAAAGTTTGGGGAGGAGGTGAGCAGCCAACAGTGGTGAAAGAACAGGTCATGGACTATTTAGAAAAGCTGGATGTGTAAAAGTCCATGGGGCTGGACGTGACGCACCCAAGGGGTTTTGAGGGAGTTGGCCGATGTGACCGCAGAGCCGCTAGCCATTATCTTTGAAAACTCATAGCAATTGGGAGAGGTCCTGGATGATTGGAAAAGGGCAAATAAAGTGCCCATCTTTAAGAAAGGGAAGGAGGATCTGGGGAACTACAGACTGGACAGCTTCACCACAGTCCCTGAAAAATCATGAAACAGGTCCTCAAGAAATCTATTTCTAAGCACTTGGAGGAGAAGAAGGTGATTAGGAGCAGTCAGCATGGATTCACCAAGGCCAACTCATACCTGACCAACCTGACTGCCTTCTATGATAAGATGACTGGCTTAGTGGATGCAGGAAGAGCAGTGGACATGGTATACCTGGGCTTCAGCAAGGCTTTTTATATGACCTCCCACAACTTCCTTGCAAACAAGCTAAGGAGGAATGGACTTAAGGTGGAGAGAAAACTGGCTGGATCATTGGGCTCAAAGGGTAGTAAATCAATTGCTCAATGTCTCGGTGTCAGCTGGTATCAAGTGGAGTGCCCCAGGGAGCAATCCTGGGGCTGGTTTTGTTCAGTATCTTCATCATTGACCTGGAAGATGGGATGACATCAAGCTGGCGGCAATAGTAGATACACTGGAGGGTAGGGCTAGGATTCAGAGAGACTGCAACAAATTTGAGGCTTGGACAAAAAGAAATCTCATGGGCTAGGGACAGACATTCAAGAAGCCTAAGCCTGAATCGATTCAACCTTTGCAGGTTAGTTTAACCTGGCTAGGCTGAACCTGTCTCCAACCATACAGAATATCCTTCTGGAATAAGGAAAATCAGGCACATGCCTGCAGTGGCTCAGGCTGGAAGCCAGGGAGCGCTAGTGCAGCCCTCCCTGCCCTTCCACAGAGCTAGACTGAGGCGGGCATGGCCAGGCCCCAGCAGGCCTCTGATTAGGGAGGTGTGTAAACCCCCACCCCGCCTGCAGTTCCAGGCTTTTCCCCACTTGCCGCTCAAGGGGCAGGAGTTTTGCCAGCCTGAAGCCCCAGGCTAGCCCTCTGAGGCAAGGGTGTGTGTGCAGTGCATGCATCTGTTGATGATATGGAGTTTTTCACCCCTGGGGGACAATTGTTCTTCTGGCATGGTTTAGTACCTGCCGAGGTGTTGGGGCTTAATGTCCACTTTATGGAAATGGGAGGCTCCTCCCTAGCTTGCTCCTGCAGCCATATGGCTGAGGGCAGGTGAACTGTGGGGGCATCTGAACCCTAAGCCACCTGACTTGGGCCTGCATGTAGGATGCCCGCCAAAAAGAGTGGGGGTAGAGGATGTTTGCCGGTTGTAGGGCCACTTATGGTTTTGGACTGACTCATGGATTTGTACTTGATTTGGCTGATTTGGCTTGGAACATGAAAAATTTCTTTAATAAAAAAGTTTTTCATTCTCCCTCCCTGCTTCTGTATACTGTCTGTAGCAAACTGATAGGCAAGCAGGGAGGGGGGAGCAAATAACAGTGTTTACCATCCGTATCTCAGTGTTTATTGCCCCATTAAGAAAACAGAGAGATGTTACCAGCTATCTGTTGATTCAGCAGAGACCCAGCATGTGGTCTGCTGGTTAATACACAGACACCTCCCAGCAAGGCAGAGGGGAGGGGGGAATTTGCGCTAAGCAGAGAGTGGTGAGGGGGAGGGAGGGGAGCAAACAGCTTTTCTCAAACAGCATTTCCAGGGAAGGATATTAAGCTACTTGTTGATTACCTCCAAAAAGCCTGTCTGCCTTTGTCTCTCCCACAGCACAGACTGTAGCCAGCATGTGGTCTCCTAGCTAATGCTAAAGTGTCTGTGAGGGACAGGGGAATACCTGCTTAGCGAAGTGAGGGCTGGGGGGGAGGAGGAAAAGCAGAAGCCAGGCAGATGCCAGCAGAGACTGCCGAGCTCCAGCGAGGCAGCAGAGAGGAGGGGCCAACCCTGCTGTGGAGCAGAGAGCCCTGCCCAGCCAGACAGCATGCCAGCATGCTGGGGGACTCTGGTTTATCTTAAACCATGAAGGGGTCTGGGACAGCCATTGCATAAACCAGTTTGAGCCAAATCAGTTAAGTCTGATACTACATTTAACCAGGTTTATTTCAAACTAGTTTCAGCCATTTTTAGACTGCTTTATGTGCACTAAACATCTGTTCTGTTACAGGTTTAAACCAGTTTCTGACCACTTAAACCAGTTTATGTGTAATGTCTGTCCTTAGCCATGAGGTCTAATAAGGACAAGTGCAAAGTCCTGCACTTAGGACAGAAAATCCTATGCCCTGGTACTGGTACTGGCTGGGGACTGAGTGGCTAAGCAGCAGCTCTGCAGAGAAGGACTTGGGGGTTGCAGTGAACAATAAGCTGAATAGCCAACAGTGTCCTTGCTATGTAGAAGACCAATGGCATACGCAGCTGTATTAGTAGGTGTGTTGCCAGCAGATTGAGGGAAGTGTTTATTCCCTTTTATTTGGCACTGGCAAGGTCATATTGAGAGTACTGTGTCCAGTTTTGGACCCCCCACTACAGAAAGGATGTGAACAAATTGGAGAGAGGGCAAAGAAAATGATTAGTGTGATGGGGCACATGACTTCTGAGGAGACACTGAGGGAACTGGGCTTATTTAGTCTGGAGAACAGATGACTGAGAGGGGATTTAATAGCAGCCTTCAACTACCTGAATGGTGGATCCAAAGAAAATGCAGCTAGACTGTTCTCAGTGGTGCCATATGACAGAACAAGGAGCAATGTTCTCAAGTTGCAACAAGGGAAGTTTAGGTTAGATATTTGGAAAAACTCTCTCACAAGGAGGGTAGTAAAGCACTGAAATGGGTTACCCAAAGAGGTTGCAGAATCTTGATCCTTAGAGGTTTTTAAGACCTGGCTATACAAAGCTTTGGCTGGGATGACACAGTTGGGGATGGTCCTGCTTTGAGCAGGGAGCTGGACTAGATGACCTCCTAAGGTCCCTTCCAACCCTAGTTTTCTATGATTCTGAGATTCTATGAATCAGGGCAACCTGAGGCTATGGAGGAGAAGGGGGGCAGGGGCAGACACAACTGGGGGTATGTGGCAGAAGCAAGCAGCAGGAAGCAAGCTGCCTGCCTCTCTCACTACCTGCCGCACTGCCTCCATATGGCCTGACCCCTACCACCTGCTCCCCCAGTGCCTGTCCCATTACTGCTTCCCTGCCTACCATACCATGTCCCCCCACTACTGCCCCATTACTTTCCCCTCTCATCATCTCTCCCACCACCACCTGCGGTAGTGGGGGGTTGCAAATTCAAGATGTTAATCCAATTATTAGATCTTCATACATGGAAAAATATAATACATTTATAAATTTTCTGTATATAGAAACTAATTATGGGGTTATCTTACATTCAGGGTCATCTTGCATTCAAGTAAATAAAATGGCATTCTATAATTATATTTTATCATATTTTTAACAACAGTTTGTGGGCAATTAGAGCTGCCTCCAGTGCCCAAAGATCTCCATTTGGATTACTTTTCATTACTCCCTCACAGCAGCCAAGGGAACTAAATGATAGCAGTTGGAACACTGAGTTCAGTTATATAAACACCTCTTCCTTGCCAGGTTTCCCTGCAGCGCTCCTACTTCATGAAGTGAGTCTACAGTATTTAGTGATACACTCTACCATCAGTTCTGTTCATGTGGCAGAAAGTTAGGTCCTCAGCTCCTGGCTGAACGGGCTCATGCTTGAACATGGTTTCTGGAATCCTTCCCAGATTACATGGTCAGCCCAGAAACAAAAGAAAGGAAAGGAATTCTATATTCAAGTATAAGAGACTAAAAATAAGAAATCAAATGGAACAGGATAGCAGACAGCCTTTATCTAAAAGATCAATTAGGTCAATTCCTTCAAAGTCTGTTATTTGTATGGTAAATGTGTGTTACAACTTCAAAAGATATAGGCTACAGACAGAAGTTTCACATAAACTGGTTTAAGTGATAAGAAACTGGTTTAAACCTGTAACAGAACGGAAGTTCAGTGCACATAAACCAGTTTGAAAATGACCAAAACTGGTTTAAGATAAACCTGGTTGAATGCAGTATCAGACTTAACTGATTTAAGTCAAAACAATTTATGGAACTTCTTTCCCAGACCTCTTCCTGGTTCAAGTTAAATCACAGTACCCCAGCATCCCAGGATGCTTTGCAGCCATGTGCTGTGCTGTGCTGTATGCTCCAGCAGAGCAGGCTGGGCCCTGCCCCTCTTCTCCCTAGCTTGACCAGTGAGGGCTGGTTGACAAGGGGGTGGAGGTGGGGGTGGTAAACCCGGCTTGGGGCACAACCCAGTCTGCCTGGCATGTACAGAGCAGCCCCTGCCAGACTTTTCCCCTGCTGGAGTAGAGGAGGTGGGAGCATGAGCTAGCAGGCTCAGGAAGAGGGGAAGGAGAGGGTTTTAAATCTCCTTCATGGGCCATGGGACCCCAAGACGGGTCTGGATGGAGGGGGATGCCACACTTCCATCCCCCCTACCCCACCCTGCTCCCCACTCAAGCAGGGGAGAGGGCAGCCCCTGGCAGGGTTTTTTTCCTCTCTCCCCACTTGAGCAGAGAACAGAGAGTGTGGCCACAACCTGGCCAGGGTGGGCAGAGTGAGGCAGAGAAGGGGGGATTAATCCCCCCTCCCTCCCCTCTCCTATTGGCATGAGACCCTAGCCAGGGTTTGCCAGAGGAGGCAGTCCCATCCAGGCTTTTTCCCCTCCCCTCCATTCGCATGTGAGCAGGGGTTCAGCAGGGAAGAGGATGGTGTCTGGCCATGCTCCCCAGTCCTGGTGCTCTAGTGGTGAGTTGGGGGGGGGGGAAGCGGGGGAAAGTCTGGGATGGGCTTCTGGAATTAAAACCCCTTCCCTCCCCCACTTCACTTCAATGTGCTAGCCAGGGGCTATGCCCCCCTCCGCCCAGGCTATGCCCCCCTCCGCTTGAGCAGCAAGCCAGGGAAAAACCTGGCAAGGGCTGCTTCCCCTCCCCACCCCCCTACTTTCCAGGCACACTCTGGCTGGGGACCATGCAGGCCAGGGTAGGGGTTTAAAACCCTCCCCAATCATACTCAGCAGCCTGTCAGGGCCTGGCCATGCCCCGCCCCACTCAGCTTCCCTCCAGCCTTCTGGCCACTGCTAAAGGGAAAGGAGGGCTTGCTATAGTGCCCCCCAGCTTTTAGCCTGAGCTACTGCAGGCATGTGGCTACATTTCTGGAATCAAAAGTGAATGCCTGTTCACTTGCTTCTAGGTTCAATCTACACAGGTTAAACTAACCTTCAAAGACTGAATCAATTCAGGCTCAGGGTTTCTGAATGTCTGTACTTAGCCATTATGATGAGCACATGCTTTGGCACGCATATTTGTCAACCATGGTAAAATACACATAGGCCAAACCATTCCCAAAGGCCAATATGCTGTGCATTTTCAAGTCACCAGCTGGAATGAGCATATGACAAGCTATGCAATATGATTTTGTAATTTAGGGGCTGCTTAGACTCTATGTAAAGAGAACTAATGCAGTTAATACAATATATGGTGAAATCAGGAATGTGTATAATTACTAAATAAATCAGCCACATAACTGATCTATCACTGATTAAAAGCAGTATTTCTGCCACCTCTACAGCAGCTGGCAACCTGTACCCACAACTCTGCCAGCCCAATCTCCTCATCAATGAGATGAGTAGAAGAGTTCATTGCATTGTCTTACTTGGGCCTACCTTCTCTAGGCATGTGGTTGCCTGGCCCCTGTTCAGGGCCATATGGTAAAATAGTCTTCTTCCATCCTCTCCTGTTTGCACATCTGTGCTGAGGCTGGAAACAATATGACTAAGAATTAAGAGCAATTAAATATAATCTCCTCCAACTGTACCTAGGACAGTGTGAGTTTTTTGTCTTTCACAGAAAAAGGAACACAGATGAAAGAAAAAACTCTACTGTAATCCAGAACTGGTTAAAACTGCTTATGAATGATGAACTGTAAAGTAGAAGAAAAAAGTTGCATGTTTCCTTTGCAACAGAGCATACGCAGCCCAATAGTTATGAAAAACAGATTTTACTTTTTCTTTTTTTTAGGGAAATATTTAAAACATTTTCGTGAAAGAAAACCCATATTATCCTGAGTTCAATTGTTTTCAGTGAAGGGCTTTGTTCATCTTTAAAAGGTCAGGATAGTGGTTTCAAAGCATGAAATCAAAAACTGAGCTTGCCCCAACTCAGAGTTTGAGGATGTTGAATCAAACTTTTCAATCTCTCTCATCTTCTGTAACATCCCCTAGTAATTCAATTTATCACTGTTCTAGCTCCTATTCTGCCTAACTTCCAATAGGCAATAGTCTCCATAGGCAGAAGGTAAGGCAAAGTGACATCTTAAGACACCTATACATGTGCCCAAAAGCCTGCTCCGACACGTACTAATTAGCATGCATTGAAACAGACTTGATTAATCAAGTACTGCTGGAGTGTGCTAATTAGCATGGCTCCAGCAGCATTGGTGTCAAATGTATTCAGTGTCCCATGCTTCAAAAAGGCAGCAGGGACACTTTAACTAAAGTTCACTGAACAAGCATTAGTTAAAGTGTCCCTGCCACCATTCTGAATTGTGGAATGCTGAATACACAACACATTGTAGGCACTTTAATTAAAGCAGCTCCCAAGAGCTGCTCTAATTAAAGCACCCCCTACCCCTTACCTCCTCCCTCACCCTGGAGCACATGTAAAGACACCCTTAGAGACTAATTGGCTCAGAGACACATTTTTAGTAGGCAACAGCCTACTTCTGCTATTACTCTCCATTGTTAAGTATGTCTCCATCAGTAATTATATGGGTCAAATTTGTTCTTGCATCTGAACTAAAGGTTTGTCAACAACTTGGAATTGTTTTTGATGTGTGGACACTCTTATTCTAGGACAAAAAAAATCTACATATCAAGTTAATCACAAACAGTTATTATGCTTCATATTTAAACCAAGAGAGGGAAGAAGTGTGTGCTATTCCAGCTTTGCCTATCAGTACTGTCCCCCCTATATTGTCTGCTCCATGCCATTCAACTAGTCTGCCACCCTCATGTTGGTTAAAACTAATTTAGGAAATCAGAAATTTGACTTCCTTAATCCCTCAAAACTCAGGGCTAGCTGAGCTGAAGCTCAGGTTTAAACCTAAGTTGTGTGTAGTTACCATCCAGACCCTCCAGAAGACTGCAGAAGTCCTGGAATACAGGGAAGGAAATGACCTGATGGTTCTAACTTATAAAAGCAAACAAAGGGAGGAAAAAATATTTGGTGAGACCATTTTTAAATCATAAAGGAGAAATAATAATAGAAGGAAAAGATGCCTTGGCAATTCACCCTTACAATGAGATAAAATCTTTTCCTGAATTCTACACATTTTTCTCCTGGAATATTGCAGACATGCACTGATATTTTGCACAAGATATTGGGTTAAATATACAGTAGTTGAATCCCTGCTGGTAAAAGCTAGTAAAGCTTTTCTTTTAGCTCAGCAGCAAAGGATTTACAGTACTAGGGATGCCAGAAACCTGAGATCTACTTGTACCAACTGCTTTTCACTATAAAATGTTTTGTAAATCAATATATTTTGTTGTTTATTTAGAAAGGTGTCTGACAACTCAAAGTTCTACCTACAGTACAATACTCATATTTCAGGGAGCAAATAGGTGTTCTGTACTTCACAACTAGTATAGGAATCAGGTGATGTGGGCATTGCTATGGTAACTATACTTTTGAAGTGAACTTTGAGGTAAATAGGTACATAAAACATGTATAAGTTGCCACTAAGTGAGTTACTGATGCCCTATAGTTGCAATAATTTGTTTCCTTTAAAATAGTTAAATCTAGTCATAAATACTTTGTACCTCCCTGTTTTTTATTTCAGTAACATGACAAACCTCCACTCGCCTAGCCCAGCACATGACAGTAAGACAAACTTTTAAAGAGTAATGTGTACTACTGGGGCTCTAGGCAGGTGAATGTATTTGCAGTCTTGTGGCCCATGCAAGACTTAAAAAAACAAGCACCTGGTCTGACTTCACAAGGAATGGATGATCTACTGTGCAGAGTTAGGAAGGGTAGGAAAAAATGCTTCACAATGGGAAAATGAAGAGCTGCTTCAGAGGTGAAAGCTTGTGCAAATGAGTGCCTTGCTTCCCTTATGTTACAACTCTTTATATGTGATACTTCCTCTTCCCCTTGAGATAAGCCAGGTGTTTCTTCCACCTAAGAGTAATTTTCATGCATGTTCCATCAACAGCTGGAGAACTGGGCTAGCAAAGGGAGAACATGGGTGCCTTCTGAGCCCCATCCTCTTTTTCATCATAAAAATTCCTATTTTGTGAAGTGGGGATTTTTATCTCAGTCCACCATTTAGGGGGAATTTGGGAGTAAATATTTTCTGTTTACTCTTCTCACCATTATGCGGGGTGCATAGTGCAACTGTCGGCATTGTAATGAAGTCCATCTTCATGAAACAGGAATCTTTCTTTTGTTAACTAAGGATGTGGTGCTTAGGGACACATTGTGATGGAAAACCATTGATGAAGTAACAAAGTACATTGGGTTCCAGTTCAAATTGGGCACCTTGTTAAATAGTCTTTCCTGGCTTAATGTTGACTAGTTTGCCAGGAAAGCAACCACATTTTAAGACATAAAAGAAGGTATTGAGTGTGATAAATGGATCCCCAAACCTTTCCATGTTCTAGGTTGCCTAGAACAGCTTTAGGGGAATCTGTGTCTCGGAGGGAGAAGAGATGGAGCTTTCATGGCAGCTGCAGTGTTTCGTCATTCCAAAGAGATTAGGATTGCTATGTAAATTTGGTGGCCAAAAGAGTTTCTGATTGATCAGAAACCAGGGAGGAATATCTGGATGGATAACGATTTAATAAATCATCTATCAGTGCACATTCAGAGATGATTTGGTTGGATGAATATTGATAGTTCATCTTAAATTTAAAAACACAGCTTGCCTAAATGAAAAATCTAACCAACTTTTCATTAGATTTATATTTTATGCATGTATGGGGGCAGAATGTGAGCCTTAATGGAGTATGGAGACTCATCATAGTTAATGCTGAGATCAGTTTTGTGAAAGATTTGACTTCTTTGCCTTACATGAAAATACAGCATATCGGTCCCAAATTTACAGCACTTACCCTGAGTACATTTACTGAGAATTTATTAGTCGAATTAATTAGCTGATGAGTTAATATTAATTAAAAACTGAGTGCATTATTACATTTAGCAACTGTGTTAGCCTTTTCTTTGTCCCAAATAACTTTATAAACTTCACAGACAGTTAATAATTGAACTTTAACAGTCAGACTATATTTGAAGATATTAGGTGGTAATTAAGCAAAGCCATTAAGGAATATTTTATCTAATTATGGCTTTGGATAGGCATTCATTTCTAGCAGTGGAAATTTATGAGAAATTTCCACTGCCAGAAATCTTTCCAGGAGAGGAAACAGTACAAGCATTCTGCCTGCAGCTGCCTCTTCTCCCCTGGTCTCTGTGCCTTCCCCACATGAGGGTGATCCTGGCCTGGGGAAGGTGTGGGGTACAGCAGCTGCTCCACTCCTCCGGTCCTGGGGAGATGGCAGGTATCTTCCCCATGCCTCAGCTTCACAATGCTACCTGTGCCACCTACTTGGGTGGCAGGGTCAGCAATTTAAAAGCTGGTGGACTGGGAAGCAGGCTTGGAAGAATCCCCACACCTCTGTGCCTGGCTTCATGTTGCTGCCCCTGCCACCCAGCTGGGCCATGGTAGTTGAAAAGCTGTGCAGGTACTGGCTTTGAATGTGTCATGTGGGGTGGAGCTGCCCACAACCTGACATCCCTTCTCTCCTCTCCCTCCTCCTTGCACCACATGGCAGGTTTTAAGCCAGTGCCTGACAGCTTTTAAATCACTGCCCAGCTCAGCAGCAACATGAAGCAGGGGGTACAGGACAGCAGGGCCTTGGAGAGCCTCTGCAGCACACTTCCCTGAGGCCCCAGTTTCACACTGCTGACCTGCTGGGTCATGGGGTGGTGATTTCAAAGCTGATGAGGCTGGAACCAAGCTTGGGAAGAGCCTTCACAAGCCTAGTTTCCTCACCTCCCATGTGGGGAAGAGGTCCAGGACTAGTCTCCAAGGGGAGGGAGCAGTGGGGCAAAGCCCTCTGACCCAGGGCATCAAAAGTAATTAAACCATTTACCTCTCTTCCACTACAACAAACTGATATGAAAAATTCTATAAGCTTTAATGACTCAGTGTTATGAAAGAGACTTGACATACATATCAAAACTTTCTAATGGCAGAATAAATGGCCCAAATGACATTGCCCTTTAAAGACTGCATGGCTGGCTGCTAGCTTTGGCACTGGTGCTTGTAAGATTCCTGCTACCATAGCTCTACTGAATATTGAGGCAGTGCTGCCAGGAAACTTGTGACAGAATGGCTGTAAAGCATGAAATTTGCAATCAGGAACTGGGCTCTCAGTCCTACTTCACATAGCACCAGTCTCACTAACACAAACCTTGACCACTATATCAATTTAAAACACAGGTACAATAAAAACACTCTGATTCTTTTACCCTATTCTGACGATACAAAAGAGTTGTAAACATAACTGAGCATGGAACTCTTTTTTTCTGCCTTGATATACCAGTGAATTTACTCTTAAAAGCCAGCACTAAAATAAAATGGTTTATGGTTGATACTGTATACATTCATATCATTAAAATTTCACATGGTAACACTCTCTATGTATTTCTTCAGTGTGCATGTATGGCATTTTTAACAATTTTAAAAAGCCAAGGATATTCCAAGTCAAAACCTTGGATGAAAGTTAGAAGCATTGTAAGAATGTTGTTATTTTCTGGAAGTGAAGCACTTTGAACCCAGGAAATTCAGGGCTAAGATTCCACTTAAAAGAAATGCAAGCAAATTAAAAAGTAAAAGAATATAATGGGTATACAAATAACCTTAACACTGCTCTGTAAAACTATATATTCCATGAAAAGGAATATATGTGAAAAAAGCCAATGCATTGTTAAAAATGAATTTAATTCCAAAAAGTTAAACCATGAAAACTAAGATGCCTTAATCATATACGTGTAGTTATTACATGAGCAAAGTGTTATTTACTACAGGGCAAAGTATAATTACCAGCCATACAAGCAGCAGGGTTTAGCTACTCACACAAGTCATAGATCCTCTGTGGCTGCAGTACTAAGCAGGTGGGGAATAAAGTTGTCACAAACTTGGAAGAGGGAAAAGAGCAAACTTCTCACACATCAAGCAAGCTCTGCCTGTCAGTGTAAAATTGGTATAAAGTCATGGATTCCTTTTGCTAAGCACCTCCTACCCACGTTTTTGAGGAAGATCAACTACAGCACAGCTTTTCCCAGAGGACCTGGGGCCACAAAAAAGGTAGTGCTAATGTGACAATTTTGGGAGGCCATACTTTCTTTCACAGGTGACTGGTAGTGGGGACACGGCCGGGGGGGGAGGGGGGGAGAGGGGGAGCACGTACCCCCACTGATAGGGCCATTCCCACTGCCACCGCCGTTGGCAGCTTTTGTGGGTGTTCACCAGCCCCATCCCTGCCACTGCCGCCGGCTTCTGCGGGTGCTCACCAGCCCCGTCCCTGACACCGACGGCTTCTGCGGGTGCTTGCCAGCTCCATCCCTGCCACCAATGACTTCTGTGGGTGCTTGCTAGCCCCATCCCCGCCATTAATGCTGGCTTCCTCAGGTGCCCCCCCAGACTCAGGAGGCACCACTCACCCATGCTTTCTTTCCTTCTTCTCCTGCTCATGATTACATTAGACAAGGCTCAAACTAACCCATAATGAATACTATGTTTCTTACTACATAACCCCTTCCATTTCTTTTACTTGTGTTCTACAGTTGTCTTAAGACTTAGTGACTACTAGTAAAACTTGGTGGAAGTATTCATGCAAAAAGAAAGCTAAAAAGATTGACAGGGAATTTTTACTTATATAGCAAAGACTAATTTGTATTTTACGCTGTTTCAGCAGTCTGACTGTTTTCTTCAAAATCACTGGCTCAATGGCACCATATGGAGCATGTTGAACTTAAGATACCAAGAATGTGTCCAAGATATATCTCACTCCAGTGTGTTAAAACATTCCACCCTGCAGCTGTCATTATAAGAATATAATTCATACCCCAAAGTTTAAAGAAAAACAGTGTAGCTTACTGTGCTTACAAAAATACAAGAATTTTTTTGTTTCCAAGTAACCATCAGTAGATTCTACTGAAAAATGATTTTAAGTTCATCAATATTTTTTACAAAGCTGATGATTTAATAAACTAATTATATATTACATGCATTATTGATCATTAGAAAAAGGTGCAAAAATCTGTAATTAAGGATCTGCCACATCTTTGTATAGAACAGTTCATCACTACTTTTTACTGTCTACCACTTTTTGAAGAATTTGGAAAAGGCTGGTGTATAATAAATAGAATAAATATAATATACTTCATGGGTTAACAAGAAAAAAGGACAAATTTCATGATTTGTCAGGAATAAAAACGTATAGAATATTTTACTGGACTAATTGGACCAGACCCGAGGAAGGGCACTTGATACCCAAAATCTTGTCCAACAACTCTCTCAGTGATACAGTTGGTTCAGTAAAAGATAGCACAAAATACTTGCCTCTTGGATATTTCCTGGACCATCATGGCTACAACAACACTCCAACTCTATTACAGATTTATAGAAGTAGTTTATAGTAGTTAAGTAATTTATATTCTGCAGATTATACATTATACTGTATCCTGTACAGTTTATACATTAAAACTGATATCTATCTGGGAAGCAATAGTGCAAAGGAGAGATTACCAGACTGAACCAGAAGACCTAGTTTTTTGATGTTGCCACTAATTCACTGTGTGTATCCTATCATTTCTTTCTTTGCCTGTTTTCTGTACTACCTTTTGGCTTTCCTCTCTCTTTATATTGTAAATTCCTTAGCTTAGAGGCAGGCTTACTCTGTTCTGTACAGCACCTGGCACCAAGTGGCAAGTAGGCACTACTGTAAGAAAAATTAATAGTAATGAGAATAGGAAATTAAGAAAAAAGACACGATTTTGTGAACATACTGAGTACGTTACATTATTCAAATGGCCAATTCACAAGTGAAGTCATCTTAAAAAGGGAGCCATAAAACCATTTTAGCATTCCAAACCATTATATATTATGTCTGTGATTTATTTTACAGGAAAACTATCTTAGAAATGTTTTAGAGAGTTTTTAACATTTTATTGGTGCTGGTTTTCACAAACAGAGGGATCTCTGTCTGTAAAGTTAGTAAGGATTGCATGGGGCTCAGAGGGAAATGTTTTTAGAAAGCTTTTAAAGTATCCCCAAAAAACTTTTTGATGCTTAGTAAGTTTTAAAAAGGCTTTTAAAACTAAGTAGCATGGGACTTTCCAGGGCCGGTGGTAAGCTTTGTGTCCTACTGGCAAGCAGACACTCTCTTTTTTCCAATATTATCACACTTCCAATTATAATTACCTAGAGAGGAAAGGTCTGAAACTTGCCTTTCTTGGGCTTCTGGCCAGTATAATTTTCAGGGGAAATTCATTATTTTTAGAGTGTTGGGTCCTTGAAAAGGAATGAAAAGAACTCCATAAGAGAAAATATTTATTGAGGGAACTATTATGAAAAAGGTGAGTATCATATGTTATGGCCCTGACTCATTTCCAAATTTCGATTTGTTCAGGTAACTGTGGATAGAAATAAGTTCCATTCCTAAAAGTGTGTAAAAGGATATTTTCTTTTTCACTTGGGAGTTTTACATACATAAGTATAACCTCTTAGTTGTTCATTGTCTTGAGTAAGCATCTACTGCAATAGGACTACCAGTTCACTGTAATCATATTACTACTTCACTTATTTTCTTTAATTTTTCTACTAATAGATACTAGACATAAAAGAACTTGCTTAGGTGCTTCTGATCTGTTACATGCTCCCAACAGAGTACCATATATTACTGGTGGTCTGGGTATCATCAGAAAAATGTGTAACCCATACTAAGTCCCCTGAACACTTCAAGAGGGCAAGTCCAACAACCAACTAAAAAGCTGACCATGAAAGTGAGATTTTGAGATGCACTCTGTTTATTTGGATAGATGCTACTAGCTTATGTGTTTTGTTTTCTTGGTTGTACTGTGTGGTGCAAGTTGAATCACTAAGGCACCAGCCATTCATTTGTTTGCTCTGCATTTTATAAACCTGGTATAGTCCTCAGTGTTTAAGGTACTTACAAGAGATCTGCTTCATTAAGGCTCTATTTATAGAAAGCAGAGTCTATGAATGCTTGAGAAAGCCTCATTAATAATAGAAGCCAAACGCCCAGCTAGATCTGAGAATGATATGCTCCTAATCTCATGTAGATGTGACAGCAGCATAGAGACCTTCACTAAGGGCATTTATACGTGTGATTTGGGAGTGGGCAAGGGGGCACTTTTCAGCATGGGGACGCTGATACACATGATGCTGGAGTCTGCTGGAGCACAGTAATTACCATCCTCCAGCAGACTTGATTAATCGAGTCTTCTCCAACGTGCTGTAAATACAGCATGTTGGAGCAGCACGTGTATAGGTGTCCTAAGGTTCTAATCAAGCACTTGCTCAAGTCAACAGTACTCTTTCCATCACCTAAAAAATAACACTACTTAATTCTTCTTCCATCTTATCCTGGTATTTTGCCTTCCATTTGTCCTGATCTGTAGAGCAGTAACATGGATTTAGCATTAAATCACACATGCACAGGAAGAAAAGACAGAGTGGAGGAAAAATTGCTGATACACCATCTTTATGCACAATAATAAAAGTTTTAGTAACCCAAATCAGATTCTATACCTAGAAAGCTCAGCCCAAAAATCATATCTAGGAAGCCCAATATTGCAGCTAAGATAAATCAGCTAAATACTTGTCCTAAAGCATATACTTGGGAGAGATTAAGTAACAATGGAAACAAGCAAGGAATTTAGAAGGAGCTTTCAGGAGGCAGGTAGGGAAAGAGGAAACTTCTAGGAAGGTGCTTTCAAGTTGTGCATGGTAACATGTACCAATCTCTGGCTGTGGCATGATACCTTATCATATTAGAATAGCAGATGTTGAGATAAGTGAAGGGAGGGAAGCCCATAGATACTCCAAAGAGAGTCTATAGCTCAAAGAGGAACTTTCTTGACCTTATCCAGAGACAAATTTGGAATACAAGCTCATCACACAAGTCATCATGCATGGGTGGTGACCCTGGAGAAGAAGGCAAATGTGCTATACCATCTCTGTCCTTGACAGTGGGTAGAAATAACTGTCATATGCACATTTGCCATCAACTTCTCCTAGAAGGCCACAGGGGTCAGGGGCACTAGTTAATCTCATTGCACCTTGTGCCGCAGCTACTTGTCCTTGGGGAACACCTGTGCTGTGCTGTGCACTGTGCTGGCCCCAGCAGCCTTACCTGGGGTCCTGGGAGCCTCCCGGGGCTGCAGCTGCAGCCACAATGATTTTGCCGTGCAGAGCTTGCCCAGCAGCCGCAGCACAGCTCCAGGCAGCCCAACTACACTGTTCAGCAGTGTGCACTTCCCAAGCGTATGCTGCACCTTCCCCCTGCCCCTTTTTTTTTGACCCGTGGAAAAAAAAAACAGCACAGCGTACGCTTGGGCAGCACGCCTTTGCAGTGCAGAGAACACTGGACTGTGCAGTATGTGGTGCTGCAAATGTGTTTGCGGTGACACATACTGCACAACCACTCTCATCTGGATGCACCTCATGAGTTAAAGTCCTGTATCTGGTTCTGATGCCAGTCAGCCAAGTCAGGATCACTTGTTCAGTCAGGTTAAGTCAGAGCTGTCCAATTTGTGGTTCTGGGCCTCTGGGCTTCCTCTCCTTCTTCTGGCTTCAGCCTCCTGCCCCAAACCCTAGGGGTGGCACTGCAAGGCATATACCACAAGGGCCAGGGAATCCACAGCTTGGGGTCATGCCCAGGGAGCCTGCAGGTTGGCGGGGGACCAGGGGCCCAATGTGGCATGGGACCATATGGCAGACAGCCCCAATGCACTAAGAAGTTGGACAGCCCTGGGTTAAATATATTCAACTTCTCTGAAACAGGAAAACGTATCAATGCCAGAATCTCAATCTGGGGCAAGTGAAATGTACTGCCAGAGAAATTATATCTAAATGTTTTCTTTGGTAGGTTAGGAGAGGCTATTGGGCCAAGTGGAAAGGATATACATATTCATTCACATGTGCCTGCATGCATCACACAGGGACTCAAATCCTCATTTAGCAGAGATTCTAATAATAATAAACAATGCTTGAGTGTATGTATAGAGAACATACATTTTCCAGGTTCTGTAAAATATAAAGCAATCCTCCAAGAACTAGAACTGGGAAGCACCATTAGTTTCATTTTACAAATAAGGAAATTTACAGGGAGAAAGAGAGGTTAAGCAACTTGCCAAAGGCAAGTCAAATGGCCCAGACAGTATAAATACTTATGAGTTTATAGATTCTAGCTCCTATATTCAATGAACTAGTGTGATCCTAGCCACGATCACCAAGGCAGCAGTAAGATGTGAATCCTGGCTGGGAGAATAAATACAGATTCTATGAATGAAAAAGATTTTACTGTCTCCTCAAAGTTCAAACTACTTGGTTTTATTCAGTGTACACTTCTCTGGATTCATTCAAGTGGAAAGGTTGTGGTTTCCCAACTGCAGCAGAGTCTATGAAAGCTTGAGAAAGTCTCATTAATAACAGAAGCCAAAATCTGAACTACAGCTGAAAACAATAAAGCTCCTAATCTCATGTAGATGTGACAACAGCATGGAGACCTGGACTAAGGTTCTAATCAGGGTCTTGCCCATGTCAGCAGTATTCTTTCCATCACTTACAAAGACATTAGATTGGTTCTTAAAAAATAACACTTCTTAATTCCTCTCCCATCTTTCCCTCATAACATCATCCCCAGAGAAAGATGTTATTCTATTTGTCCTGCTCTGTAGAACAGTAATGGGGCATTAACACAAGCATAGGGAGAAAAGACGAATGAAGGAAGAACTGCCAGCACACC
This sequence comes from Alligator mississippiensis, assembly GCF_030867095.1. Taxonomy (NCBI): domain Eukaryota; kingdom Metazoa; phylum Chordata; order Crocodylia; family Alligatoridae; genus Alligator; species Alligator mississippiensis. Next base: position 27,223,856 of record NC_081829.1, on the reverse strand, counting down.
ATCTTTATGCCACAGCAGCCCCAATTTTTTTTATTATAAGGCCTTGTGGGAAATGAAAGAAATATAAATGCTCTTCACTGGAGCTTGGGGAAAAAAATATACAGTCTTCAGGTAAACCAATATTACTCTGAGAGAGTTAGACATTTTGATGGCAAAAAATGTTTCTTCATGATGGTGGTACAAGATACACAGGTGAAAGCAAACAATTCTTGGACAGAGGTCTCCTATTTCCTCATTCATATATCAAGCTCTCTGTATCGTGTCCTGATCATGCAAGAAGTTCCAGACAAGCATTCTCCTATGTGTACAAGGAGTGCTGAGTAAATGAATGGTAAATGCCAAACTCCTTCGAATTTTATAAACAGGGATCCTGGTTTTTTCTGTTTAAAAATCACAAATTCTCTGATAAAACTGCAAATTATCCAATAAATCCCCAAAATTCATGATTAAAATGAAATACTACTATATACATAAGTATCAATTGAACACAATGTTTTCCTGATATATTTACTATTTCAAAGCTATTTGGAAGCTTACTAGTGCCTCAATCACTATAATGAAATACATTCTAAATACATATACATTTTGGTATTTGAATTTGGGTTTTTTGTCATGGAAAATCAGAACTCCCCCGACCCCTTTGCTCACGAGGACATAGGTCCAGGCCCCTCACTCCCAAGCCACAGTACCCCAGCCTTGCCAGTGTCCCTCATTCCTCAACCACATCGCCTTGGCCCTGCTGGTGCCTCCCACCCTCCCTATGGGGCCTCAATCCCCCCGCCCTGCACCCACCCCACTGAGCCTTGCCGGAGCAGCCCCCCAACTGCTAGGACTATAGGGCCAGGGATCAGGGACTTGGGTCTGTAGCCCCCTGCCCCCCACAACAGCACATGAGACCTGGCTCCCACCTGTGGGAGGTGGCAGCTGCTGCAGCCTGAGTGGGGACCAGGACATGGAGTCCGGCTCCCCCTCCCCCACAGGCAGCATGGCCAGAATAGAGCCTGTGGGAGGGGTGGGTGCAGGTTGCCTGCTGCAGGCTCGGGCTCCCCACCCTGCTGCCCTCCTCCTGGAGCCTCTGCAGCCCAGCATGTGGGGCCTAGGGCTGGGTGGTGAAGTTCCTTGCTGCTGCTGTAAGTCCTACACCACCCTTGCAAAGTACTCCCCTGAGCTGCAGCGCAGGGTTGCGCAGGGCTTGCAGTGGCAAGGAGCTTCCATGCCCAGCCCTGCTCTGCTGCACCAAGTCCCACCCGCTGGGCTGTGGAGGCCCTGTGGGGAGGGCATCCACGCCAGGGAGCCCAAGCCTGCAGCAGGCAGCCTGCACACACCCTCCCCTCCCCCCCCAGATCTGGGGGGGGGCACATGTTCCCAATGCCCTTCCTGGGAGTGCACACAGCAACAGGGAGCCGGCCCCTGCTGCCCTTCCACCTGGATGAGCTGCCTGCAGCTTCATCCCACTCCCCTCCGGTGCCCTGCGGCTGTGCATTCCTGCCCCAGGCCCCAAGTCCCATTCACTGCCTGGCTGGGCAACACGCTGCCTGGCCTCCAACCCTGCCCACTCCCCTCTTCCCTCCCTATGTGGCCTCAATCCCCGCGTCCCCATCAGACTTACCCATGGGAGCTGCTCTCCAGACTGCCTGGTGACCATGTGCCCTCCTCCCACTGCCTCCAGCCCCTTGCAGGCTGGAACTCTAACAGCCTGCAGAGAGCTCTTTGCAAAAATGGAAAATCTGTGTTTCTCCATTAAAATGAGAAATCTGCACTTTTCTCAGTTAAAAGGAAAAATCTGTGTTCTTTTCAGTTTTTCCATGGGAAACAGAAAACCCAGATCCCTGTTTATAAGGAAGGAATTTTTTTCAGTAAGGGAACCACCTCCCACAACTGCACCATCATTCCTTGAGCTGGGAATGAAGAGTTCTTCTCAAGAGTCATTAAAGATGTAGAATTAAATGCCTAAGCACACAGAAATGACACTGAAGACAAAAACCAGTGGTACCAAATAGCATTGCCCAACTATAAAGCTATTAAATTGAAACAAAAAGAAGTCAAGGATAGAATAAATATCTGAAACTTAATGTGGTAAAATGTTAGTCAAATGACATATTGGAAATGAAAGAAATGGAAACAGGCTAGAGCAGTAGCAGGACAGGTTAGTGATTACTTAGAGAAGACAGACGCCTTCAAGTCAGCAGGGCCAGATGGGATGAACCTTAGGATACTGAAGGAATTGACTGAGGTATTTCTGGAGGTATTAGCTATCCTCTTGGAGAGCTTGTGAAGGTTGGGTGGGATCCTGGATAATTGGAAAAGGACTAATATAGTGACTGTCTTCAAGAAAGGGAAGAAGGAGAATCTGGGGAATTACAGGGAAGTAAATGGAAAATACCTTTACTTTTGCAAGGCTTTTGACATTCTTCTATTATAACCTCATTAAGAAGCCAAAGAAATACAGACTAAATAGAAGTACTCCTGAACATGGATAAAGACACATCTCCCAGTTGGATTACAGACAGACACAAGAGGAACACCAGCCAATCTTCATCCAAGGGTGCTAAGGGAATTGACCAGTGTCATAGCAGAACCACTGGCAAGACTGTTTGAGACCTTGTGGCACTCAGGACAGGTCCCAAATGACTGGAAAAGGGCCAATGTGGTTCCTATTTTCAAGAAAGGGAGGAAGGAAGATCTGGATAACTATAGGCCAGTTAGTGTGAGCGACTGAGGGACCTGGATCTCTTCAGCTTCCGCAAGAGAAGGCTGGAAGGTGATCTTGTGGCTGCCTACAAATTCATCAGAGGGGGGCAGCAAGGAAAAGGAGATGGATTTTTTTACTGTTACATTTACCAAGGCGCCCTTTGGAGTAACTAGAAACAGCCACAAACTGACGAAATTGCAAGAAACCCTGTAATGGACAATTACACAATAGTTTGCTTACAGGAGAAACCTTTTTTCTAATTCTCACTGTGTGGTGGTTAGCTTATACCCTGGAGACTAAGAGTTTATTTCCCTTAACTGTGGATGGTCTCATTATCCATCTAACTTGCCAATTCTCCCCAAACACACAAAATCATTTTATTATTAAAATTGTATGGTCTATCATGGAAAATTAGGCTTTTTTACTTTGCATGATGAAATTAAACAGTTTTAAATAATAAAATAAAAAGGCAAATCACCATTACACATCTTCCATTTCTTCTGAAATGTGTTATTTTGAAAAATGTGAGAGGAAGGAATGCCTGAATAATTTACTCCTGAATTAAGCACCTTCCTACTGTAATAACATCCCTCTCTAACCTATTACACATTCTACTCTCATTCTAGATCAGTCTAAATGCTTTCTGAAGCAACCAATGTTTCTGCTAGTTTATGTTGCAGTATCCCACATGGTGCACTTTTAGCTACCAAATAACAAGGATAAACTCTTGTTTAAGATTAATAGAGGGGAAGATTGATTAAAAATGGACAATTGACATTTATCTCCTGACATAAATAACTCTAGTGGAGGAGGTGGATACATGATAGGTATGCCTAGAGATCAGGCTGGAAAGAAAATAATTTGTAATATTTTATATTTTTTACTTCATGTGAAAAGGCTACTTATTTTGTCACTTCTGTTCCAACCCTACTGTATGTGGAAAATAGTGAAAGATGGGTCATCCATCAGAAAACAATTCATTTACACATCCATCTGAAGCTACAACTAATATAAAAGCTCTTTTAACAGACAAAGAGAATAAACAATATAAAGGCCCCAAAGGCGATTTCATGAACTGCACTAAGACTAAATTGAGACTCTGTATTAGAATCAGGTCCTTTACAAATAAATGCAAATGGTGAAAACCCTTAATAAATGTCTTAATTATCCTGGGTACAAAGACAGATTATCAGATTTATCAGAACGTGTTACATTGATAAAACCGTTAAATGTACATTTATAGAAGGAAACTGATAGATGCATATCCTTTAAATGAAGGAAGCACTCTAAAATACACTTGATCTGAGCCTTCAAGAGGCTGAGAAGTGATGGTAACTCTAGTGGCTCTAATTTGTTATACCATTTTAGGTAACAACTTAAAAAAAATTAGTTAGCACCTCCTGAAAATGATAGACAAAACCTTTCAAGGTTTGCTGAAGTCCTAAAACCTTTGTGGTCAGAGGTAAAGACAGAAGTTTTTTGTCACCTCTGTTGTCCTCCTCTGCAAGCAACAAGGATTGAAGCCCTCGCAATGCCATACTTTCCTGAGAGGTGTCCCCAAGCAGAGATTTGTTGAGGGCCATGGAGGGAGGGACAGTCTTGCATTGAAATACATACCATTTTTCAATTTGTCTGATGTTACAGACTGCCATTATTTGACAAAACAAGGATAGGAGTATCAGTACAAGCTGGACTGAAGCTCTCAATTCATGTCAGTTATGAAGGTTAGGATTTGAAGAAGAAATTCAGACGCATGGCTCCTTTCCTTTTAAGCAGGAACAAAAAGTCTCTGTTTTCTCTGTGGCTGGGAAGAAACAAGTTACGAAGATGATGATGATGGATAAGTTTTAGTCAAATTCGGACTTAGAGTCCTCTTCTAATTGCAAGGATTGTGTAACAGATCTTGCAATTTTTATTTTTTCCAGTATGCTATCACTGTGACTGCTGAATGACTTCAAGAAAAGGTACCCCATGTAAAACTACATTTCAGCAGGAAGAGCAGATATCACCTGGGACTTAATGCAACTGTAGATGCATCGGTTCTGGCTAAGCAATCCATGGCATAAAACGATGATCTAAAGCAGTGATTCTCCCATTTGAAATAGAACTCTTTTGTGGTAGCTGATACTATTTTTCAGCCTTTCCAGACATTAATTGACATAGAGTTCATAGACATTAGGGCCAGAAGGGACCTCACGAGATCATCAGGTCTAGCCCCCTGCCCAAGAGGCAGGAAGTCAGCTGAGGTCAGATCACCCCAGCAAGATAAGCAAGTGTTTCTTAAAGGTATCCAGAGTAGGTGCTAGCACCACTTCTGGGGGGAGTCTATTCCAGACTCTAGAGACTCAGACAGGAAAGAAGTTTTTCCTTATGTCCAGTCTAAAATGGTCTTCCAGCAATTTGTGACCATTAGACCTTGTCTTGCCTTGGAGTGCCCTGAACAGACATTCTTCCAGTTCCTGATGTACCCCCCTTATGTACTTATAGGCTGCCACCAAGTCACCCCTGAACCTTTGCTTCTCCAGGCTGAAGAGTCCCACACAGTGGCAGATTTACTGTGAAACAAACCGTGTGATGGCACGGGGCCCACAACAGGGGGCCCCACCGCCGACACCACCACCACTGCCTGAGGGGAAATGGGGGCAGCCCCTGGCTGGAGAGCCTCCCGCATTTGGTTTGTGGCCTTCCCTCCCATCCAGTGGGTTGTGGGCTTCTTCAGTAGTCCCAGTGGGAAATTCTGGCCACCACCCCTCCCCCGCGGCCGGTGTGCTGTGCTAATTCTCCCACGGACATGCCATGGGACAGGAGGTGGGGCTCTGCACTCTGCTTGAAACACAGGGCCCCACTATCTGTAAATCCATCACTGATCCCATGCCTCTCAGCCTCTCCTCATAAGGCCTATTTTCTTGACCGCAAATTATATGTATGGCTCTCCCCTGGACTCTCTCAAGCTTCGCCACATCCTATGCTTCATAGTAGTTAGTAGTTTCATCTGTATGTAAAGTGCGGAGCCCAGAATTGGATGCAGTACTCCAGCTGCGGCCTCACCAAGGCCAAGTAAAGCAGGAGGATGACTTCTTAAGTCTTGCTTGAGATGCATCAGTAAATGCAAGCCAGAGTTTTATTTGCTTTGCCAGCTGCAGCATCCCATTGGTGGCTCATGTTCATCTTGTGGTCAATTATGACTCCCAAGTCTCTTTTGGTCATGGTGCTAGTGAATGTAGCACTGCCAAGCCTATAAGTATGATGTGGGTTTTTTCTCCTGAGGTGGAGCACCTTATATTTCTCCATGTTGAATGTCATCAGGTTTTGATCTGCCCACCTTGCGAGTCTGTCTAGGTTAGCCTGAATTGCTAGCCTATGCTCTAGCATGACCGCACTTCCCTATAATTTGGTGTCATCTGCAAACTAGGCCAGTCCACTTCTGACACCCGAATCCAGATCATTTATGAATATATTAAAAAGTACTAGTCTGAGCCCTGGGAGACGTCACTGGTCACCATGTGCCATATTGACTTGATTCCATTGACTATCATTCTCTGGGTCTGACCACAGAGACAGTTCCCCAGCCATCGGACCATAGGGTTGCTGAGGCTGCAGTTCCCCAGTTTTACCATGAAGACATCATAGAAGACCAAGTCAAAGACTTTTTTGAAAACTAAATATATGACATCAACCTCTTCTCCTGGCATCAGAAGCTTGCAGTAATCTATCCAGGATATAGAGGGAGACTTTATTTTTCAATGGGGCATCAAGAATGTCACATACTAGATTGGAGACTTTCTTCACTGCCATAAGTAAAAGTTTTAAAGGCAACCTTTCTACAAATTCAAGAAAATTCAGAACATCTTTAAGAGGAAATAAAACAGCTGTTATTCTAACAACATATTTACTTGAATCCAAGACAAGGTTTTTTTCCTCCAATGAGCATGGGGGAAAAAAGGGCATCTTATATTTGAGTACTACCAGGGCAGGCACTGGTTCAGCTCTGGCTTGGCCCTGGGCTTGAGGTTGAAGCCAGAGCTGAGTTCCTGCCTGCCCTGGGCTTAGATGGATCATTTGGCTGGGAAAAAGAAGCATGCAGCCAGGGGAGAACCTACAGATTGTAAAATATACAGGCCCAGGCATGGGGGCAAGGGGTGGAAGGCAGGCAGGGGCAGTGGGTAGGAAGCAGACTGTAAGGGAAGCAGGGGATGGAGGACAGGCACAGGCATGGGGGGGGGAGCAAGGAGTGGGGAGCATGCTGCAGGGGGTAGGGGGAGGCAGAGGTACAAGGGGCAAGGGGCTGGGGAGAGATGCAGTGGGGGGCAGGCACAGCCATGGAGAGGCAGCAAACAGGGGCTTTCATGGCAGGAGGCAGGCATCAGGGGGGATTAGCACAGGAGGGGCAAGCGGCAGGGAGGCAGGCAGGGAGGACAAGGAGCAGGGGAGCAAGGGATCTGGCCTCTTACCCTATGCTACTGCTTTCTAGACCACAGCAGTGAAGGGACAAATTTAAGACAAATTTGTTCCTTTTCATGCTCCTTAAAGAGCATCACACACAAAAGCAATTGGCTCTGGAGAGTTTGTGCCTTAACTGAGAAAGATTATTCTGCCAAAAATATTAAGATGTTTCTACAAAGCCAATGGGGTGGCCAATGTGTGGCACACATGCCACAAATGGCATGGGCAGTTGCTATGTTGTATGTGAGCCCAGGGTGCTCAGTAAAGGAAGGCGCTGGAATGGCCAACCCTTCCATGGGCCTGCAGCTGCCACTAAATTCAGGGCTTTGGTTATTTACTTGCCATGTAAAATGATTGTGGTTCCAAGGACAGGAAAATGTTATCTTGCCTCTTGACAATGACACCCATTGCACAGTAGTGTCCTGTCCCACTCCACTCCACCTCACGAGAGGCTCGAGTCTCTGTTACCTTCATACCAGTGCCCCAAGGTGTAAACTTTGTCTGATATGCCTTTGGGGGCGGAGGGGATCAGTGTGACATTTAGGGAAGGTGATCTAATTTGCAGCATGACTATCAAAAAGGTTGACCACCACTGATCTGTATGGGTCATGTAGTCCACAATAGCTAATCTTGCTAGTACCTGGCTTATGGTAACAGCTCGTGACCACAAAGTGAAAGTCTCCTCCACCAGCTCAGAGGAAAATATAAAACATTTGGAAATTGAAATTTAAGAAGCACTCCTGAAGGCTTATTTAAATCTGTTATTCTTCCTATTGGGGATCCAACCTTGAATCTGACATGGGTACAGTTGAAGAAACCAGAGGCAACAGGATGCATAGCATACCAAATGATGAAAGATAGTGAGCCAAAGGAGTTTAGGGAGGAAGAAAAGTTTCTGGAGAGAAATCAAGAAATGTCATCTATTCTCTTTCACTTGTCATATGAAGAAGTCCAAAGGACAATGTTTAAGAGAGCTTTGCCCCACTTTTCTTCATGCAAGATCATGCAAGATACACTGTTGATAAATTTCAGCTGCTAATGTAACTGCAGCCTGTGGCAACAGAAGTGTTGGTTTCAACCATATCTTTGGAATGGCTTTCATATTCAAAGTTATCATTGGAGCCAAGCAGTTGCAATCTATGAAAAGAAATCTGTTAAGGAAGTCTCTGTCGACTTCCAGTTTTTAAAGCAATATTGATGGATCTGATGGGTTCGGTGCATTTTCCACAAGAGACTGGGCCTTGCCATTAGAGACAGTTTTTTTCTTTTCCCATTTCCTTTTCAACTAATACATATGAGTCCAATAGCTTCTCCTATGGTTTAGTTTTTGTTCCAGAAGCAAGTGCTGATCGAAACTCAAAACATGTTATTAATCTACTGCCTATGTACAGAGTCTGAACCAGGTACAGAAATTGACCCCAGTGATGAATCTGGAGCCCTCACAAAAGTTCTAAATTTAGAAACTAGACCAGGAACTTACATGTCTTCATAATATTGTCCTCAGAAACCTCAGGCAGCCTAGATCTGAGCTTTGCAACTAATACTTCCTAAAGCAAAAGAACCTGGAGTCTAATCTGAAGTTCCTTATATGCTCTTGGATCGAAGGTGCTGCAGATAGAATATAAGTAAGAACTATATCTCTTAAAATGACACAACAGGCATTTCACATATGTGTCCTGTGTAGAAAATACTGCTGAACGTGAGGCAGATCATGTGAAGCCTACCTTTCCTTTTGGATATACCATGCTGAATGTAGATGGAATCAGCTATTACTAACTAATGACTCACTGAACTATCTTATTTAACTATTAAGTAGCTATTGAGTAAGTATCATATCTAACCTACTTTAAATGTAAACAAAGAACTAAGGCACTTGAAAGAATAGGGCCTAGATTTAAGAGATCTAGAGATGTTTGCCTCTATCTGCTGCTGCAGCTGGAAAAAACTGAGGCAGCAGAGGTATCATGCCCCTCCTTCTCACATCCTTGCCCCTTAGAACATTCTGAATGCAGAGGGAAAGGCAGCGAGGGGCATGGGAGTTTTCTAACAGGCACTGCTTTTGGAAGATGATTCCAATATCTTGACTGTATTGGATGACAAAATGCAGGACTGGTATACTGAGTATACTTAAAGAAGTTAAAGCAGCAACTGTGGCAGAATATTGAAAATACATCTTGGCATATCCGGGGCAGCTAATTCTGATGTAAAATTAATGGTGCTATGTATACTTATTATGCTTTGGTGGATTTTGTTTTGGGGAATTATGTTTTGGTGAATGAGGTTAATAAATAATATTAAGTGAGTTTAGTGACTTATACAGAAGTTATACAAAAGTATATTAAACAATTTGGGAAGTATTGCAGCTATCATATGGCTGTTCCCTAATACAGCTTTCTTATGAGGTCAGTATATGATCAAATGGAATTGTGGATAAACCAAAATGTGACTACCAGTCCCAAAAAAATGCAATTAGAGATACATATTCAGGAAGCTGTAGGGATCTGCTAGCCATTCAGATGGCTGATTAGCTCTTTAGAGATTTAATTTTTTTCTCCATCCCATTTCAGAATAAATTGTTTCCTAACTTTGTGGTAATGTTTGGGAAAAGACTTGGAAAGAAAACTTTTCCAGCAGTTCCTAAAATATTATTCTGACCCTAGAGTGTCAGTTTATATTCCACTGGGCAAGGTAAGTTTAACTTTCCCTTGTATTCCCTTCATTTGGTTAAAAACATAATTGGCAGATTAGACTAATGGCAATACACTCTACTACAGCTCTGGAGACCAGCATTTCAAGTATGGATTTCAGTCCCTGGACTGTGGTTTAGCAGAAGTCAATGCATAGTTCTTAAACAATATGTTCAGTCTTACAGAAAGGAAAAATCTGATGAATCACTCTGTTATTCAAAGGCTTCTTGGGCGGTCTTTACAGAATGGCATCAATATTGTTATTGGCAACTTACATTTTTTCCTAGCAATGTAAGAATACTAGTGACAGTAAATCACAAAAATTACATAAAGGCAGAGGACCTTAGTGGGTGATGCCATCTGCCTAACTTTGCTCTCCTTCACTGAACAGATTGAGACAAAAAAAAACCCTGGAGTTGCTGGGTTTGAAACCTGGCTATGATGGGCTGAAATGATGAACAATTCTCTTCCCTTGCACTGGGGGGAAGTGCTGTGTAGAAGCTGAGGATAATGTATGTAGCTGAGGAAGGTGGTGACAGGGGATAATGCGTGGTTTTGAATAAACGGTACTACATGATCGTGTAGAAATATCCAATATATAATAAAGACATCGTCATTACTATTTCCTGAAGCATATAAAAATAAATCTCAAGCTTATTTCCTAAAGCAAGATATATTCCATTAAAAATTACAAAAAACAATGCAGAAGTGCCTCTGTGATTTGCTTACAACACAGTTTTCTATTGCAACATGAAGGAGAGGGAGAGAACCTATTTCCCCTAAGCAGAACAGATATTAAAATAACTCTTTAAAACATATACATTGGAAGAATGTGGTTGCAGTCACTGAAAAGTCAAGTCTATTTGCCTTCCTTATCAGGTTTCCCCAGTACAACTTCAAGAACTTCTGAAGATTTCAGATTTTCTGTAATGTACAATTATAAAACATTCTCTCTGTTGGAATAACAAATTTGGAGCCCGCTTCAGACTCAGAACCATTGTCTAGGTAATAGCTGAAGGTTCAAACTCATGATCTCTACAGTGGTGTTGACAGTGGTCTTGAATGAACTATGCATTCCAACCTAGCAGAAAGGAAAGTTACTGAATAACCAGGGCTAGGGACAGACATTACACATAAACCAGTTTAAGTGACCAGAAACTGGTTTAAACCCATAACAGACCATACATTCACTACACATAAACCAATTTCAAAATGGCTGAAACTGGTTTGAGATAAACTGGTTGAATGTAGTATCACACTTAACTGACTGACTTCAAACTGGTTTATGCAATGTCTGTCCCAGACCACTTCCTGATGCAAATTAAACCAGAGCTCCCCGGCATCCCTGCATGCTCTCTGGGCAGGGCTCTTTGCTCTAGCAGAGCAGGGTTGGCCCCATCCCTCTGCTCACCAGCCAGAACAAGGGCAGGGACATGGCAAGACACCAGCTGTCATGGCCCTGTTAAGGCAAAGTGTGCAGGGAGGGAGTTAATTCTTCCCTCCTTCCCCTCTCCCCCACCACAGCTGGGGTCTACCTGGGGGAGTGACACAGGTGGAAGAGGCAGCTGGGGCTGTGATCCCCAGGGGCAGAAGGGACAGAGGGAGGAATTAACTCTATCCCTGCCCCCTTCAGCTTAACAGGGCCATGCTAGGATGGTGTCTGGGCACATCCTGACCCTGGAGCAGTGAGAGGATGGGGAAGGGCAGCAGGCTCTGTCAGACTGCCCACGAGGTGGTTTATTCCCCCCCTCCCATCCCTGCCTCACTGGCAGGGACGGCAGTTGTCCCAGCGTGGCCCTATTAAGGCTAAGGGAGCAGGGAGGGGGTGAATTTCCTTCCTCTCCCACCAGAGGACAGCAGCCCTCCACTTCTCCCTGCCATCCCGCTGTCACAGGGTGGGGAGGGGGCTCTGTGCGGGGCTGCTCAACCCCAAAGGGGGACTCTTCTCCTTCTTCCTGTCCCCCAACCCTCTGCAGCCGTGTGGTGGGGAGAGGGGGCTCTATCCAGGGCCACTTGTTCTGGCTCGGGCCAGCCTGGGTGCGGGGAGCAGCTGTCACTGAGCCACAGCCCCTGGGTGTGGCCCTACCCCTGGGGCCCAGCTCAGCACAGCCCAGCTGAGTCCCAGATGATGCGGCTGCACAGCGGGGCTGGGCCCCAGGGGCAGGGCTACACTCAGGGGCTGCGGCTCAGTGATGGGAACACTATGCCCTGTCAGCAGTGCAGCCTGGCCCGGTGTGTGGGCAGTGGCTGGCCAGGCAGCGGGCTACTCAGGCCGGCTCAGAAGCACTGGCAGGCCCAGCACAGGGGCTTGCTGCAGACCCATGAGCCCCCCGCAGCTTCTCCAAGCCAGCCTGCATAGCCTGCTGCCTGGCCACTTGCCATCTGCATGCCAGGCAGGCTGTGCTGCTGACAAGGCTCAGCATCCCCATCACTGAACTGCAGCTGCTGGGGTTGGCCCTGCCCCCATGGCCCAGCCTGGCCCTGCCATGTGGCTGCCTCAGCTGGGACTCAGCTGGGCTAGGCCAGGCTGCAGGAGTGGGGCCACTCCCAGGGGCTGCGGCTGAGTGATAGCTACTCCCTGTGCCCAGGCTGGGCCAGCCCTACACAGAGCCCCACTTCCAGCCCTGTGGCAGTGGGGGGTAGAGCGGAGGAGGAGGGGGAAGTGTCCCTCCCAGCACTGAACAGAACCCCCACCTCTCACCCTGTGGAGGAGGGAGGGGGAAGAGTCCGTCTCTGTGGCCAGGCAGTCCAGCACAGAGCCTCCTCCCTACTCCACGTGGGAGGGGGGTGGAGGATAAGGAGGAGGAGGGGAAAGAGTCCCCCTCTAGCACTGCACAGAGTCCCCCTCCCCACCCTGTGGCTGTGGGGGAGAGGGAGGAGGGGGAAGAGTCCCCCTCTGGGGCTGGGCAGTGCTCTGTGCCTGGATTGCTTCTGGCAGAAAGGGAGCTGCTGGGGTGGGCAGAGTACTCCCCTCCTCCTCCTTGTTTCCCCTTCCCAGTCACAGGGGGCTGGCCATGCTCCCTCTTCCCCCACCCTCCAAACCCCACAGGCCAAGGTGTGGGTTTAAACTCCTCCTTAGTCATACTCAGCTTCCCTGTGAAAGGGAAGGGAGGGCTGCTCTAGCACCCTCAGACTTCTGGCCTGAGCCACTGCAAGCATGTGCTATACAGGCCAAAGTACTATCAGTCAAGAACATTAGTAAGAAGAAGCTATTGAAATACAACAGAATCCACCTTCCCTTCTACGATAACCCTTCTATCTTGTACTGTGCCCAGTAGAGGAAACAGAGTTTTTATTCCTGTTCTCAGAAATCTCTAAAACTTGGATAGCACAATGAAAGATCAGCCACTTTCTCATCTCTCTGAGAGGCTACTGGAAAAATTTTAACTGGTCAAGACTGTTGTAAAACATAATCTCCTTTTCTATATGCTTGTTCATTTTCATGATGGAGAGGAAAGAGGCATGGAGAGGAAGAAAAGCCATTTTTGAGATATGACTCCCAAATTATTTAAATGGCTAGCAATTAGTTCAAGACAGCACTTAATATCAACTTAAATGTTTGGTTCTCAATTTTCTTTTAATCATAATGGACTTCTGGCTTGAGCCACTGCAGGCATGTGCCTGTATTTCCAAAATGAAATGGGAATGTTTATTCACTTGCAAATTGGTTAAATCTCTGAAGGTTAGACTAAACTGCAAAGATTGAATCAATTCAGGCACAGGCTTTCTGAATGTCTATCTGTAGCCCAGAGTTCTTTTGACTCTTCTGTTCAGATATACATTTTCATTGTGCACTATTATATGCGCCATTGTTCTCAAGCACACACAATTTTTAAATTTTGTAATATGCATGTGGCTTGCAGTACACCCACCCTCTTGATGCTCATACCCTGACAGGATAAAGAATGTTGAATACTTCTTGCTCTTCAGTTTCCTTCCTACTCCAGAATTTTACGTTGCATTTGGGTGGTGGATGGTATCTGGGGGACTGGAGGGGGAAGCTTAAAAATTGATGGATTTTTGAAAATTCTGCATTTTTGATATCCAGATTTATGAGGTTATACAGTATTTAGATCTAACCTGTCTTCCGTGCTGTGGTGATGGTCATTACAAAAAACCATTTCATGAAGAAGAGAAGCAAAGAGCATATTGCTTTGGTTCAGACAATAACTTTAACAAAAATATGAAAACCAAATTTAGGTCCCGCTATGAGACAGAGTCCTTTACCAGAGAACAGGCTTTGGTTAGCCCCTTGAATAATCTCATGACTTGCAGTTATGAAATATGTTATCCCTCCAGTGTGGGATGGTGGGCCAAGACAGCAGGTAGGTAGACTTTGACCAAGCTAATGAACAAGTGTAGAAACTTAAGAGGTAGTAGATATTCCAATACAGTCAGAACAGAGGAATCACTAGCAGTGAGGTTTCTATGATGGCACCATCTTGAGAATCTGAACCACTTGGATCAGTGAGTCAAGCTACATCCTTTTTGTTCTGAATAAGTCTGTCTCTGACTAATGTAGAGCTTCCCCTCTCTACTTCCAAATTCTATCTATTTCTAAGGCTGTGAGATGCAGAGTGCAGATTTGGATAGAGCACTTTCCCTCAGTCCTGAATCAGAAGGTCCTGAGATTGTTCACTGACATTAGCAGAAGGTTGTTGTAGAAAAATTATCTTGGCTAGGTTGCATTGCAAGCATTTAGAAGAGAGGATCAGAGTTCAAAATTATATTGACAAACTGGAGAGATGGTCCAATGAGACAAAATTCAATAAAGACAAGTGCAAAGCGCTACACTTAAGATGCAGAAACAGTCTTCAAATACATAAAAGACTGTTTTAAAAGAGACAGGGATCAATTGTTCTCTGTGGCCTTTAGGGGAAAGACCAGAAGAAATCAGCTTATTTTGTAGTGAGGATGATTCAGGTTGGATAGTAGAAAAGGCTGTTAAATTGTTTGTTGGTAAAACACTGATACAAGCTACCTAAAAATACTAGAATTTCAGTGCAAGTTTTTAAGAACTGGTTAGACAAACATCTACTAGGGGTGTTCTAGGTAGCACTTGATCTTGCCTCAAGGGAAGCAAATGCATGGAATGATCTCTTGAAGTCTCTTCTACCCTATGTTTCAGTGATTCTGTAGACACTGTTTGCAGGTGTACCTGAAAATGTGAAAGGAAGTAATAACCTATTCTGTTATGCTTGACGAGGTCATGCCTTTCCTCCTACGTCTCATAAAAATGGAACTTCATGGAAAAACTATTTATTTTCTTTCATCTGCTCAGTCTTTGCTACATATATACAGATCCAGATCATATATTTGTAATCACTAAAGGTGATTTAATGGGTTGCTATGATGTTTCATATTGCAAGATGACAGTGTAAGGCAAGCCTCCTGGTTTCTCTGAGCTATATGGGTAATAGAGGTTGGGTAGAGCAGGTTAGAGCATCAAGGAGCTGCAAATTACTCTGATTAAGTCTTTTTTTCTTCTATATTGGGTAGACATTTTGCAATCTTGCGGCTGCCATTGATAAAAGCTCTGTTATTTAAAATTATCTGAATCACTGTGGAGTTAATCATAACTTATACAACAACATATTTTGATGTGATTCATTCTATTTTAATTAATCTTATTTATTGGATGCGATTGGGTACCAGAACCAGCCTCATGGGGAAAATATAATACACGAACATTTGAAAAGTACATACTATTCTTTATAAAATTCCACATAACTATCTGTGTCCAAGAACTCTACAACTACAAGCAGACTTATCAGTGTATAACAATAGTTCATCAAATATTTGAAGAGAATGATGCATTACTAAATACCTGAATATATTCTTGGACAATACCCCTACATTACAATTTTACCTCTGTGATTTTTTTAAAATATAAAATACAGGTAATATAGAACTTTAAACACTAAGTCAGATCATGGCTCTCACTATATCTCTTCTCTAATTCCTAGGTAGAAGGTACCCTAAGTGACTATAGTCTGCTGGAAAAAAATTATCCCTGAAGGGATGGAAAATGTAGCTTCCTGGTTGACACAATTGTGTCTAGTAAATTCTAGTACTATTCTGAATTGTGACAGAGGCTAAGTCTAACCCTGACCAGGCATGGACTATAGTTGAAACAACTGCAAACAATAGGGATTCGATTTGGAGGAGACTCAGTCCAATTTAGCGGCCAAATCTCCAAATCCGAATGGAATCAGGAGACCCATTAAAAGGTCTGAATTAATTCGGAAACCTCCAAATCAACTCAGAGAGATTGGGAGATTTGGCCATAGACTATACAGGCAGCAGTCCTTGACAACACTGGATACAGCTGCCTCCAGCTGGTAAGTCTGTTGTGGTGGGCGGAGGGGGGAGGGAACGGGCATGGGGTGGGGGTGCAGATCAATGCTCCTGCAACAAGGAAGGGATTGGGGCTGGGACAAGCTGCCCAGCTGGGGTAGGGGTGGGAGGGGAACGGGACTCGGGGACAGGGGCTCCTGCCAATGCATGCTGCTGGTCTGAGAGCTTCTCTTCTGGTGGCTCCTCCAGCAGCTCTCGCCACCAGTTTGGGAGGGCATGGGAATGGGCGTGTGCCCCTGGATCTGCATGGGGTGGACTGGGCCGGGCTGCACTCCGGGAGGCTAGCCCCAGCCACCCGCTGCTGGGTTGTGCTCCGCAGTGTGGGTGGAACCAGGGCTGCACTCCAGGCGGCTAACCCCAGCCACAGCTCGAAGCAAAGCCCTGGCTCTGCCCACCCCACAGAGTGCAGCAAAGCAGGGGCTATAGGGGGGTTGCAGCCACCCTAAAATTCCCCATAGCCCACACCACCAGCCCTGCCCCCATGCCCTGATGCAGTTCGTGCAGCTGGAGTGGGGCAGGGCGAAGCCACGGCTTGCCCAGGAGGCATGGTGAGCCTGGAGTGGCTTCTGCAGCTTCGCGCTGCTTGTCCGAGGCAGCATAGTGGCACTGTCTCGCCTCTCCCCACCCTGGCTGGGTGAGCAGAAGGAGGGCATATCCCCTGCTCCCAGCACCTTCCACCGCCTGTCCAGAGCGCAGCCCGGCCCAGCCCACCCCGCACAGATCCAGGGGCACATGCCACTCCCATGCTCTCCTGGACCAGTGGAGAAAGCCACTGGAGGAGCCACCAGAAGAGCAGCTCCTGGTCCAGTGGCTCACAGCGGTCTGTAGTGGCAGGATCCCCCCTCCCTGAGTCCTGCGCCCCCCCGCCCCGGCTGGGCAGCTTGTCCTAGTCCCAGCCCCAATCCCTCCCTCACTGTGGGGGCATTGATCTGCCCCCCTCACGCCCCTTCCATGCCCCCTCCACCCACGACAACAGACTTATCAGCTGAAGGCAGCTGTGTCCAGCATCATGGAGGACTGCTGCCTGTATAGTCTATGGCCAAATCTCCAAATCAACACTGAATCTCCGGATCCAAATCAGCCGACTTGAATCAGGACAGTGATTTGAATCACCAAATTGAATCATTGTCCCTTTGAATCAGTCAAATCCGAATCTGAAGCAAATACCTGCTGCTTCGCATAAGGCCTAGCAGACAACTGCAGTGGAGAAGTGCCACTTATATTCATATCCATGTACTTAACTTGGGATCTGCAAACATCCCTGTGAAACTGAATTATTCTGGGTTTAAACTGATGTAAATCACAGAAGCTTTTGTAAACATGACTTCGGACAAATAACCTAAGAGTCTGCCCATTTAAAATTAGAAATCAGAATACATACCTTCCTCAGGGTGCACTCTGTAATATAATGCTTGCAAAATGTTATAAGATGCTTTGGGAAGTGCTATACAGGCCAAAGTACTATCAATCAAGAACATTAGTAAGAAGAAGCTAGTGAAATACAACAGAATCCACCTTCCCTTCTGTGATAACCCTTCTATCTTGTACTGTGCCCAGTAGAGGAAACAAAATTTTTATTCCTGTTCTCAGAAATATCTAAAACTTGGACAGCACAATGAAAGATCAGCTACTTCCTCATCTTTCTGAGAGGCTACTGGAAAAATTTTAACTGGTCAAAACTTGTAAAATGTAATCTCCTTTTCTATATGCTTGTTCATTTTCATGATGGAGAGGAAGGGGGCATGGGGAGGAAGAAAAGCCATTTTTGAGATATGACTCCCAAATTATTTAAATGGCTAGCAATTAGCTCAAGACAGCACTTAATAACAACTTAAATGTTTGGTTCTCAATTTTCTTTTAATCATAACGTACTAGATAAAATACATTACAATAATTACTTGTTTATTACTTATGAATTTGCATTGCAGCAGCTGAGACAACGTAGCTAAATAAGAATATTAATTAAAATAGAATGAATCACATCAAAATATGTTGTTGTATAAGTTATGATTAACTCCACAGTGATTCAGATAATTTTAAATAAAAGAGCTTTTATCAATGATGGCTGCAAGGTTGCAAAACAATTTTAAAGCATTTCGTCTTAAAAGAGGCACTACAGTTCACAGGGGAAAAGAGAGAGACAGAGAAGGTTCTGTGTCTGCAGCTGAAATAGCCTTAGGCTGTTTCAGAATCCTTCCCACAGCACATCTTTATAACATGCCATTGACATTATATACCTCCTTTGTGCTACACAGTACCTCATTTTTTACTTGAGCACAATTTATTAGATACTCACACACTAAAGAAGTAGTTAATTCTCTGAATTTAGCAGCAATATTATGATGCCATAGCTCTCTTATAATTGAAAATTCAATATCCCTACCAGAAAATAAGTGTCAAAATTCTGCAAAGGAACAGAGCTTTAAAAAAAAAAAATCAATATTTATTTTTTCCTCCATTGAAAGTTCCTGTTTTTAATTCCATCTCTCTAGTTACAGATTTTATAACACTACTATTTGCTTACACTATGTTAGAAAGATAAACACCATCATCAATTGACCTTAAATAAAATGAAAGAGAAAATGATATGTATTCTTACAAAGGTTTTTTCTATATGTATTAAATAAAAATACAAAACTAAAAGTAAGGAGACTCAGTTTTACTCTTAACTCAGCCACAGATTTACAGTGTGAATTTGGGAAAGCCCCTAAGTTTTTTTGATTCATTTCTCCTTGGATAACAGTATATAACCACATCTCTGCAGCAACTGTTTGAGATCCTTTGATTATGGAAGGCACCAAGAAATGAAAAAATATTGGCATTATGTAATCATATACTGAAAGCTGAAATTAAGATGGTTAACACTGCTGAAAACTTCATTCAAGATAAATGGGGATTTAGCCATTGAATTTAGAGCTTTAATCTATGAGGAAGAGTTCTAAGAACTAACGAGTAGAAATAATGACTCAACATAAGGGGTATAAAGAAAAAAACTAGTACTCTTGCTCTTGTCTCTTTACCTATATGTAAACAAAGCAAGGCTTCTCAGGCATTCACTTTTATTCCAGTATAATTCTAATAGTTGGCTTCAGCCAAATAATTTCAAATACTTATTTGAAACCAGTTAGTTATGGAAAAAGAAACTGCTTTTGTGATATTTCTGGCATGACCAGTTGCCTGCCCTCCACTGTTGTTTCCCTCTGGTTGGCTTAATGTGATTTGAAAGAGGAGGAGAGTCCAAGTTGGTTCTGTTCCTTCTGAAACTGTGGCTTTACCTAAATTGTTCTTCCTCCACACTGCCACAGACTTTCTTGCTGCTCAGTATTAAGCACTTGGTCAATATGAGTGGAAGCCTGGAAAATGATGTCTTCAGGATGAACTTATTTGGCATTAGGGCTGTGCAAAGTTTCGGGTGCTGGTTCGATACGGAGGAGATTCGGCCCCATTCAGTGGCTGAATCTCCAAATCCAAATCGAATCAAGAGACCAATTAAAAGGTCCAAATCGATTCAGAAAAGTTTTGGAGAGCTTCAGTGATTCGGGCAGTCTCTGCTCGCTGCCGCAGGGAGCTGGACCCAGACTCCATGCTGGTAAGTAGGGAGTGGGGGCACAGGAGGGGGGGGGGCTGCAAGAGGGGGGGAAGGGACCATGAAGGGACTCCTGACAGGGCCCATCCCCTGCCTACTCCTGCCAGGTACCCTGAGCATCCCCCAATTCCTGCCCGCTCTCCCAGCCCGCCCCCATGGCTCCCCTGTGCTCAGGCCCAGCTCCTGGGACCCCACTCACTGGCTGCTGCTACGTGGGGGGGTGATCCCCGCTGCCCCTCACTGCTCCACGCTGCATGGGGGACTTAGCTATGAGCCCCCTGACCCTTGCCCACTGTCCCAACCCCCCCACCATGGCTGCCCCACATGCCCCAGCTCCCAGCCCTTAAAAAAGCAAAAAAAAGCCCAACTCACTGGCTGCTGCAGCGGCCTTGGGGCTTCTGGGGGCTCATGGCAGAGCCCCCCCTGCAGTTTTGGGCAGTTGGGGGCAGCAGGGATTGCCTCCCCACCTGGCAGGAGCCGGTGAGTGGGGACTTTTTTTTTTTTTAAAAGAGCCGGGAGCTGGGAGAGCAGGTGGAGCAGCCATCAAGAGCGGGCAGGAGATGGTGCCGGTTCAGAGATTCAGCTGATTTGGTAGTGGCCAAATCTCCAAATCAGATTCGGCCAAAGTGATTCGGGACAGTGATTTGAATCACCAAATCAAATCGCTGTCCCCTGAATCAGCTGAATCCGAAGCGGATACTAGCTGCTTTGCCCATACCTATTTGGTATGTGTTTGGTTTCAGTTACACAAGGGCAAAACCAGATCAACATTATTTATTTATTTCATACTGGTTCAATAAAAATCAGAACCTGTCCAATTAAATCTTACAAAAGCAACCGTCTCATCCCTTGCTTTTGTGATTTGTGGGCCTGGGTTCATGGGCCATAAGGTCCCATGCTGGCCTTAAGTTGTAGAAATTGTAGTATAAAGGAGCTAATTTACTGGGCTGCAGTTTGGCCTAAATATTCAGCAGGTTTTACACAAAAATGCAAAGTTGTACATGAACATAATACAATATCACAGCTATAGAAAAGAGATGGCAGAATGGATATTGAAACTATCATTTAGATGCAAATTTCATTGCAATGCACTTTGTTTTATGTTACAAAATTTAAATATTTATATCCATTCCTGAACTTAAAACAAGCATACAGATACAGACCAACTAATCAACTTTCAGTGCACAAAAGCAAATTCAAAGTCTGGACAACTGCAGCCACTGTCAGTGCTTTTAGATTTAAAGCTTTTCCTTGTCACTGAAACGGGAGTAACAAGAGAAGGTATGATGTATACCTATATTAAACAAGATGGACAGGAACCAAATAAATAGTGGGATCACTGAGAAACATGCTTTCCAGTATGCTATTTGCTATGAGCCAAAGGTGGGTGCTGCAGGAAGCAGGCAAGGTCTTTCCTGAGGATCTTTCACATGGATGAGGGTTGGAAACCACAGGGGAAGAAACAACAACTGACATCTTCACCAGAGGTGGAAAAGGAAGGAGAAAGAGCCCTAGTGATCAAGGCAGATCAGATCTCTCTGTTTCCCTCTCCTCCTGTGCAATATGGGTCAGTTTTGTCCTCCTTCTGACTTGACTTCTCCCCTCACACCTATGTTATCCCTGAAACACTGACCCTGAAAATGGGAAAGGAAGTCCTTTTTGGTGAAACCATCTTCAGCCTGGGAAAAGATGAGCTATTAGACTTTCTACCCCCATTCACAGTTGCTGCTAGGGCCTGGACTTTCTCTGTGGCTGCAGAGGGAGTGGGGAGTGCACTGGGAGACACATGGGGTAGATTTGGGTCAAGTGGGGAATGCAGAATTGCCTTGTAACCAAGTGAGCAGAGTTGAAGTGGGTCTGGGAGCTGCGGCAGAAGTGTAGTCTAAGGCAGGGGGTAGGAATGTTTAGCACATTTCTGAACCAGAAGGAAGGTATGACCATTCCTGTACCACCATAAGAAATCAAATGTAGAATGAAGGACTGGAAAGCATTGTGTGCATAACTGGGAATTTTGCCTTGGGGAGAAGTGGTGGGGGGCTTGAGAGGACCAGCTTCCAAAGAAGCAGTAGGTGGGGAAAATAAAACTGAATTGGCTTGTCTAGCATATGTATTTGACAACTAGGCAGGTAGGGGGAACTGAGATAGAGGAGAGGAGGAGTAATGGGGCCCTACTGACAAACCTGCATAAGCAGCACCACACCCAGAAGGACTTGTCTGGGGCTGTCACTACCCAAAATGTATAATCAGCCCAAATAAGCCCATCCTTCAGGAGGTGTTCTTCCAGCAGCAGATGCTGCTGTCTGTGGAACAAGAGAGAACTCCATGTTCTTCCTTAGCCAATAGAATCCAGACCTCTTGAAGTGCCTCATTCATTAAGGGTTCTTTTACCCAAACAACTGGCAGCATCTAGCTGGAATCAGCAGGGAGAGAAGACATTCAAACTGCCCAAATCTAGAGGGGGGGTGGGGGAACGAATGGGGGAGTAGGGAGAAAGAAGAAAGGACCCATCAGCAAGGTTCCCTCTAAGCTGCATGCGTGGGCGGCCAAGCACGCTTTAAAACCATGCCACACATGAACTTATTAATGCTGCGCACCCACTCGGAGAGGAGCTGGGCTGCAGCTTCAAGAGGAGCTGGACAACAAACTGAGCACAGCAGAGGCACCAAGGCCAGTGTGGGACACTTACTGGAGATAAGCTCAGGCAGCAGTTCCTCCCCAAGGCCATGTGCTCCGCTCTCGGCGGCAAAGAAAGGCAGGGGCTGGAGCCAGGACTGGAAAATCGCTCTGCTCCCAGTGGCAAGGTGGGGGCTGGGGCCGGGACTGGGAAACTGCTTCGCTCCCGGAGGCAAAGAGGGGGCTAGGGCTGGCATGGGCTCTGCCAGCGCTGGAAAACTGCTCCACTCCCCAGCCCTGACTGCATGTGCCTCCTTGCTCCCAGAGGCGAGGTGAGGCAAGGCGAGGCGAGGCGGGGGCTGGGGCCAGGAAACTGCTCCACTCCTGGCAGTGAGGCAGGGGCTGGGAGCTGGCACTGGGGAACTGCTCCATTTCCCAGCCCTGGTGCCATTAGCCTCCTGGCTCCCAGAGGCAATACAGGGATGGGGGCTGAGGTTCCTGGCTTTCAGGGCCTTCACTATTTTTACACTGCTAATATATGACATATATGTGTCACAACCCAAAGTTGTGAGTTTTTGTTTGTGTGTGCTTCGGCAATGCTAAATTATGTTCCTGCTAAAATTGCAGCTTCCTTGCACGGTGGAGTTCTCTGCTGCAGGAGAGAACTCCGGTGCAACGGGGGATTTCCCGCCAAATTTGCAGCTTCTTTGCACGGTGCATTTCTTTTGCATCTCAGAGATGCACGGTGCAAAGGAGTTCCCGCCATTTGTATAAGAGTTCATGCCACATTATTGGGCAACTCTAATATATGCACATGTGGTGGCTAGCGATTGGCTTGCTAGCCGTATAAAGGGTTTGAGTGGTTTCCGCCCAAGTTGGAGAGAAATCACTTGGAGAGAAATCACTTAGAGCGTGAAGATCTCTAAGCGCTGCGAATCCTCACGGACCCAACACATTTCTTAAGCAGACAACAGAGGTCTGAACAGCCTCTGGCCTCTCCCCGTCGCCGAGCGCAATCCTAGATGTATCCCTTTCCTATATGCTCAATTTTCAAACCCACGGAGCCTTAACAATTCCGGGGCCTGAGAACCGAACAGAGCCCACGGAGCTTCGACAACTCTGTGGGAAAGAATTGCCAAACCCGCAGAGCCTTACAACTCCGGGGCCAAAGAACCGAATTTGTCACAGTCCTCCAACGAGGATTTAACCAGAGCTGCACCTGGAAACTGTCCAGCCTACACCGTGACCATCTTGGGTGTAAGTAAATAATCTTTCAATCAACCATTATGCCTCTGTGACTAATTTTAGCCCGTGCGTGCCTTGCTGCTGCGCGGTTTCCTCCGGCCCCGCGTGCCCGGGCTGCTGGCCACAGCCCGTGTGCGCAAAGACGGGCCTGGCTCGCCCCTGGCCCGCACAATATGGTGCAGTAAAGCTATAAATGGTACAAGTTAATGATTTTAAAATAAGTTTAGGGAAAAGCAGCAAGTTGCTACTGAAATTCATGTGCATGTTTAAATAAAGAGGAGCTGTATCTGACTGAGATTTGACCTTCAGTTATTATCTTTCCACCATCAAAAACAGGCATGTCAATAAGTAAAAAGTAGATGAGAGTTGCTTTGGTAAATAAAAGTTATACTATCATCTTTTGTTGTTATCTTGTGTTATACTGTGGGGCAGACCAAAGTGGCGTGTGTCTAAAGGGGGAGGCGGGACCAATTCGGGAATGGACTGAAGCGGCACACTCAGACCAAAGCAGCGCACTCATGGACCGCTACACCTTAGAAGGAGCATTGCCTATCAGGCTTCCTGTTCCAGGAAACATCCAACTGCCACTCTCACTTGCTAGTTCTCTCTGCACTGTATGCCAAGGGTTTGAACAAATCAGAGAGTAGTGCATATTTCCTGGCTTGGTGGTGAGGAATACACATTCCTGACCATGAATGTAATGCCATGAATATGGGTCAGGGAGGAGTAAAACCAGATCTGTACAGATGTACAGGGGTACATAAGAGCATGTTATCACCACATCAACGACCACGTGATGGTTTGATCTGTTATGCTTATTTTAATTAGGAGTGAACCAATAGATATTTTGGGGGTTGATACCAATAGCCAATTTTTAAGGAGGCATATCAGCTGATATTGATCCGATTTTTGATACAGCTGTGTGCAGCAGGTAAGTCTGCTGTGGTGAAAAGGGAGGTGGGAAGGAAGAGGTGTGGGTGGGCAGATCAAGGCCCCAGTGGTGAGAGGGGAGTGGGGCTGGAGCTGGGGCAGGGGCAAGCGCTGCCCAGCCAGGGCAAGGCAGGTGTGGGATGGAGCTGTGGCTTGTCTGCGGGCTGAAAGGAGGGGGGGGGGGCAGCTCCCGCTGATGCGTGCTGCTCATCTGGGAACTGCTCATCCAGCAGCTCGTCCGGCATTCGCCCGCTTGTTCAGCAGCTCCTGATGCTGCTCCTACTGCTTGTCCAGGAGGGCATGTGGGGGGCGTTTGCCCCCAGATCTGCATGTGGCGGGCCAGGGGCTGCACTGAGCTCAGGGCAGGCAGCAGTGGCACTAAGAGGGAGATTACATGGGGGGCTGCACCCCCCCAAATTCAAGATAGCCCCCCCATCCCTCCCTTCCAGCACCGCCGTCACCCACCCCAAGTGCAGTGCAGCCCAGCCCCTGGCCCCAACCCACAGCTGCAGTTGCAGGATTCTGTACAAGTGGATTCATCAGGAACCTGACTAGACCTCTTGGCTAGGGACAGACATTACACATAAACTGGTTTAAGTGATCAGAAACTGGTTTAAACCTCTAACAGAATAGATGTTCAGTGCACATAAACCAGTTTGAAAATGGCTGAAACCAGTTTGAGATAAACCTGGTAGAATATAGTAGTAGACTTAACTGATTTGGGTCAAACCAGTTTATGCAATGTCTGTCCCAGCCCCCTTTCTGGTTTAAGATAAATCGGACTCCCCCAGCATCCCAGCATGCTCTCTGGGCTGGATGGGGCTCTCTGTTCCATAGCAGACCTGGCCCTTCCCCTTTACTGCCTGGCTAGAGCTCCAGAGATTGCTGGCTGCTTCCCCCCTCCTGTCACCAATCCCTCCTAAGCAGGAATTCCCCTTTCCCCTATGCCTTGTTGAGGAGGTGTCTGTGTATTAGCTAGCAGGCCACATGCTGGCTACAGTCCATGCAGAATCAACAAGTAGAATCAACAGGTAAATGGTAATGTCCCTCTGTTGTTTTCTTAATGGGATGATAAACCCTGAGTTAGAGGTGATAAACACTGTTATCAATTCCCTGCTGAGCTAATCAGAGTGCCCTGCCAGAGCCTGGCGATGGCCCCTCTCAGCTCAGTACTGTGCAAGGGAAGGAAGGACTGCTCTAGCACCCCCCAGCTTCTAGCCTAACTCAATGCAGGCATGCGTCTGCATTTCTGGGAAGTCTGTCTGGTTACAAAACTGATTTAGGCTAGCCAGGTTCGATTAACCTGCAAAGATTGAATCAATTCATGCTCAGGCTTTTTGAATGTCTGTCCCTAGCCCTTATGTGTACACCATGACACAGAGGATCGACAGTTGCCTACTATTCCAAAAGTATATATTTGTGAGGATTTTTTATATGATTTTATTCTCTACTTTATAACATTTACAAGCATTTTAATTTAAAGAGACACAATGCGCCATTTTGGTACAATTCTTAGCTATAATAATGACAAGGCCTGTTTATTTTTTTGCATGCAAATGTATTCATCTTTCTAAAGCTTAGGATACATGGCTCCAGAACCATTATTAGAGCCATTGTTATGGCTTTTCAAAATGTACAAGTCTTTCATGTAACCTCCTTTCTTTTCAGTGCATTTGTTGTTGCACCCACATCAATTTCCCAATCAGGTCGCAACACTACTCTGTAATTGCAGAACTTTAGTTTACAATCCTGTAATTAATTTGTTCATACACTACATGTTTAGAAGTAACAGCATCAACCAGTGCAGATAAAGGGGTTTTGATTTCCAAGACAGCTTGTTAAATTTATTGTCTTTATTTTTTGCTGCTTAAAAAAACCCAACTTTATTTCTTCTTAACGTGTGGTTCACCATTTTACATATCTTCCTTTTAACTTGCATTTCTTTGTGAATGGTGAACTAATTTGTTTGATCCTGGTTTTTATTTGTAAATAACTTACCAGGCACTCAAAACCTGTGTTAGTCTAAATAAAAAGAAAATAAATGCAAATTGGAACCGTCTCATGGTGACATCCTACCGTAAATAGGCAGAGGACCCAGGAAAATCTGTAAGCTTCAGCATACCAACATCTTGTCAAATATTTCTCCCAGTGTCTAAGGTGTTTGCAGAAAGGCAGGGATCATGGCTTTCCAGAATCTCCAGACCCACAAGTGTGCTCCTCAGTACACAGACTTCATTTCCTCCCTTTCAGAGATGCCATTGCCCGTAGCATCTTCTCAGAGAAGGTGCAAGCCTGGGCCTGAAAGCAGCATTTACTTCCAGGTGAATATTCAGAGGATTCTCAAGAAAAATAGGTAGTGTAGAGCAGATGCCTCCTAGCCTACCCTTCAGTCAGCTTAAATAGGCCTATCAGAGATGAGGAGACTAACCAGGATGTGGGAAAAGACCTAGGGGAAAGGGAGAATGCAGTTATGGCACTCTTCCCTACCTTTTACCTACATCAGCATGTACAGCAACTGTTGTGCAAGAAGCCTCCTATCCATTATGTAGGTTTACATTAGCATATGATTATTAAAAACGTACCCTTTGACCACTGCAGCCACTGTTGTTATTTTTTAAAGTTACCTTGACTTGTAAAATATGTATTGTAAGGTAAGTTTTTACAGATGAATTAAGCAGCAACTTGTGACAAAGCAGTTATCATCAGGAGATAATTGACCTTATTTGAGAGTTAAGCATCCTGAGGCAAAGTAGAGTGTGCTTAATCCTGGCAGGTTAATTATCCAGTGATTATGGTAGCTTGGAAAGTATTATTGCTAAGAACTATTTGCAAAATGACACTATTAAAAAAAACGTAATTTAATAAAAATTAAAAGCAATGACAATAAGCAAATTCTGCAGTCATGTATTGCCAGATAATGACTATAGAATGGCCCTAATTGGTTAGCAGCAATGACTGCATAATTCTTTTATACTGAATGTCCTATATTAAATTTATTATGTGAAGTCTACTTAATAAGTGTCAAATTTCCAAGACAAGATGTTTTGCTTAGGTTTGAAAGAGATTTCAAAGAAATCATTAATATACCAATAGTCACAGAACTACAGTTGAAATTGTAAGTATACTGACTTATTATAGAAGTATTCAGGATCACCAGTACAGTGAAGGGTAGGTTGGCATTTACATTCTAAATTAGAGCATTTATTCTGAGAGGTTTATAAGTTGCCCATTTTAATTATCATCTGGATAAACTTGTAATAACCAATCTCCTTTGAGATTTAAATTTTTAAGTACAAGATATAATTCAAAATCACTTTGCCAATTGTTTTTAGCTTAGGCATGGCACCAATTTTGCATTTTGCTCCTCACTTATGTTTTCTGTATTATTCTAAAAATATAAAAAGTTCAGTGATTAACAATAAAATTGTGTTGGCTTATGATGTAGAATGAAGATACCAAAGAGTAAAATTGTGTGTGACACTATTTATTATTCTAATAAAATAACAACTATACCATCTAGTATGCTTCGCTTACATGTTTACTTATGTATTAAAACATAACTATGTTGTAAAGGTTGACTTAAGGATTCTTTTCCTGTTTATGTAAATTAGCAAAACTTAATGAAAACACAATAGTAAAGATAGAAACAAGATCAGAGTAAATGGGAAA
Source organism: Alligator mississippiensis (assembly GCF_030867095.1). Lineage (NCBI taxonomy): Eukaryota > Metazoa > Chordata > Crocodylia > Alligatoridae > Alligator > Alligator mississippiensis. Next base: position 27,195,634 of record NC_081829.1, on the reverse strand, counting down.
AAATAGGACTTAAGATGTTCATTATCCCTGGAGCAGTTAATTGTACATCAAGACATATATTATCTGCTAGACACAATTAAACATTTATACATAACTCAAAATTACATGAAGGGGACCATTTAGGAGGCTGAACTGTGTGAGAATGAACAAAGAGTTAAAAGTGTTTTGCATCTGGTCTTGCCTACAAGACATAGCACTGAGCAGAAACACTGGCAGCCACGATATATAGGAGTAGCTAATAGATAGAGGCATATTATAGAAAGAAAGAGGATTCAAATGATTAAGAGACAGGAGAATAAGCCATGTTGAAAGACATCTTAAAGAAAGGAGAACCTGAAGTGGCAATGGGCAGGTTATGTAGCAAGAAGCAGAGATGAAAGTAGACTATGCTTACATTCATTTGGAAACCCAAGGATATAGACACAACTCTGGCTGCAAGTAACATAGCTAAAGAATAGTGGTTCTCTTTGAAGTACATGTATTGTACAGTCACACTAAGCAATGACTGCTAACTGTTTTTACCTAAAGATACCAAAATGCTTCAAAAACTATATGCAGAAAATGCAGGGGAAACTGCACACTTCATTACACACTGCACAATATTTTATGACACAGAATAAATACCATCATACCCAACTGAAATGCCTGATGGAAGTAACGTGGGCAGAATAGAATTCTCAAAATGTTAATCTGACCAGTAACTGGGGCTTTTCCTTGTGAAGTATTGCTTGAATCTAATAACAAGTGTCACAATCTATGTTTTATACCTCTTCTGAAAAATGGTACCTTGCATAACACTGCGATTCATAATATCCAAACAGGTCATGAGAATTGTACTGATAAAAAAAAGAGGAGGGACACAACCATCTGGAAGTTTGACAACCAAGTATTGACCAAGTCTGACTACTTAATTTGTAAGGTCTGACAAGATCAGCACTTGAGATGGTCTGATTATTGAAAAGAGACACTCAATAGCACCTGATGAGATCTCTGTATGCCAAATGACAGAATGAGCCTGAGAGAGTGACAATGATAGGAAAATGCCAACATTTAAATATTTCTTCACTTAGGTTCCTAAGGCTCAGGAGGTTGTCACTATCCTAGTAGACCTGAAAAAAAATTGATTTTCTCAGAGCTTAGAATCACAGAATTCCAAGCTCCTGAACAGATGAGATTTGTTCTTCCTAGCTTGTCTGCACTTGTTTTTGCATTGTTATAGCTGCACCAGTACAACCCTACCATATTTGAACATGATGCACCAGCACCAAAAAGTGACTAGCAACCTGTGACGAAAGGATATGCCATTTTCATAGTAATCAATTTTTAGCACTATTTCAGCTATCAGTCCGTATCTCAAGTGCAGATAAGTCCTTAGTTCATTCTGTTAAGTTTCTTTCTCAGGAATTCATCACTGTTTTCCATGACGAGCAATCCTATAAATACTCAGAGAACTCTGTGAAGTGCAAAAAGGCAACATAGTACCAATATGGTAAGTGGAATATAAGTCTCAGTGAAGTCAATTTCTGCTTTGTCATTGATTTCACTGGGGTCAGGATTTCACATAATCTCTTTCTACACTCATGCACAGAAAAGCAAAGCAAAAAGGAGATTTCTTACATGGACTCCTCTAAGACAGTTTCTATTTTATTCCACAAAAAAAAAATCAAAGATAATATTATCATGTTTTTAACAGGTTAACACACTAGCTACTCACCAAATCACTGCACTTCCTTAGATTATTTTTGAACTAAGATTATGGATTAAATTTACACTATTGTATAATAAAAAATTGATTAATATATGTAAATAAAGAGGGGGAAATAAGAGACTATTCCCGATGTAAACAGCTGTAATTCAAATGTTTTTAGAAGGACTTACCGTCTCATTTCCAAAAAGGATGTCAACATAAGGCATAACTTTCATCATTGGCTCTTTATAGAACTGGCTAATAAATGGTGCGGAAAGATTTAAACTGAAGATCTTGTTGTCTGCAGAAGCCTGAGAGGCCACTTTTAATACTGCCTCCGGTGAAACCGTCAGAAAAAATCCCTGCAAACAAGCAAACAAACCAACATATATTACTGATTTCATATTATAAACCATATTAAACATGCTGCTTGCAATGAGGGAGAAAAAAGAAAAACATACATGTATAAAATACAAAACTGTATATAAATGCCACCCTTTGATCAACATGTGGTAGAGTTAAAAGTGAACCCAATTGAAATGACAGGGAATCCAGATATGTTGATGATGATAAAACCTCCCCGATAACAGAAATCTGTGTATTTTGAAGTTCTGTTTAGCTCCCAACACTATGACATGTAAGCCTAATTTGAACTTCTTTTCAGTGGTCTTTGTATGAAAATCCAAACTAAAAATACAGGAAGGTAAACAAACTGCATCTTTTCAAAAGAATCACTCACACTTTACTCCTTAATTTCAATGACTACTAAGTATGATATTATCTGGGGCTCTGCTCATAATCAGTGATGCCTTTCTAAGAAGTAATGAAAAAATCACTTGAAGACTAGGTATTATCTCACCTATAACTCATATATAATAGACATGCAGGGTATGGCATCCATTGTGCATGGACTATTTTGGTTCTGCAAGTCAAGGTCCTGTGTTTTCCAGCTTTCTCCAGCACAGTTCTGTCCATTTTGCTGCAGCCACATATTCAAACACTTTCCTTCTCGTTTGTGGAATTTACCTGAATTATCACCATATGCTCCCATTCTGCTGCTATAAAAAGGGTGGAATGAACAATAGAATGGGAGATTAGCCAGTTGAGAGTGGACCAGCAGCTCTTGCTCATTGGCTATGTACAAGCACTCAATAAAAAAATCATTACTGGACATTCACATGAGATGCAAAAGGATAACATAATTTAATTTAATCCCTTATGCCCAAATCCTAGATAATTGTTAATATTTCAATTATGAAACCATCTGTACACCAAAAATACTTCTATTAACAAAAAGAAGAGTTATAATTAGTATCTACCCAAGTACAGCCCACAAGAGGAAACATTAAATATGACCAAGAGGAAGGGCTTCTGTTCAGAGTTCAGGAAGGTAAGTGAGTGAGTAAAGAAGAGATGAAACCTTTACTTTGTCTGATTCCCTCTGGAGAACACTTTTGCTGGAATTTTAGCCATGGACCTTAAAATTCAAATGACAAAACTAAAAGAAAGAGTATTACCTGAAACTCCTAGTTTCTATCACCCTCTACATTTTCCAGCTACTAGAAAAGCAAGCCAAAATATACATTATGCATATACTTATAGTCCTGAACTGTAATACTGTACATACTTGTTATTTTTCAATATACTATGAGGAAATTTACTTAGTATCTCAGTTTTTCTATGAATATGTCCCTTATTAAATATTAGTTTCAAAGTTTTATGAACAAGTACTTGGTGGAGAAAAAGAAGTTAAGGATGGTTTTAATGGCTGAACAAATAGGAGGATTACTATTCACTGTTATTATTTCAAGCACCATTGACTATAAATACATTATAATATTACCATATTTACTCAAATAGAAGATTACCCTGATTTTAAGATGACCCCCCCAATAATTAGATTCTATATATGGAAAATATATACATTTGCTATACATTTTCCAAGTACAGAATCTAATTAGTGGAGGTTTGCCTTGAATTTGTCTCATTCACACTGCTACAGCAGGAAAAATTAATCTGGGAGGTCAGGTAGCCCTTTTGTTCTCTGTTTCCTGCAAATTTTTCCCCTGGCAGCCTCTTCCCCCTCTCCTTACTGTCAGACCCTGCTCTCCCTGAGCACATGGAAGTGAAGAGCAAATTTGAAAACAGTAACTTTGACATCAAATATGACTGTAGCAATTTCCATATAGTACCCAGACCCTTAGTTAATCCAGAATTGATGCATGTCACCTTTTTTTGAAACTGCTACAAGTTTTAGCACAGGTACTCCATAAACATACTTGTGAGGAGCACTTTGGCACCTACTTATATGTAGTACAAACTATGTATAATATTATTAGTTCAAAGCTAAAGGCTTGTGATTTACCTCATAGTTCAATGGGTTATGCCCCATCAGAGTCAACAGCAGTTCAAGCCATGGGGACCACACAGCTCAGCACTGCTCAGTATGTGCATGTATTCCAGATACCCCTCACAAAGGATTGATGTGCTAATAAACCCACACTCATGACTGGAACCAGGTGTTCTTGTCATGAATCCTGGGATACTCTAAAAATGTATATGCAGAAGAAGGGCAGGACAATTTGGTTCAGCTTCACCTTATGGATGGTGGGACCACATTAATCATATGCAACAGGTTGTGAGAGGGGGTGACAGAGGGATTTTGGGTGAACCATTTGAGTCCCTGTTTAGTAATGTTTGCCAGACATTCAAGGCTGGTGAAGAAACATGAATCACTGGGAATAGGAAAGAAAGGCATGGCTCAGCTGTGGGAGTGAAGAGGAAGTCCAACTGGATGCAATGTAGTGGCTCACCATGATTTTAAAAAGAGTTGGCACTGATGAGGACTACACTCTTCTCAAGAGGTCTGGCTATAATTGCAAAGGCTCAATGGGCAGCCCCTACCCTGTGTGGGGTTGGAGGGGTATGTGGGGGAGCATGTGTATGGGTGGAAGGCAGCCAGGAGTGCTTCAGTCAGGTGGCTCCTGCCCCAATGTGTGGGGCTCGACTCCAGCTCCCAGGTGCCTTCTCCTGAACTCAGCCACCTGTGCAGGGTGGGAAGAGTGGGTGGAATATAGCCAGGAGCTGGAGTCAGAGCCCCGCACACTGAGGCAGAAGCCACTCAGCTGAAGCTTCCTCCTGGCCTGGAGCGGTGTAGCTGGAGCAGGAGGAGGAGCTGGTGCTGGAGATAAGGGGAGCCAAGTAGCACCCAGGTGGTTGCAGCTATAGCGGGAGCAGCTATGTCTGCTTAGGGTGCAGCTTGGGCTGCCCTGGGCAGGGCCTGGCCCTACATGGAGCACTGTGGGAGCAGCCACAAGCCAGATCCAATCAACTGGTAGATTGGCTCTGCCATGCAGGCTGTATTTTGCCCATCTCTGAGGCAGAAGGATCTCCAAAGTGATCAGAGCGATCAGAGATACTGCTCCACATATGAGAGGGGAAAATAAACATAGTTATAGCAAACCTAGATTTGGAAAAAGCATATGACATAATGGATTGTGATTACATATTCAAGGCGCAAGGGAAAATGGGGTTCCTAGAGAAATGTATATGTTGGATAAGGTATTTTACAGAGAGGGAAAAAGGAATGGACATGCATGTTCCACTGAACCAACAGAAAGGACCGACGGGAGGGCAGATAGTTTCAGGTGGTCATTGAGGTACCAGCTTTTTCATGGGGTTCTTTATAAAGAAAAAGATTTCTGTAAGGGTTTAATTTTGGGGGGAATTCAATGCATATTGTTTAAGGGTTTAATATACATAGCTGTATGTTTTTGTTATGTAGTTGTTTCTGTGCTACGAGGTCTAGGTAAAACAAGGATGCCCAATATGTATAGCTTTGTAAGTGTAGGGTGATAAGTGTGTTTTTAATAAAATTTGTTAAAAAAAGGTTCACATCAGCATGTTTGCCCAATATGGGCCATGTGTTTTATAGTTATGTTCAGTGTTGGCTACATATAATCAACTTCATAGTTCATTTCTATTGCTGAGCACATGCTGCTTTTGGCAGCAGTTTTATGATAGACAATGTATTTAGTCAGATTATCTTGTGTGCAATTATAAAATGAGAAGCTTTCTCCAGCATGCCAATTATGGGGGAAAAGCCTCATTTTGTATTTGAATAAATACAGTAGATAATTTTCTAGGTTTCTTCTCTCTCCCAATAAGAATGAGAGAAATAATGGAAATATAAAATAAATTCAAAATAATGTATTTACAGAATTAACCAGGAACAATCTATTAGGTCATTTCATTAGATTTCAATGATGACAAAATGGAAACTGAGAGAGAATAGTTTTGATGGCTGACATTTTGAATTCGCCATTCTAAATCTTTGTTACTAATCATAATATGCAATATTGTGCTTCACGTGTTCTCAAATCAACTCTAATTTAGTAAAGCTAACACATAAAAGTAGACCAAATTAAGTAGTTTCATGAAGGAACAATCACTTATCAAATCTTGTTATGTAAATTTGGTTTTATTCCCTCAAATTTTCACTGTGACATGACACTTCCTCAGCCTGACGAAGGGTACTTGTACCCAAAAGCTTGCAAACAACAATTTTTCCAATTATTTGAATTGGTCTAATAAAAGATATGGGATTTACCCAAAGAACCTTATCTGCCTATGTCCTTAGACCAACACAGCTACAACCTATACTCCATTGTGACATATAGGACTTTTGTAGGACTCAGAGGCCACATCTACAGGAGAAACTGACCATGCAGTAGCTCGTTACTACTGCACAGTAGTATGTGTGGCATGAAGCATGACACAATGCTACTGCACGGTAGTAACAAGCTATTGCTCAGTCAGCATCACCTAAAAGCCATTCGATGATTCTACTGTGCAGTAACTCTGGTTACTGCACAGTCATTTAGTACGTATGTATACAAGTACTAAATGACTGCACAGTAACAACTGTGTAGTCAATGTCCCATGTAGATGTGGTCAGATTTACTGATCTCAGTATGAACAACTGTATTAGTGCTACTGTGATTTTACTATAGGAACTTATAGTATCGTCTGATTCTTAGAGTTAAATATCATACTGAATTTTAAGATGCTATGTTTATTAATAATGGTAATCTTATGCATGTTTAAGAAATGTTAATAGTTTTGCATTTCTATAATCTAGAAAATGTTTATAAATAGAGGTACACTGATACATCAGTCCAATATCAGATCAGCACTGATATAAAGAAAATTGACTATACAGGAAAACGGCCTGAAGTGGCTGATAATTTGGCCAATAAATGCTTGTGTGTGCGTGCAGCCATAGCGCAGCATGCAGGCAGCAAGGAGAACAAGCCCGACAGCTTGGAGAGCTGTGTCCAGCTGGGAAGTTTGGTATGGTGGAAGGGGAGGCAAGGGGCATGGGGGGTGCAGATCAATGCCCTCTGTGGTCAGAGAGGGAGTGGGACTGGGGCTAAGGTAGACACTGCCCAGCCAGGCCAGGCTGGGTGCGGGATAGAGCCGCGGGTAGATCCCACTGCTGCGTGCCGCTCATCTGGTGGCTCGTTCCACCGTTGCTCCTACTGCTTGGTCCCAGCCCACCTTGCCCCGCCCCACCCCATGTAGATCCGGTGGCACACCCCCTCTCCCCATGCCTTCCTGGACAAGTGGCAGGACCAGCAGAAGGAACCACCGGACAAGTGGCACGCAGCAGCGGGAGCCACCCCCCGTGACTCCCAGACGAGCCGTGGCTCCATTCCATGCCTGCCCCACCCTGGCTGGGCAGCCCCAGCCCCAGCCCCATCCCCTGCCTCACTGCAGGGAGCGTTGATCTGCACCCACCCGATGGCACTACATTTTTAGTTTTACCCAAAGTATTTCAGCTGAAGATCAGCTCAAAAGTTTTATTCATTGACAAACTTCATAGATTAAACCTTTATAAATTAAACTCCCTAATTTAGGAAATATATGACACTGAAAAGCTGAGCTTGATCCTGAATTGTGCTACATGTTCCTTTAGAGTTAATGGGAGATGCTTTGACCTCCTGAAGATGCTCACCACCTTGCAGGCTTGGTCTGTGAATACACCCGACTCCTCTTTTCTATTCTTATATCATGAAGAATTGAAATGAACAATTTATATAACACCTCATCTCCATAGCAATCTTTACCATCTTTTACAGTTTCATTTAATGAACAGAGTTGGAATTTGTTTAAAACTGTTCCAAATACAAAATAAAAACCTTTCAATGCTAGTATGTTGCCAGCTATGGATAAACCACAGAGAGCTGCACAGTGGTCTACTAACCTGGTCAAATAATTAGGCTTCTTACCAATTTTAGACTGAAAACTTGATTTGAACTAAAACGCATGTGATTGTAATTTAAGGTGCAGAACAATATCCCCAAGAGGTTTAGTTCAGGTCTAGGTTCAACTTCCCCCCACTCCCCTTTCAAAAGACTGTATAACAGTATTGAAATGCTAACAGTATAACTTACATTTCTCTTTTTGTACAGTAAGGGCCATGAATTCACAAATGCTATGCATTTGACTTAGTCTTTTTAAAATCAGTTCCAGACAATGGCACAATGGTGTTGACAAAGTAAGCACCAGAAAAAATGGACTGGTCTTGAACCAAATAGATCTGGATTTAAACTTCTTCATTCTCATTAAATAGACTTTGGCTTTATCTTTGTTGGTGCTCCAATTTCAGTCATTTTTGGCTAGACACCAATGCAGTTGGACTAATGCAACCCTTTAGCACAGATCTGGTATAAAGCTATAAGCCATGAGATGCACCATTCCACCTTACTACAGTTTCAAGTAGCGCAAACATCAGCACTTACCTCTGCAAAGGTTTGCATCAGTGGAATTACAACAATGTTGGGCCGCAGCTGAAACCCAGGCAAGTTGCCATTACATAAAAGACCTTTGGAAACCCATGCCTAATTTTTTTTTTTGGTGACTTTTAAAACAGTAGCTTCCAGCATTTATAAAGCTATCTAAAAGATCAGGTTAGGCTTAGCGCCTGATATATTTTGTCAACTATATCCAAATGGTGCAAGACTGCTCGAGGTCCTCCTAGAACTGCAGAAGAACTTGCAGAATTAAGGCACCAAAGACATAGCATCAGACAACTATTTGGAACACAGAATCTTGATGCCAAAACAAGTGTCAGTTTTTTAAAATCTCTTTTATTTTAAATTATTATTTTTTGAAACTTGGATCTGTCAGTGCACAGCTGACAGCACATAAATAGGAGAAGCATGAAGAATCAGTTATCCAGCATTAGAAGATGATATTATAGAGGACTGAGAGAAATCTCCTTATGGCCTCTTTCACAAAGAAACACTGACAGTGGTCCTTGAAACCTACATATCCCCAGGTAAGCAGTTTCACAGTTATGGCATTTTTCAGGCATGGCACTTAATGAGACTCAGCAGGCATTGGTTTTAAGTAGGGCTGTCAATTAATCACTGTTAATGTGCTTGATTAATGGGTGAATTGGTTCTTGGTTAATTTTTTTAATGTGTTAATCATGCACGTGGTTTTGGAACCCACACCAGGGCTCTACTCCACCACTGTCACAAGGCCGCCCAGCAGGGAAGTGGTGGCAGTTCAGAGGATGGGAGGGCAGCCCTGTTGCAGGCTCTGGGTTGCTGCAGCAGGAAAGGTGAGGGAGAGCACACAGATACAGACAGACATACACACGAGCAGCTGCAGCATACAGGCAGCCAGGAAAGCAGCCTGTGGTGCATAGAGCAGTGCCCTCCCAGTAAGCCTGTGGAGGTGTTGGGGGGGAGGGAACGGTTGTAGGGGGAAGATTGAGGCCCTCCACACTGAGGGAGGGAGTGGGGCAGGGGTGAATGGGAACCCAGGGCCAGGGTGGATCATGTGATGGAGCCAGAGGTGGCTTGTCAAGGGGTGCGGGGGGGGGGTCCATGCTACTGCGTGCACCCCTGGGGAAGGCATAGGGGGCATGTGCCCCCTGGATTTGTGTGTGGGGTGCAGGCTGCTTCCTGTGGGGTGGGGCTCTGTGCCCTGCTACCTTTGCCCCAGGAGCTGCACGATGCTGTGTTGTGCCTCCTACTGCTGGGTGGATAGGGGATGTATGGCTCTGAGGGGCAAAGGCAGGGCAAAGAGCCCCAGCCCACAGCAGGCAGCCTGCCTCTGCCCTGTGCACAAATCCAGGAGGCACATGCCCCCCATTCCTCCCTTGGGGGGGGTGTAGCAGCAAGGAGCCACCCCCACCCCTGTACCTCTGGACGAACTGCCTGTGGCTCCACTGTATGACCTGCCCCAGCCCTGGGGACCCATTCACCCCAGCCCCTCTCCCTCACAGTGGGGGCCTCAATCTTCTCCCCATGTCCCTTCCCTCCCCCTCCATGGACTTACCTGCTGGGCGCTGCTCTACATGCCACTTTACTGAGAGACAGTCAACTTGGGATGCAGTTAATGCCAACATGGAACCCAGTAAACCAGGACAAACACAGAGACCTGGTTCTTGATGACAGTACATAATAAGCCACTTTGATAAGTCTGTTTGTGTGTGTGTGTGTGTGCACACATGTGTGTATTTATATAAATAAAATGGTAATGGAACTTGGACACTGACCTATCTGACTCAGATGGATCAAAAGATCCATCAGTTAGGCTCTGGGAGCAGCGAGAGATGCACGGGTGTAAGCCCATGGGACCCCTGCACCCTGAAGCCTCCCAGCGACCCCCAGCAACCATGGAGGCCCCCCGTCTGACCCCCAGCACAGCCGGAGGTAAGTGCGGCCCGTTGTGGGAGGGGGCTAGCACAGTTGTGGGGAGGCAGCTGAGAGGAGCTGAGGAGTCTCACCCCGCCCCGGCTCCTACTTCGCCCAGCCCTGCAGGGAGCTGTGCAACTGGAGCTGTGCAAACAGGACCGGTGTGCAAGTTAGTGCAGGAGTTCGTGCAGGAGGATGAGCAGGAGGGCAAGAGACTCTAGGCACTGAGTCATAGCCAAGGGTCTGCACAGTAGTTGCCAGACTACGACAAGGACCATGGTGGGTGGGACACATTGCACCCCAAGGCTCCCCTGTGCACCTGGACTCCCCTGCTCTGACACCACCAGGGTCTCCACCCAAATGGAGCCCATGGTTCCAGCCTATACCCAAATGAATCCTGCAGTTCCTGCCCCCACCTGGACAGAGCCCATGGTCCCAGCCTCCACTCAGACAGAGCCCCTGGCTCCATGTGGAGGCTACCTAGCAAGACTGCAGGCAGCTGGGTTTGGGGGCATTCATACCTCCCCTTGTGGGGTGTGCCTAATGGTGGAGGCCCTGAAGTGCCAGATTAGGGAACTCCAGGCAATGGTACAGTGATTGCACTTCATTAGAGATGTGGAGCAGGAACTGGACTCTTACTTTCAGGCTCTCCACCTGATGGCTCAGGACAGAGTTGTGGAACCTAGGAACCACCATGAAGTCCAGCCTGGGGTTGCCTGGACAACAGTTGTCTCCAGCCCAAATAGGTGCAGCACCAGGGCTACTGCTCCCCTGGAGCTGCACAACTGCTTTGCACCTCTTGCATCAATGGGCCCAGCCATACCGCCAGTTCCAGCATGTGAGGATGCAGGGCCACCAGCACCTGTGCCTAGAAGAAGACAACGTTATCATGATGAGTGACTCCCTCCTTAGGGGACCTGAGGGAGTGATTTGTCACCCTGACCCCCTAGCCCTTGAGGTCTGCTGCCTGCCTGGAGCTCGTGTCTGATATGTGATAGAGAGGATCCCCAAACTCATCCGGCCCTCCGACCACCGTCCCATGCTAGTGATCCATGTGGGCACCAATGACACGGCACGGAGAAATCTGGCCCAGGTCATACGTGACTACAGGGCTCTGGGAGCTGGGGTCAAGGTTCTTGGGGCACAGATAGTTTTTTCTTCAATCCTCCCTGTCACAGGACATGGGTTCCAGAGGGATAGGTGCATCGATGAGGTGAATAGAAGACTCCAGCGATAGTGCCATCGTGAGGGGTTTGGCTTCCTCAACCATGGTCTGCACTTCAGAGAGAGCAGACTGTTGGGAAGGGATGGCCTCCACCTCACCTGAAAAGGGAAGAAGTTCTTCTTGGCCAGAATGGCTGACCTTCTTGACAGAGCTTTAAACTGAGACTGCTGGGGGACAGGTGGTCTACTAACAGTTCTAGCCCAGGTCATGTCAGCCGCACTACCAATAATGTGGGCAGCCCAAGGGAACCTGCTTTGGTGGTGGCCCAAGGAAAGGTTCCACGCTTCACTTCTCGGGGAAGCATTGGGCTTCTCATGGCAGACTTAACTGCCTGTACACAAATGGCAGGAGCTTGGGAAATAAGCATGAGGAACTGGCTCTTCTCCTATGTGAAAATGACTGACCTTGTAGGGATTATGGAGACCTGCAGGGACTCCACCTATGATTGGTCAGTGGCAGTAGAGGGTTACACCTTTATAGGAGAGACTGTGTAGGGAAGAGGGGTGGGGGTGATGCTCAAGGATCAGTTCACCTCCCTGAAGATTGAGTTTCCAAACCAGGAAGGGTGTCATGAGACCCTCTGGGTCAGGATACGAGAAGAACATGGGGAGAGTGACTTACTTGTTGGAGTCTACTATAGACCCCCGCACCAAGAGGAAGAACTAGATCGGGAATTCAATACGGAACTGGTCGAAGTCATGCACTCCGGATGCATGATCGTCATGGGGGACTTCAACTTCCTTGACATCTCTTGGGATGAGCAGACAGCCAAATTGGACAGGTCATGTAGCTTTCTCACATGCATCGATGACCTCTACGTAACCCAGGAGGTCTATGGGCTGACTAGGGGAGAGGCATTGCTTGATCTGGTCCTGGCCAAAGGGGAGGACCTGGTGAGCAATCTGCAGATTGAGGGGAAGCTTGGTGACAGTGACAATGGATTGGTTATCTTCTTAGATCACTGAAGAGCAGGCAAACTCCTCAGTAAAACAGAAGTCCTTAACTGTGGGAAGGCTGACTTCTGCAAACTGAAAGAATTGGTAAGTCAGGCAATTAGAGGCTATTCCTGCCCCCCCCTCCGCCCCGAAAAGGGAGTACACGAGGAGTGATCATCTCTCAAAAACATAATCCTTGAAGCACAGGGCATGGGGGGATGCAGATCAATGCCCCCCGTGGTGAGAGAGGGAGTGGGGCTGGGGCTGGCGCTAGGGTAGACACTGCCCAGCCAGGGCAGGGTGGGTGCAGGATAGAAATGTGGGTAGCTCCCACCAAAGCCATACCATCTCACAAAAAATGCAGTCAAAGGGCAAGGAAGCCCCCATGGCTAAATAACGAACTGTTGGACCTCATTAAGCTCGAAAGAGTAACCTACACCAGCTGGAAAACAGGAAGCATTACCAAAGAGGATTACTCTGCACTTGCCCACACCTGTAGAAAGCAGTCAAGAAAAGCCAAGGCAAAAACCGAACTCAGGCTCAGGGAATCAAGGACAAGAAAAAGTCCTTCTTCAGATACGTGGGAAGTCAGAAAAAGAACAAAGATAGCATTGGGTCCCTGCAAGATCCAATGGGGTAACTAACATCTGACACAAGAAAAGGCCGATCTTCTAAGTCACTTCTTTGCATCTGTTTTTCACCCTCTCAGGAGGATCACACTGTCAGGAACAGCACAAACCAATCTGGGAGTGGGTGATGGGCCCAAAATTGATGTGGATCAGGTGAAAGAACACCTTGAGAAACTGGACATTCACAAGTATGTGGGCTCTGATAGAATGCACCCAAGAGTCTTGAAGCAGCTGACAGATATCATTGCATCCCCCTTGGCAGAGATATTTAAAAATTCATGGTGCTTGGGTGAGGTTCCGGATGACTAGAAGAGCCAATGTGGTCCCTATCTACAAGAAAGGGAGGGATGACCTGGGGAACTATAGACCGATCAGTCTGACGTCTGTCCCTGGAAAAATTGTGAAGAAAATTGTCAAGGGATCCCTCAACACCAGACTAATGGAAGGCAAGCTTCTGAATGCCAGCCAACGTGGCTTTGTGACTGGCAGGTCTTGCTTGACCAACCTCATCTCCTTCTATGACTAGGTAACATGTGCCCTGGACAAGGGAGATGACGTGGACATCATACAAGTGGATTTCAAGAAAGCCTTTCACCTAGTTCCCCATGATCTCCTCATGGTTAAACTGTCTTTGATCATCATACAGTCTGATGACTAGGCAACTGGCTACGGGGTCAGACCCGAAGAGTACTAGTTGACAGGAGCAAACCAACATGGCGCAGGGAGTCCCTCAGGGCTTGGTACTTGGGCCAGTACTCTTTAACATCTTCATCAGTGATCTGGATTTGGGAGTTAGCTGTGAATTGGCCAAGTTTATGGACAATACCAAATTATGGGGGAGGGCAGTCACACCGCAGGACAGGCTAGGGATACAGGCTGACTTGGACAGGCTCTCAAGGTGGGTTGACCAAAACACGATGGCCTTCAATGCAGACAAGTGTAAGGTGCTGCACCTTGGTAGGAAGAATCACCAGCATACGTACAGGCTCAGCAGTGCTACAGTTGCTAGCACCACAACTGAAAGGGGCTTGGGGGTCTTGACTGAACATAAGATAAATATGAGCCACCAATATGATGCTGTGGCTGGCAAAGCTAACCAAACTCTGACATGCATCCACCGGTGCAATGTCAAGCAAAACCAGGGAAGTCATCCTTCCACTTTACTCAGCTCTGGTGAGACTACAGCTGGAGTACTGCATCCAGTATTGGGCCCCCCACTTCAGGAAGGATGTGGAGAAGCTTGAGAGTCCAGAGGAGAGCCACTCATATGATCCAAGGCCTAGAGGGAAGGCCATACGAGGAGAGGCTGAGGGACTTGGGCGTCTTCAGTCTGGAGAAGAGAAGGCTCAGGGGGGGACTTGGTGGCAGCTTTAAATTACATAAGAGGGGTACATCAGGACCTGGGAGAACATCTGTTCACAAGAGCTCCCCAAGGGATAACAAGGTCTAATGGCCATAAACTCTAGTAAGACCAATTTAGACTTGACACAAGAAAAAAGTTATTTACGGTGCATGTGTCCAGGGTCTGGAAAAACTCCCCCCAGAGTTGGTGCAAGCACCTACTCTGGACTCTTTCAAAAAACAGCTGGATATATTTCTTGCTGGGGTCATTGGATCCCAGCTGACTTCCCACCTATAGCGGGGAGGCTGGACCCAATGATCTCATGAGGGCCCTTCCAGCCTCTGTCTATGAAATCTATGAAGATCTGTTACCTTGAGCTGTGTATTGTGCCTCATTAACTAATGTTGTTGTTAGTGCAACAAGCTTCTCTAAGCCACTTCAATAAAATGATTCTAGAAATTGTGTTAGATTTTTAGTCTGTGTTAACATAGATGGGCTAGAACCACAACCCATACATATTAGTGTTGGACCACTTCAAGGCAGCGGTGTAATCATCAACAATGCAAGAACCATAGCGCAAGGCTCAGACTTCAAATGGGGACAGTTGATCTGCTAATACCTATAGTATCAGAACCTTTACACCAAAGTACACTGATCCATAAGGCTCTGAGGATGCTGATGCTATATCAGTGTGAACATTGATGCTGAACTAAGCCAAACTGAAAAGATTCAGGGACCTCAGTACAGCACAATTTCAGCACTGAATGAGGTGGAGTCAGAAGGGTCTATCCAATGAGGACTTCAAATCTTGGTGCAATGTTAATTATAACTGGACCTTGGTGTTGGGGCCAGCCCACAGGCCAGACAGTGGGGTATGGTACTGCCTGCTTCCTGCCCTGCGCACTGGGACTGGATCTCAGAAGCCTGGAACCACTCCTTCCAGGCCCCCCACACTAGGATTAGGCCCTGGCCTGGTGCTGCCCCTGCCTGGCCCTGTGCACTGGGATTGGGTGACTGATCCAGTATACAGAGCCTAGGGTTCCCTATGGGTCTCGAAATTTGCAGCTAAGGAGAAGTGCCACTGCTCCACCACCAACAAATTTCTGGACCCATGGGCCAAATGATTTAGCATTTGCAGGCCAGATCTGGCCTGCAGGCCAGGGATTGAGCACCCCTGGTCCAGAAAATACTAGATCTAAATGCCTGTGGTTCAATTCCCACAAATGGGATTACACAGAAGCCATTAAGAAAAGAAGCATAGGTCCTTATAAGATAGATAGACAGACAGACAGACAGATAGATAGATAATAAAGATCTACATATACATATAAAATATTTAAGAATATTTTTCCATGTACACAAAAAATCATTCCCAACAATTTATAGGGATCTAGGAATCTCCAAAAGTAGTAACGCTCAATTCATAAACAACAATAGCACAGCAGGAAGAATTTTGGATTAGTTTCATGTACTACACCCCAATTACTATGTTCATGCCTCTCTTTGTAAGAGGACACTATATGCAGAGGAAGACTTGGCAATTAGACACTACATTAAAAGAAAAAGTAAAAAAGCAATAATATACAAGGCAAAAGTATTAAACATTAAAAGCTATCAGACATCTTAGCAACATATAGTATGTTTTAGGCTTGCACTGATTGAGGTTGAGTGCACCAGATGCTACTGATTCATGACATGCCACTATTGTCTGCTGCTACATGTGTAATTAGCCCATTTTCCACACCACAAGAAAGGTGCCATTACACCACGAGGCAGAGATTAGTGCTGAGATAATAAGTAAATCAGAAAAATAGGATAGGAGTGTGTGTGTGTGTGGGTGGGTGGGTGGGTGGGTGAGTGAGTGTGTGAGTATGTAACAGGGTAGGGTTTTAACATATACAAATACTTATTCCACACATTATAAGTATTATTTCTGTTTAAATATCGCCTTTGGCTGTGAAAAATATTTTCCTTGGGGAAGGAAGAGATAAAAATGAACAAAGAGGAAAAACCTGTTTGTGCATTGAAGACAATTTCATTTCAGAAGGCAATAGGAGATACAGTAGCTTGTTTCTAATTTAAGAACCTTTAAAATTTAGTATTAAAATAAGCTGCGCTTTGAAAAATGACAGCACTAGACAGGTAGGAGAGAATGTAATCTCACTTCCACAATATGCTGGAGTTTGCCTTTTTAAAGTATGTAAGGGTGTTGTGTGTACAGAATATTCTTTCAAAAATCTGGGTTTGCTTTTGCCCCCACCCCCCAAGAGATCTTTCTTCTAGAGACCAGAATCACTAGGTAGATTTAGTGATTTTATGCACATGTAATTTTCCTTTGGAAGTCGAAACACTTCTTTTTACTGCATAAAAACTCAACAGGTTTCCTCTGACCCTTACTTACTAAGTCTACACAGCATCAGCAGTAGCAGATGTGAGAGCAACAAATTCAGTGTCAAAAATGTCAACATCATAGAACGAGAGGCAGATGAACCCTCTCATAAAATATGAACTACCCACCTTGCTGATTGTGTTTCTTTATATAATTTTCCATCCAAAGAAAGATGCTGATCCTGCAGTCACTTGTACACACAAAAACTTTGGTCACATAGTCCCACTGAATCCAATATGGTCAAACACTTGAGTAAAGTTACTCTCATAAACTGAATGTTTACATGATTAGGACCAAGAATTTTTCATGCTAAGAAGTATTATTTCCTTAAAGCTAAAATCTATTACTCGGGACACATTTAGAGAAACCCAAATTTACATGCAACAAGCAGCACGGAAGTACAAAATCCAAAGCCAAAATCTGTACAAGCTCACTTAGAGAAACAATAATTTTAAAAAATTAGGAATGCCAGCACATAAACATGGGACTCATCCAAAACTATTTACTTAAAAATATTTCATAGTACACTCATTGGATGGATTTTGAACTCAAATGTTCTGGACTCATTATATCATTTAATAATAATACAAAATGAATAAACCATAAGTGAGAATCAAACTATTTAATTCTCAGAGCCAAATATACAACTGCCTGATGCTCCTTTCAACAATTTCTATATAACCAGTGCAAAACAGGATTAAATTATTTTATTCAAAATTAGTTTATGACAAACATTTACAGAAAAATGCCAATTCAGTGACATAATACTCATCCATGGAAAGGATGAAGCTTTTGTGCATATAGTCAACTAGGCATTGATATAATGAAAGCCTGATATAGGTAACAATTCAGCAACCACTTAACATTTTTTCTTAATTTTAAGTATGTCTAAATCCAGTCACATAGGTGACTGAAATTGGCCCTTGCCAGCCGGGGAGTTAGGAGCACTGGCCAGTGTCCCCCCTGAGAAGCGCCAGCAGCACTTCTGTTTTGCTGCTGGCACTTCCAGGGTCAGCAGTTGGCAGCTGGGGGGCCCCTCCCTCATCAGTGATCAGCCGCTGGTGCCCCAGCAGAGCCAGGAGGCACCAGTCGCCCATGTCCAGTCATATATTCACAAGTACTTAAAATTAAGCACTTGCTTAAGTGCTTTGCTTAACTAGGATCATGATTCACTTGGCTAATCTTCAGCCCTAGTTAAGCCTTTTGTGCTTCAGTGATGCAAAGGCCACTTACAGCTACCTTACTCCAGCAGAACAGAATTGCCTTAGTGCAGCTTTACAGCAACAATTCCTTGCCCTGAAATGCAGGTGTACAGGAACATGATAACATCAATCTGGAACACAAGTGCAATCCTAGCCTGTTCTAAGACCATATCATTTACAAGACAGTTTGCAAGGCTTACAAGAAGTCTTTACAACAGTAGTGTCAAACATATAACCCATGGACTGGATCCAGCCCATTAGGCTGTTCTATCCAGACTGCTAAGCTACTGGCAGGCCACCAGAAGTAGGGGGAACATGACTTGCAACAGAATTCAGGGCCCTTTGGCTTGGCTTGCCACCACCAGACATCCTGCCACTTCTGTTGGATTCCTCACTACCACCATACTTTTTGCTACACCTTTTGCTACTACCAGACCCTCCACTGCCTGTGCCGCGGTGGGCACAAGAGCTGCTGTATGATGCCCCTATGTTACAAGAAGGCTTACAGCTTCCTAGCATTCCCTGTGACTGGAGAAGGTAGAAAGGCAACAAAAAGTTATCTTTGTTTCCCATCTTTTGAGCTGCCTAGAGCATGAGTGTAGGGCAGCCAAGAATCCATTCACTGTACCCTAGGGCTGCAGCAATGAAAACATCTCCCTTCAAGATGGTGAGCCAGGGAAGTGAATTCTCATGGAAAATCTAGATCTTTAATAATGGAAATACCTAGAGAGAGTAGTAGTGAGAATATACAATTTTGCAGAATTAACGGGTTTAATGGACTACTTACAGTTTTTCTAAGTTCTTGGCACATCTATACATGCTGCTACAGCACTGTAGTATCATGCTACAGCGATGTAGTGCATCACTATGGCAATGTAGCATCAGTACATCGCTATGGCAACATAGCTGCTAAAAATAACCGTGCATCACAGTAATGTCTTTTACTGTGCCATCATTTAGTACTTCCTAAAGTTATATAAATGATGGTGCAATAACAACTGCACTACAGGGGGAAAATGTAGACGTGCCCCCTGAACACTTAAATTAACAATCCAACACTACATGGATGCAATTTTTTGTACTTTTAATTACTGGGGTGTCAAAGGTGGTATGGTAGGTACCCAAATGACTTAGGCATTAATGCATTCCTGTTATGCAACTATTGAATGATACAAAATAATAAGAAATGAAGATAAAAACAAAGTGGCTTTTCTTTAATAGAAGTATTTTTTTAAGGCATCTTGTAATTTAACAAGGAATCAGAAAAAAACTAGATGTGCCATCCAGTTGGAAAACATTCAGGCAGTAAATTGGGGCAGTACATGCAAGCTGTTCTAATCCATGCCCCCTTTCCTTAGGTAACAATTACTTAGTAACACTTTGAGTACCTACACAGTGCTTATTGTGTTTTCAAACTACATTTTATCTTGTGGTGATCAGTAAGTAGTTACTTAATGAAATATAAACCTCTGGTCTCAACTCAATTCCTACTGGAGACAGTTGTTTTAAATCAGAAAGCAAAGATGGCAAAAATGCAACAATTTATCTGAGTAATTGTTTTGGCTCACTCCAGCCTGCATTGTTTATTTTTATGAAAGTATTGCTTTATAACTGGAAAATGACTAAGCTGTAAGCTATTGTTTTATCATTCTGAGTGGCCAACATTTCTGTTTTTGATAAAAGCCAAGTTTCAAACAGTTTTCAGTAACACAGAAAAAAACCTAACTGTCAGTAAATGTGCTTATACTGACCCTGACATTTTCTTCTAAGATGTTGCCAACGTGTCAAAAGGAGAGGATTGCTTTCAGACTTGAACAGCTTCTTTGTTGCTGAAGTGAACTCTGATTGCTGCCATATTAGTATCTATCAGATTACAACAGTAGCATAAAAACTCCTATATAATATCTGACATTAGATGTTAGAGAAAATAATTATTGTGTGCATATATTAGCAATTATTTTTTCAATTCTTTAAACAGTCTAGAAAGGCATGTCAATTATCATTGCTACAAAGTTAGGCTATTTATTCTTCAAAAGCCTCTACTAGTCAAACCTAAGACAAAATAATAAAGTGATTTTACACGCACAATCTTTTTTAATTATTGAGTATGCATATATATCCTTACAGGACATCAAGTCAGTGACACACAGAGAGATGACCAAAGAATGTCTCAGTGAAGGGAAGCTCTTCAAAGCTTCCCAGTCCCAGCCGCAATGTTTTTCTGTGTTTATTCACTACAACCATAACAAGGATTTAAGTGTCTGCTGGTGGTCCTCATTTTCACAATGATGGTTAGATGTAGATCACTAAACCTTGCACCTTTAATTTGAACACAGAAGCCTCTACACTTCCCACAAGGTTGAATGAACAGTTCTATACACGTTTCCCAGGGCCAGGAAAGAGATCTCTATGTTGTTCTGACTCTAGAAATTAGATCTTGTAATATACAAATATCCAGATCCCCAGAAATTTTTCCAGACTATCTATATGCTCAGTAATTGTATTGTCATGATTACGTCAATTTAAGATGTTTGTATATCCCTTAATTTATTGCACCTCACTGCTCACAGTAAGAGCATGAAGGTTATTTGCTATGCTGTACATATGGGAGCTCAAAGTAGGCATACATGACCATGGATTAAATAAATGGAAGTAAAAATGCTTGACAATGAATTATACTATTTATAATTCCAGGTGTCATCTGCCTGTGAATCTGACCATTTTAAGCAGACACGACTCCACTGGGACAAGAGAAATGCAATTAAATCATTCAGTATATTTCAGAAAGACAGCATACAATTCACAAAAAGAGTCCCTGGGCATTGCCCTCTGGATATACTTTGTTTATCTAGTGTAACAAAGGGTAGTACTTCAATTATTGAAGACCAGAGGTTTTTGTAGAGACTTCCTTCCTATCCAACATGAAGACACCTATCCACAGATTAAGAGGGTCAAAGAAAAGAACATATCATGGAATGTTAAAGTCTATAAAAAGATGCAAAGATTTTAGCTGTCAGAATAGTTGAATGGTATCATTTTGCAATGCTAGAGGTAAGACACTCACTCGTGTCATAAGCAAATTTATTTAGGATGAACTTAGTATATAACTGGCCAGGGAAACAGAACAGTAAGAGAAAAATGTACTGTAATCTAGGATTAGAGTAGCCTCACCTTTGATTCAAGTAGTGGCCTGAAGGAGGTGGTTGCAGCCTGCCCCCAGCAAGGATGGCTCACATGGCAGGGGAAGGGGATGCATGGCAGTGGCAGCATGAAGTAAGACTCATGGTGTATATCTGGGGGACAGGGGAAGTGCAGGAGAGCCTCTATAGCTTGGCCCTCCTGCCTCCACATCCACTTACCTTCTAGGCTTTGGCTCCAAACCAATCTCTGGCCCTGAATCAGCCAGCCCTGAAGCTGCCACTGCTGCTTCTGCCCAGTTGCACTGGGCCAGAGCCTGGGCACCACTGGTGTCCAGGAGCCAGAGCTGCTGCCTAGAAGGTAAGTGGCAGGGAGTTGCATGTAGAGGTGGGAGCAGGAAGTGAGAGGTCAGGTAGCAGGGGAGGAGCAGACAGCTAAGGGGGCAGGCACATGCCTAAGGGGGCCAAGAGGGGGCAGGTGGCAGGAGGAACAAGCAGCAAGGGAGGCAGGCACAGGCACAAGAGGAGAAGGCAGAGGGCATCTGGTAGGGGGACATGTACAGGCACAGGATAGGCAAGGGGCAGGGAGGCAAGCAGGGAGACAAGGAGCGAGGGTCTGGCCATTGCCCCGCCCCCCGGCACTGCTTTCCCCACAACGGCAAGATGAAAGAATTTAAGACAACCTTCTCCACTAATCAGATTTCAGACATGGAAAAATTATAACAAAAATTATAACAAATTAATAATTTTCCATGTCTAGAATCTAATTACTGGGGAGTCATCTTAAATTCAAGAAATCTTGAATTCAGGTAAATACAGTTCCTTTAAGCTGTGATTCTATTCTGAAAGGTGCTTGGACAAATGGCAGTGTGAGTGTCAATGTTTTATTTATCTCAATGATTCCCATATCTAATGTACTAGTTTAAGAAAAAACTTTTTACCTTCATATACGTAAGTAATAGAACTAGTATTGCTGGTACTTTTGCTCCCTTCTTTTCCACATTCTCCATCATAATAACTGTTCTTCCCCTTATATGGATCTTCATGCCTCAGTTCAAGGCCAATATGCATAACATACGCCATATATGCAAAAAAGGTATAAGTACTTCCTTGGAAAACTTAAAAAATTAATAGAAATAACTAATATTTAAATAAAAACCTCTTTCTTTGATATATATTTTATACATAGTTTTGAGGAATTCCTCCAGTATTAAACATTCTAGTAGAACACAGGCTTCAGATTGGACCTTCGGAGTTTACATTCTGATATTCTCCCTACACACACTGATCACCTTTCTGATAAAAGTTATTGACAGTTTGCTCAATCTTTTTAATATTCCACTGACTCCACAGAGCAACTGCTCAGAAATATTAACACCATATATCTAATATTATAAAAATGGGAATTTATTTCCTGTAGTCACCACAATATATATTATATGTTCCTCAAACAGAAAAATCGAAATGATGCTTGTCCAAAAATGCTTGCACTCCTTTTGATTCCCACAGCTGACATTTGACTGACTGAACTTAACCTAACTGTTCTAGAAAGATCCATACAGAAAATTAAAATACATAACTTCAGTAAATATGTTAACATTACCATGCACTTCATTCAATACAATACTGTGCATTTTCAACTAATATATATTGTTTAGTTATATTTTGTAGTTATAAATTCATTTTGTCAGCATCTGTAATGCCAATGCGCTCTTTACATTGTACAGCATTTAGAAGAATTTACAGAAATGTTAGAGTCTAAGATGAGGATTAAGGGTTGCTCAGTTTTTTCATTTAGTCAAGAAGGTGAGGTCTGGTGAGGTACTTGAACCTCTTAGTTTCTCTACGTACCCATTTGTAAAAGAGATATAATATTATGGATAGAGTCACTTCTCTGGCAGAACAGTTGTGCGGCTTAATTAATTAATGTTACTGAAGTGAGTTGAGATGTTATGCTGAAAGATATTAAAGAATGAAGAGTAAAATCATCAATAAAATATAAGCTGCAATCACACAGCTAAGATCAAGGGCAATCTGTCTTTCCTTCTCCCCCTTACTCCAAAACACTGTACTGTACATTCTTGGATATTGTTTTTTTAATATAAGCGTGTCCATTTTTTTTATTCCTCCCTTGAAAAGAAGATCTAGACCTTACTAAGAAAACTCTTACATTTCTAAAAACAATATGTGTGGGTTTGAGAGAGATGCATCATCTCTTTTCCTGTCTTCCATCCATGAAAACCTATCCTCATTTAACTTAAGGAAGGCCAATGGGTACTTATAAAAAATAGCGTATACAGAATTTGGTGTTAAGACTGAAATCAGAATCACACACTTTGACCAGTGCTTCATGATAGCTCAGAAGTCCTTAAGTAGAGAGTTATGAATAGCATTCATGATGCCTAGAAACAATAAAATAGCTTGTTAGATTCCATGTTCAACTTTAAACTTGCTGTTTTGAACTTAATTCTACTGCTATCAGTGGTACAAAATAGCTTATTCTTTACTCCTTACTCCTTATTTCCTTATCTTTATCAGCAGATAAAGATAAGCTATTTTGTATGGTCAATTTAGAATCTTCATGCAACACTTGTGTGTGTGTGTGGGGGGGGGCTGTTATTTTAATATATTTTGGCATCCCATTAATTATGTAAACATCAACCATATGTTGAATTCATTTAAATGTGGCTATGCAGGACATTTATAATCCAGTATTATTGATAAAATCAATATTTATATAAATGCATAAAGAATTTCTAATTCTCTGGACATTTTTAATACCCAATTTGAAACGTCTGTAAAGGAATATTTAAAATAAGCCTATTTCTTCAGTTATTCAAAAAGCCTGACCAAAAAAAGAAAATGACTATGATGAATTTTAAATCATATACATTTATATTGGCTCAGTGGTTATTTTAATAAATATAGGTTAATGCTCAAGATTGAAATAAGTGTCTGGCCCATATATTATTGCATTACCAGATAAAATCACTATTGGCTGTCTGTGTATCAAAAGAACTTGTAAAAACTTAGATCATTTTACATGATTCTAAAAGGTCTCTTGGAAAGCTATTCAAAAGTAGCATATTATTCTTGCTTACTCAAGAGTTATTTTTTTCCTTGACATCTTGATGGCTTGAAAAGCTGAAAAAGTCTGCTCTGTATATGAATACGACCTCTGATATGCAACTATGTACGTGAGTATTTTAAGACTGTGTGTGTTAGTATTTTAGTGTGTTAGGGAGAAACTAATCTAAGTCCATCCTCCTGTATATTTACTTTCTCTTCTGCCTACATCCTGCAAAAAAGTACAGATTTCCTATTTTAGGCAACATAATATTAATTGGGTCATCTCAGCTTTGGGATTTTCTGATCCCTGAGAAGAATGCTGAGAAATGGCACCAGCTCTGGAAAGAAATAGTTGATCCACATGAATAAAATAGGGAATGAATCAAATACTGTAGAAAAATATGTTTCCTACTTTTAGGTATCATACTCTTTAGTATCATATGATTTTTCCTTGTAGACAACATGGTTGCTACATTAAAAAATGCTACTTGGATTCAGTTTATTAAATGTATATTGAGTGCAATAAGATGTCATTTACGGTTTCCCAAGAAAGGAGAACGTGAAAAATTTTAGCCAAAATAAAGCACACCTTTGAGATCTTCCAAGTTGTAAGCACATAGCTACAAGGGGATTAAATATTAATCAAAGTCATTATGATCATCTTTAGAATATATTTCAAGAGCCCCAAAGAAAGACCATATTATCTCACTAATAAAGATCAAATTATCAAAAGGACTGCACTCTGATAATGGAGCAAACTAGGGTTTTTTTTAAGAAACAAAAAGGTAACATCTTTTTTTCTGCAGTGTACAGTGCAAAGTAAAATCCTCCTCTCAGTGAATCTAGGTCTAAAGAAAATAAACTAATAAAGGGAAACAGCAGCCTTCATATAACCACAAACCACACACCAAATATTTTAAAATACAATCTTTCTAAACAACAGCCAACAAACCAAAAGGCAGACTCTCATAAATGTTACCGTTGGAAATCCAGATTAGCTGCAGAGGATTCAATGGAGTTCTTCTGGACTGATGTTGGTATGACTGAGCTCACTATCCAGCCCACAGCCTCTATTCAATACCATTTTTGGAGGCTAATACCATCCAAATTATACTTTGTATGACTGAAAGAAACACAATTGACACTGTTTCTTCTGTACATGACAAGTTTTCCTTGTCATTTCCTTTCCTTTTTGCTATTTTTAAAAAAAAGGTGCAAAGGAATAAATAGAATAGTATAAAAGAAACCCAAAAGAGACACGTGTGACCTTTATCTGAGTTTACACAGTCTGAGTAATTTCAGACTGTGCTTAATTTACTCAAAAAGAACATTATTGCCTAAGACTAAAATTATAGGAAAACAAACAGCTCATAAGAACAAGAATTTAAACAAGCCATAAAACAATGAAAATTTTTAAATAATTGTTCTGACTTCCATTAGAAAAGCTAAACATAATGCACTGTTTGAATCTGATCTCTTTTAATGATCACCCCTCTCACAACTCTCACAATTGAACTGTAAATCTGTAAAACCTTACTTCACAGTAAATATTATATTTACCATGAACATGCAATTAGGTCCTAATCACTTGGATTAATTACCACAGCAGGGTTTACTATAAAACATTTATTGCTAACACTTCATCACATTAAAATTCATTATTTAAAAGAACGATAATGTTTTTGTTTGGGCTTTTAATTTTCATTATGTAAGGACTGCTATTGCTTTGTTTGTGAACACACAAATAATGGGGGTAGGGACCACAGTTACATCTAATAATTGTGAAATACAACTGAAATGTAGACAGTCACAAAACTCTACGAGAGGTACTTGCACTTAATTTAGCTTAGGGAATATAATGATAATTAAAATTTGCACAGTACTTTGAGTACATAAAGAGCAGTAATATGATCTGAATTTGCCCTTTTTCAGATACAAAAGGAAAAACAAAAATATACTAACAGTAAATTCCTGCCTCTAAAATATCTGTGATCTCACCCTCTCTAGCAGCCAATTTTAATAGAGGGACACTGCTCTAATCAAAGAGAGTAGAGTCAACCTTTTTATTTCAAGCCATTATAGTCTGATGGAAAAGTTCTCTAGTTTCTAAGATGCTATTTATAATAATGTAATTTTACTGCAGGAACAGCAAGTTGCATACTGGTTTCCATACTATGGCCCTATTTAAGATGATGCACCTTGCCAAATTTTTAATTTTGAGGCTGACTGTTTCACACACTTCCTCTCTACCCTTTCCTTTGCAGAGAACTGAAATAAAAAACATGTAAAATGAAAAACGTTAGGAGCATGAGATCTGGATATACACAAGAAAACCTTTCTTTTTCATCACAGTTCTATCTAGCACCATGAAAGTTTGAGGTAAACAGTCAAACCTTGGCAGAGGACTAAGTTTTTTTGGTTTTTTTTTTTTAAACCTTGCAATTTTCTATTGAAAATTGGTTTTGATTTCAGTGAACTGTGAAACTTTGAAAATACAGTTTTATCTGACCTATAATAAATGTGCGCAGCCTGAAGTAAAAGTCCCACTGAACACCTTAGGAAGATGGCCTTCCAAAGGATAGCTTAGGAGTCTATACCTGTGCTCCAGAATGGGGAAGGGGGTGTTTTTATTAGAGCAGCTCTGGAACAGCTGCTCTAATTAAAACACAGAAGCATCATGTGTATTCAGTATCCTGCATTTCAAAATGGTGGTAGGGGCACTTCAAAGCTCGTTCAATGAGTTTTAGTTAAAGGACCCCCACTGCCATTTTGAAATGTGGGATGCTGAATACATGTGACGCTGCAGCATACTGGAGCATTCTAATTAGAATTCTAATGTAAGTTCTAATTAGAATGTTCTAGCAGACTATTAAATCAAGTCTGTTCCAATGCGGTTTAATTAGAACGTGTCGGAGCATGTGTATAGGTACCTGTGAACTCTGGGGGCCTTATGTGTTACACCGCCTGTCAGGTGTGTAGCCCCTCCCCCCTCAACTCGCGTGCCACAACTTTGATGTTAAGCTATCAAGACAGGGGATTCAGTGGAGATCTTCCTGGGAGGGCCTCCTGACAAACGGCAGTATTCATGATTGCTTGGTGCAATGTTCCATGGGGCTCTGCCTCCCCTACACCCTGTCCACTCACCAACCAGATAGGTGATCATTCGATGGTGGCTTCGACCCCATGGGCCTGCCCGCAGCCTGCTTCGGGCGGGGGCCCACGTCTAAGTGGGCTCAGTTGGCTCTTGTCCCTCCGGCCTTCATGCCCCAGCCTTCTCTCTCTATGTATTTGATTTTTCTTTTTTTGTTTTCTTCAGAAGAAATATTCTCCTGGGGAGGAGAGGGATGTGGAGCTGCCTCCTTTCCCCCAGCCTCCTACAGGGGGCTCAAATGCCTCCCCTGCTCTACCTCCTATAGGGAGCTTGACGCTTCCCCTGGACAGCCTTCAGCAGGGAGCTGAAGTGCTTCCCCTGCTCTGCCTCCTACAGGGGGCCGCAGTGCTTCCCCTGCTTTGCCTCCAGCAGGGGGCTCGAAGATTTCCCCTGCTCTGCTTGCCAGCGCTGCGCCGGCTGTGCCGCTCCTCTCCCACGCAGGAGCCTCAGCATGTCTGGCGTGCTGCCCACCAACTCTCTCTCCCTCTGGCTCCTCCCCCACTCAGGCTCTGTTGGGGCTTTTAAACTTCCCGTGGTGGTCGGTATGGCCACTGCGATTGGTCCAGCTGTTCCCCATGTGGGGCACAGCTGATTAAGCAGCCAGCGTAATGCTGGCTCGCACGGCTGCGGCCGAGGTCCTGGCTCCTGCTCTGATGGGCTGGCAGGAGGTAAGTTCTCCCCATGGGGGGTCTGTTTCTGGGGTTTGGGGCCTGCGGATGTTGCCCTCTCCCCTTCCAAAGCCTGTGGGGTGTCTCGCCGCTACAGTACCCTTAATGTTTACTGGGGACAGGCCACATTTCAGCTGACGTTATGTGCATGGAACTAGATGTTCAGGTAGCATACAGTTATACAGTTGAGGAGTAAGGAGTTTTATCTTTTTCTTCTTAAAAATGGAAATAAATCACAAACCTAGGAAATTCCATTAAAAAAACCTAAGGTAAATGTTGCACAGTTAAATACTCAGAATTCAGAAATGCTTAACAATGCTAGCCTTGTATGTATACCTCAAGATGAAGTTTTCAACGACAAATCCACGTTATTTCCTTTAAAATATTATGAAATACTGCACATTTTTTCTATAACCATAGAAACATATGGATAATATTTTATAGCATAATATATGGCAGACAGCAGATTTCAGATGAATACGCAACTTCAGGACTTCTGTTTAAAAAATAATAGAATTTTTTAGATGGGGCAAATCCCCTGGCTGTTAGCCCTAAAGAGAGCTTGTTGTAAATTAGAATTTCATTTGTGTATTTTTTAAATACTACAGTATAACAGAGTAGTTTCCATGATGTTGCAAGGTGCTAAGGCGAGCCTGCTCCTTGAAGAGCAAAAGCAGTCTAGTTAGAGAGCCCTGTGACTGAGGCAGAGCTCTACAGCTGCAGGTTGCCTGGGCAGCAAGCTAATGAGGAGATTAGCCGGCACCTGCACATGGTCAGCTGACTGGAAGGAGGCAGGGCCCTGGATACATATAAGCCCCAAAGCTAGGGCTGGCAGGGGTTAGTTCTCTGGCATTCACCAAAGGGAACAACTCGTGTGCAAAAGAGCTACTTGGGTATGTTTGGGAGGCTGATCTGCTGCCTGCAAGATTAATAGGGCTCCAGGAGCTCACAAGGTACCTAGAGTTAGGAGGCACACAACACTACGGGAGAAGTTTGCCTCTTTAAAGGGGCAGAGTGTGACTTCCATT
Source organism: Alligator mississippiensis (assembly GCF_030867095.1). Lineage (NCBI taxonomy): Eukaryota > Metazoa > Chordata > Crocodylia > Alligatoridae > Alligator > Alligator mississippiensis. Next base: position 27,166,461 of record NC_081829.1, on the reverse strand, counting down.
GTTATTCTTATGTTGTAGCCCAAGGGTTTGTGTTTATGTCGTCCTTTGTACCAGTGGACCGGGAAGAGGCTAATAGGGGAGGAGGGGGCCTCATTGGGGTACACTATTGTGTACAGCCCCAGTGCCAGAGGGCACAGCTACAGAGCAACAGCAATCCCAGCACCAAAAGGCAGGTACGGGGGCACAAAGAGCCCAGTGATGACAGGAGGCAGAGTTAGGCCAAGAGCTAATCAAAGGGACAATATTTAAGTACCACCCGTGAGGCATGGGCCATGGTAAATGGGAGGTTTTGGAGCCATGCATTTAGCCCATAAGACTTAGGGTGTCCTGTGAGGCACCAGCTTGGGCAGGACCTGGCAAGGGATCCAAGAACATGCAGGGCCCAGTGGGAAAAGAACCATGGCCACACACAAACTTCTGGGCAGCCTCCCTATTTATTATCTTAACCAACAAGATGTGGCAGGTGAGATTAGAAGGTGCCCGCAGGGCAAAGTTGTCACGGAGCCGTAGGGGCATTACGGCTATCCCTGGGGACCCCAAGCTGTAACAAGTGGTGCACCGGCCGGTAAACCGGCCATGCATGGGAAAGAAGCCTGTTTCCCTGAGAAGGGAAATGAATCTTTGGGCCAGAATAGGGTCCTAGAGAGGCTTATTGTAAAGCAGCAGCACCAGAGCTCAGGAGGAAGAGCTGAGGATGGAAAATACCACTGCAGGAGACTGAAGGTGGGAAGACTTCAAGTCCAGACCAGAAGATTCCTTTTCCTAGTGGAGAAGAGATAAAAGACAGAGTAAAGGCAGGAGAAAAACCTCGGCAGAGATGGAGGCGATGGAAGCTTTAAAGCAAGAGGCCCTCATCTGGCAGCTGCAAGCAGATGATGTAGAAGAAAGAGAGGTCCATTTACAATGGGAGCTAGAAGTGCTGAGGTCCAAAAATGAGCAGACTGAGGTAAAAGTGGCTGCATTAGAACTACTCTTGCAATCCAGAAAGAAGGAAGGAGGGTCTATGGAAGGCAGATGCCTGATTGCAGCTGAGGCTGAAAAAACTTGAGTGCTGGAAGGGCTCATCTTGAATGAGGCTGAGAAGAGCTGAAAGCGGGAAGAAGATGCAGAAAGAGATGGCAATACTGACAACAAGGTCATCCGAAGTCTGCATAGCCCAGATGGTGGGAGAGTTAGACTTTTGACAACAGATTAAAGAGTCAAAACACATTATAGGGACCATAGAAAAACAACTGCAGAGTCGAGAGGACCAGGTAGAGGACTTGCAGGAGGAGCTGGAGAGTTGGCAACAGAGATACTTCTGATTGGAAGCAGTTGTACAAGAAATGCAAAATGAATTAATCCAAGACCATATCTAGTCAGAGAAGGCAGGAAAGACCATATTGAAAGAAATGGAGATGGTCAGAAGATACATGGAAGATTACAAAGGGTTGCAGGACCAGATGCAGTTCCTTGAAACAGAGGTAAAGAGCTAAGAACTGAGGAGTGTGATGTGTTGCGAACTCAGTTGCAAATGGTGGAGGTGGAGAAAGGCCAGGGTGAGAAACAGATACAGTCCTTGAGGATCCTTCTGCAAGTGGGCACGGCAAGCAAAGGAGCTATATGTGCAGGAAGAGATTGTCTACAGGTGGGTGTGCAAGCCAAGGTAGATCAGGTACTGACACTAGAATGAGAGATCAAACAACTGGAGACCTTAGAAGAAAGGAATAGAGATGGGAAGCCAGACTGGCAATGGCTGGAGAAGGACTCCTAAGGGCTCCCAGCTAGAACCAGTGTCCGGAAGAAGTGAGAGAAACCTTGGTAGTGGAGCTGCAGGCTCTAGGTCAGCTAAGAGAAATGGTGGCTGTGCTGGAAGTACAGCTAAACGACCATGTAGCAGCAGCCAAAGCTAAGTGCCAGGATCACCTTTGGGAGATACAGGTTTTGAATGGATCTTTGACTGAGGCTGAAAAACAGATTGAGACCATGAAGCTGGAAATCCTGCAATCCCAGGAAAAGGATGAGCGAACATGTTTGAAAATAGGAGGTGAGATGGGACTTACCCAGCAGGGAAAACACCAGGACCGGGATTGGGATGAGTGGATAAGATAGCACAGTAAGGAAAGACACAGCATAATAGGAAAGCTGGAAGAACACACCAATAAGCATGAGACTGGACTATTGGCAGTGACAGACAATATCCAACTATTAGAAAGGAAGTAGATACCCCCAACAGCTATGTAGAGGAGAGAACTATCCAGAACAAGTAACAGGAGTTCGAACCGGCTTTGCCAAGGCTGCACTCAGAGGGCGAAATGCCCAAAGCCAAGAGACCGGAGAACACTGGCAGAGCAAACCCGCATGCAGCATAGATCAAATAAAGACCTCAGGGAGGAGGTGGTGGCTGAAGCAGCAGTAGAAAGGTATGCTGGAGTCCCTAAGGTAGGAAATGGGGAACAAGTATCCAGGGAGATGCTATAGAAGCCAGAGTCACACCAGGAGTGCAGCCACAAGAGAAAGCCAATAAGACCCATACAGAAATAAACCCTGTCCCAGACACAGATGGCAGACTAAGCTAAGGAGGCAGGGGTTCTCTCAGCGACTAAGATAACTAGGCAAGGCCTGAAATGAGACCCGAGGTGTATGTTAGTAACCTCCCAGGACATGTTAAATGGTAGATGTTGAGGAGAATGGTTGCAGGGAGAGTCAGAGGCATAGTATATGTTAAAGTAGATCTGGGTGCCGGGGTATATTAGAAGGTGCCCGCAGGGTGAAGCTGACAGTCACAGAGCCCAGGGGCATCAGGGCCATCATCAGGGACCCTGCACCGTGACATATGAATTAAGACATCTTTCAGATAGTTTTATTTGCATTTATATAATTCAAATGTGTCCTGTTTTTGAAATTCACTTTAGATTTGTAGTATGGTTCAAGAAACTTGGTTGGAGTTATGAGTATATGAAAATTACGAATTATGTGGCCACAGTGTTTTTTCCTTATATTTTCTATTGCCTTTTTAAGAAGATGGTGATATGCTATGCTCCGGGCACATGCATGTATACATAAACATTGCATAATGAGGTTAACAATTATACAGAGAAATGAACACCACTGTGTAGTTAATACTTTGCGGATGAAGCATAAAAATTATTTCAAGGTAAAAAACAAACAAACAACAAAACAAACCCCCTATAAACGTGGCCCTCATGAGACCCAAGTTAAGAGCTTAAACAAGATCCAAATTATGCATACAGCCTTGCATTCAGAGGACCCTCTATACAGGAATAACTTTCATCTCGGCTAGATGGAGAAATTACACACAAACCGGTATATGCGACTGGAAACTAGTCTAAACCTGTAACAGAACAGAAGTTACGTGCACATAGACCGGTTCTAAAATGGTAAAACCTGGTCTAAGATAGATCCAGATGGATGTTGTATAAGATATAATCAGTTTAGGTTAGATGGGTCTCTCAAACTTTTGTGCCAGATCCCCTCCCGACTCAAGTTAGGTCGCAATCCCCTGGCACCCCAGGATGCTTTGTGGCTCTCCTGCTAACTGTTCCTAGCAGTGTGAGTGAGCTGGTCTCAGCCCACAATCCTCTGCTCTGGATAAGTGCTGAGCTGGTCCTGCCCCTGGACTGTCACAAAGCTGAGGCAGCAAAATCTCTGCTCCATAGCCCCCCTCCCTTCCGCAACCCCCGCCATGAGCTGCTATCTCTCACAGGCAGAGGAAGGAATGGGGGCAAAGGTGGGGAACAGAGAAACCTTCTCTGCAACCCCCCCCACTGGGGTGTGTCAAGTGAGGGGGGGGAGGGCAGGCTGGGAGGGCTCCCCCTCCACTGCCCAGCTGAGCTGCTGTCACTGCCTCTCTCCACTAAAAGCCACTGCCTATTGTCGGTGAAAGGAGGACAGGAAAGAGAGCCCCCTGCACTGGCCTCCCCACCACTGCCCGCGTTGGGGTCTGCACCACTGGGGGAGGCCCATGCACTGTAGGCATTTACTTCGGCTGCCCAACTGGCTACAAGCTGGGCAGCTGGGCAGTGGGGGTGGGGGAAGCCCCTGTTGTGCTGGCCCACCCCAGCTTTACAGACCCCAGCTGGACTGGGATCTGTTCCTCCCCTCCCTTGCCACTGACAGGCAGTGGCTTGCAGCTAAGAGAGGCAGCAGCAGTGGCTTGGCTGGCCAGCTGCACAGAGGGGGTAGAAACCCCCACCACATAGGCCCTCTCCAGCTGTTCTGGCTGGGTATAGAGAGCCAGGTGGACAAGGCAGGGGCCTTTGCCTTCCCCCTTCCCTTCCTGCTGCAGCAGAGCTGGGGAGAAATTCTGTACTGGCTCCCCCACACCCTGCACCTGGCAGCAGGGGGTTGAAGGCATGTGCCAAGCAGCTAATCAGGTGTGGCCTCCACTCAGCTGGGCTTGGCTGCCTTCAGCAGTGTCTGGAACACTGGGAGGTATGTGGGAGAATCCCCTGCCTTCTGGCCTTCGCCAGTGCAGGCATCTGCCTACCTCCCCCCACCAAAGGGTGAACATATGTTCCATTCACTCCCGATCCACTCTACACAGTTTAGAGAAACCTGCCTCAGGATTTTTGAATGTCTGTACTTAGCCCTTGAGTGTGAATTACCAAACTAAAGCAAGTTCTCTGCTCTTTTCTCCTTTTTTCTTCCCTCAGTCCCTTCCTGCCTCTGACTTCCCCATCCTGCTCCTTGCAAATTACCCAGAATAAGAAAATTAAACAATAAAGCTATGTTAATTTGATGTTATGGTTAAGATTTAAATCCAAAAGTACCAGGAAATACAGTTATAGTTCCTATAAAACTTTAAGTTGGCTACATTGGTCTTACATAAATGTTATTGTACAGGTATAGGAAAACATCTCTATTCATTTAGCATTTAAGCACATACTGAGGGGTTTTCCTGAAATGAGGAATTTACAGTCTCTTAGAATCTTCTTCATACTTTTGTGGCTTTTTTCTGGTGCCAGTTCCTTATTTTTCTTGCGTAATGTCAATTCCTTATCATTCTCCATTTCATACACCACAATTTAAACCTGTTTGAATTTTAAAGCCACATCCATATTTTAGGATGTGAAAATAACTGGCTCACATGGAAGGAAAGCAAAATATGCATTTTTTGAACACAGAAGTATAGAAATATAAGAGAATATACAGTAGTGGAATATTTTTAGACATATGGCATCTATGCAGCAACCACAATCTTATCAGTCTCAAGGTTTAAACATTTTTATAACATTATTGGGAATCCCCCATTCAAATGTCCTTTCCAAATTCCAGTTGGCTCACTCCTTTCATCTCTTTAACACAAATAACTATGAAAACAAAGAACTTGCCAGACTGAGATATGGGGCCAAATAATATTCCATTTATTAGGGCTGTAAGTGCCTAAATGCAATTCTCTTCTGCACTGCTCAAATCCCCAAAAACATGTTTAACAGAAAAGATGGGTGGGTCCTTCTCCTCACTGCTTTTTTGTGACTCAATCTTAAGGGTCAGAGGATGCTGTAACAAAAGTAGATGTCTTAATGGATTTTCAGGAATCTGCACTTATGTGTCTAAGTAGATTTAGGTTCCTAATAGGTAGAATATAAGCTGGCCAATGTTCAGCTTTATATTCATTTGTATTACCTGGTTTTCCCTCAGTTTATAACCCCACCAAATCAATGGATCCCATTAGAAGTCAAAAGGTAATCACAGTTACCACAGTCAATGCCATTAGACATGCCACAGGTTTCTCTTAATGACACAAAAAGGAAATAGGAAATAATTAGGGTATCTGTGACATGTGGTAACTATAACAAATATTGACTTGTAATTGTGAACAACTGTTCAATTTATGCTTCCACGTTTTCTTTTGATTTGCTCCTTTGATTATATCTAACGAAAGGTCACTGGAGAGGCCTGCCAGTTTTACTCACACCACTGTCCATATGCCCATACATCCAGAGTCCTACCTGTACAATGATTTTAAATGTGCATATCAAGACTATTGTGAGCAGGGAGCAGAACTGAAGGGACTTCTCCCATTTACTAGGCCAGGGGTCTTCAACCTTTTATAACAAGTGTACACCTTCTGTCTCAAAGGTTCAGCTCATGTACCCCTTTATATTTTTTCTTGTTTTTAAGGGGGGGGGGGTGGGAACAGATCGAGGCCCCTGTGGTGAGGGAGAGAGTGGGGTTGTGGCTGGGGCAGGTGCTGCACAGCCGGGGTGGAGTGCAGGACAGAGCCGCAAGTCCAGGGGGCATAGAGAGAAGGGGGCAACTCCCACCACTGCATGCACCCCAGATGGGCATGGTGGGGTATGCCCGCATCTACACGTGAGGAAAGGGCGGGCTGCAGCTGTGGGCTGGGGCCAGGGCAATGCTTGGGATGAGTGGTGGTGGTGCTGGGAGGGCGCTATGAGAGGGGCTGCAGCCACTCCAGAATTTGCCCTCGCCTCTACAGCTCCCCCTCCCAGCACCGGCCCCACCTGCCCCGAGCACAGACCAGCCCAGCCCAGCCCACCCACTGGGAAGAGCCTGGCACTGCCCCAGCCCCAGCCCGCAGTGCCAGCCCACCCTTGCCCCACATGCAGATCTGGGTGCACATGCCCCCCATGCCGTCCGGGGGTGCACATAGCAGCAGGAGCCGCCCCCACATGAACAGCTAGGTCCCACACCCCACCCTGGCTGGGTGCCCCTGCCTCAGCCCCAGCTCCACTCCCTCCCACACCGCTGCGGCCTCAATCTGCCCTGCCTCCGACAACAGACTTCCCAGCCAGACCTAGCTGCTCTCCATGCTGCCAGGCTGCGCTCCTGGCTGCCTGCATACTGCGCCACAGCTGTGCATATGTACAGGGCATTTATCAGCCACATCAGTTCTGCGTACCCCTTATGACCTTTTTAAGTACCCCTAGATGTACATGTACTCCCGGTTGACAACCGCTGTACTAGGCTACATTCTGGCGCCTTTTTGTTGCTCCTTCTGTGTGTTCTTGAGCATACAGTATCCCTGCTTTAAAAGATTTGGTGGACAGGAGCACTGCTCCAGGAGCCTTCCTTTTGTCTGGTTGCTGCTATAATAGCCTACTGACATGAGGGAGATGTGGGTTTGAACCTGTCAGGTTGAACTAAGCTCTCCAGCTTCCTGGGCAAGTGTTCTATCTAATAAGCTATCATATGAAAAGCGTACACACACTTCTGTTCTGAAAGGGAAAGAATGAACCTGGTACCTGTACAGTAAGCGACAACTTTGGGACAACTTAGTTTCAGGCTATGAATCTCAGATTTGATATAGGCAGTGCTCTGCAGCCAGGAAAGAAGCAGAATTTCAGTATCCCTTTCACTGGCATTTCTTATTGGCTGTCTTAAGTACCATCCCTGTCCCCCCTGCCATGCAAATATAGTGATTATGATGAATCTCAATCTCAGGTGCCTAATTTTTGTCAGTTAAAGTATAGGGAATGTAAGAATTTAACTTGAGTTTATGAATTCCACTACTAAAGCTGGGCACCTAACTTTTAGATGTTATACTGTTTGGCATCACCAGGACTAACTCCCTTTATGAATCTTGCCTTAAGTGTTCTGTGTGTCAAGACGAAATCTAGATAGCCAACTTTTTACACAGAAGTATAAATACTACTATCAGACACCAAAGAAAACATTTTCATTGCCAATACTTTCTCATCATTGACAGCCTTCTGTTAAATGTACTGTTTCCCCATAGAAATTATTATTGTTAATCAAAGGGTTAAGCAGTTAGTACTGACATGCATAAAAAATTACTTGATGAAATTCCACCCTTCTTCCAATTTCTACCAAAGGCATCAAATGTAATTATAAATTTTCACCAAAGATGTCAGATTCTTATGTTAATCTTTGTGTAGTCTGACACTGCCATTCTTCAATTTTTATGGATGTGAACAGTTATCACTTTGTTTGTATGTCACTAGAGACAACATAATCAATAGTTTTCATATCTTTCTGTTCATACTTTTTGTTACAGTGAATTTTGTGAGTTCTGCCTACTTTTGTTCTACTATGAAACTTGTTACTGCTTGAATAGAGTACACTTTATCTCAACAATAAACATTTTAATGTAAGATAAAGCAGTTGGAAAAAAGTTCAAGATTTTTGAGTCCCAATTTTAAGATACTCTGTCCTTATCAAATTAATATTTAACAACAGCCATATGAAAGCAGCACAATGGATGGCTTTCTTCACTTCAGGTGTGTTAATTTAAGGTGCAAACTCCATTCCCGTTTTATGTTATGTACTAGCAAATTGCCTGTCATGAATGACCAGGGTGGGGGGGAATGGAGTGCCACCACCTTGTAACCCATGGTGCTGCCGTTCTGTCTCTGTCCCTCTGTGTCCCCCCTACCCCTGCCTCCAGCCCTGTGCCCCCCCACCCCCCACCACTCCCAGTATGGCCCTGTGTGCTCCATTTTGCACCACTGCCAGCTTCCAGGAAGGGGGAGGGCGGAAGGGAGCTTGTATGCAGCAGCCGGAGACATTAGGTGGCACGCAACATACCCCCCCTCGCTCCACACTCCTTCCCCGCTGCCTCCTCCTTTCTGCCAGCTGTTGCTGGGGCCAGGCTGCGGCAATGGCAGCAGGGTAGGGGGGGTGCAGCGGTAGCGGGGTGTTGCCACTGGAAACATCCCCCTTCTCATTCCCGCTCCCCTCCCTCCCTTCCTCCCCTCTTCCCTGCCACCTCCCCCTCCCTGCAGGCTTTCATTGGGAGGGCGGGGTGTGCAGTCCCTCACCTCCTCTGTCCATAAGGCTCCAGGCCCTTACAGTCAATTAGCATGCGTCCTCTTGGTGGTGCATGCCCAGTTGGCCCAGAGTGTTAGAGACAGATAGACAGACTAAGGATTTTATTATATTAGAATTCTTTTAGTAAGGGAAATTCATATTCCTTGAAAAAGAATAGCAAGGCGGAAAGGGTCTATAAAATGACACTACATTCACATCAATAATTTAACAGTACTGCTTACTGTCACATACAAATAGTGTTTAGCCTGATAATCATTTTTTGTACTAAAAAACTACCAACTAGGTTACTGAGGCATTCTTTCCAATTTGTCACTCAGGTGAAAACACCCGATTTTTATATTTAAATTGTTCCACAATTATATACAGTAAAAGTTCTGTTAACCAGCACCTTACAAGCCGGCATGCTCAATTAACCAGGATGCTGGTTTGTAAGATAAAGTGAAACTGGAAGTGGCCACCATGGCGCTTCCGGTTTCTCCGAGCCCCCACAGCCCGGGGCAAAGCAGCCTGAGCTGCCGAGCCCCCATGGCCTGGGGGCATAACAGGCTGTGTGAGGCTGTGCGGGGCCCACCTCCCTGTCCTGCAGGGCCCATGGGAGGGACAGCAATGTGGTAAGAGGGGCGGAGGGACGCCCCAGACGCGGCGGGAGAAGCAGCAGCCCGGGCTGCTCGATTAACCAGCATATTTTGTTATCCAGCATCCCCCATTCCCAGGGGATGCTGGATAACAGAGCTTTTACTGTAATAACATTCTACCTTAATTCTGGGCATTATTAGAATTATTCTGTAGTGCAAACCTTTATATAATCAATCAGTATCTTTTAAAAATAAAATCAATAGAAAAAAATTAAAACTGTAAATGAGAAAGGTTATGCTCTGACTTGGTAGCTCCTGGACAAGCAAAATTTTATTCAGTGTGCCAAGATATGTCCTCATTCTTTCATGGGTGCTATGCAGCTGTACTGCTCTGGAAAGAAATGATAAGTTTATGAACTAAAAGCTCAAACACAAAGACTGACTACAGAACTCTGCAACTTAAACAGATGTGGCAGGCTTGCCAGTGGCAGCCCAGCTTGCCAGTTTGACCCAGAAGGCTCAGATTGATTGGTGAGGGCACTCCCCTTCCCCACCAATCAGGAGAGGGAGGGAGAGAGGCTTGCCCCACACTGACCTAGGGGCAAGACAAAGAAGAGGACCTGAGGGAGAACTAACCCCTCAGGTTTTCCTATTGGTCTGCTCCCAATCCAGGGGTGGAGCCTCCAGAAAGAGTAAAAAGCCAGCGTGTCCAGCACACAGGCAGCTTTCAACGAGGGACAATGAAAATGAGGGCTGTAGAGATGGTTGAGCTGACCAGCAGGGTTGGAGCAGTTGCCTCAGAAGTGCCCTGAAGATGCCTCTGGCGGGGAGAAGCGGTGGTGGATGCATCCCAGCCGCCATAGGAAGAGTGTGCTGACGGTGCATCAGCCGGTGCACAGCAGGTCCATAGGGCAGATGGGACCCTGGCAGCTGCACAAGGCAGTACGGGTCCCCAACCTTGCACGAGGCAAGAGCCCGGCCACTTCAGTGCACAGAGTGGTGCACAGGGCTGGTGGAAAACTGAAGGAACCTTGGTGGCTGCACAAGGCAGTGTGGGTCCCCATGGCTGAATGGGGTAGGAGTCCCTTCAGTGCACAGAACAGTGCATGGGGAGCTTGGAGAGCTGACAGGACACCGCAGCTGCACGAGGCAGTGCAGGTCCCCCACCCTGCACGAGGCAGGAGCCTTTAGTGCGTTGGCTGGTGCACAGGGCTGGCGAGGGTCTGGGAGCAGCTGGGACTGCGACAGCTGCACTAGACAGTGTGGGTCCCCAACTGTGTACAAGGCAAGAGCTGGGCCCTCAGTGCATGGGTCAGTGAACAAGGCCCTACAGCTGCACGAGGCGACACGGGACCACATTCCTGCCCTAGGCAGATGCCCCTTTGGCCACAGGGCAGTGCACAAGGTTGAGAGAGGGCTGATAAGCCCTGGTGGCTGCAGCTTGGGCCTTCCTGCCATGAACACCAACTGGATGGGTCAAACCCCTACAAGAGAGGATCCTGGGAGTCATGAGTTACTCGGGGAAGGGGATTCCCACAGGGGAGGAGGGCCTTCTTCACTGCAGGCAGTTAATAGGAAGCCCCTGAGGAGAGGGGACGATTTGCCTTCAGATACAAAGGGGAGTTTAGGGGCCCTGTTTCAAGGTTATGGGCCCCTCCTAGTTGAGTGACCTGGGAGAGGATAATGTTGTTCTGTTAGGTAACCCCTTCCATGGGTTGTCATTTCTTCTTTGGGTACAGCTGCTGCTGGGCCATTGTTGTATTCTGGGTTCTCATGTCATTATGATTCTTGTTATAATCCTGTGTCCTTACTGATGTATTAGAATAGGATTATAAACTGTTTTATATTTGAACTCATTGTATGGGTTATCGGTATATGTTTGTGACTCTACTGATGTTACCTGATTGTGTATGTTTAAGTATTGTTCCATCACTGCCAGCTATTCCTGTCACTGATTTGTGCTGCTAGAGGGCCCTGTTGAGGGGCGGGGGTTGTAGACTGATCAGAAAGCCACAGAGGATAGGCCTGTGTCTGAGTTCAGGGTAGAAAAGAGCTACTGCCTGTGTAAACCTATATTTGTAAATAACATAGGTACCTGTGTGTGTGTGTATACATACATATTAGATAGATAGATAATTGTAAGTTTATGGTTATAAGTTTTATATTATTTTGTATCATTAAACCTGTACATAGTTAAATATCACTGGGTCTCTGCTCTGCTGTGTAGGGAAAGGAGGTGAGCTCACCTACAGCTAGGCAGCCACACTCCCCACAGTATACACACACCCACTGACATTCCTTTGATTAGACAGTGGGTACCTTCTGCATACCACTCGAGTAACACAAATCCACTAACAAATGTTATTTGAGGAACAAATTCACTGCCAACATAAACATATGCAATGGCTCTAATAGCTTCTATGGATCAACACCCATTTATGCCAGCAGTAAATTTGGTCCTGAATTTGCAGTGCTTCATCATAATGTATTAGGCTGCTCAAATGATTCTACTTGTTTTAAAACAACACATTTCTCTACACTTAGAATCATGGAATCATTGAAAAGCAGGGCTGGAAGAGACCTCAGGAAGTCATTTAGTCCAATCCTGTGCCCAGACTAGGACCATCCCCAACTAGATCATCCCAGCCAAAGCTTTGTCTAGCCAGGTCTTAGGACAGAGATTCCACAGCCTCGCTGGGTGGGGTGTTCCAGTGTTTTACTACCCTTCTAAGGAGAAAATTCTTCCTAATATCTAACCTAAACTTCCCTTGCTGCAACTTGAGACCATTGCTCCTTATTCTGTCATCTGCCACCACTGAGAACAGTTTAGCTCCATCCTCTTTCGAACTTCCCTTCAGGTAGTTGAAAGCTACTATTAAATCCCCTCTCGGTTTTCTATTCTCTAAACTAAATAAGCCCAATTCTCTCAGCCTCTCCTCAGAAGTCATGTGCCCGAACCCTTTAACCATTTTTGTTCTGTCAGCTGGACTCTTTCCAATTTGTCTATATCCATTCTGTAGTAGGGGGCCACAACTGAACACAGTACTGCAGATGTGGCCTTACCAGTGCTAAACAGAGTGGAATAATCACTACCCTTTCTCTGCTGGCAACACTCCTACCAATGCAGCCCAGTATGCCATTAGCCTTTTTTGCAACAAGGGCACACTGTTGGTTCATATTCAGCTTACCGTACACTGTAACCCCCAGGGTCCCTTTCTGCAGAGCTGTTGCCTAGCCAGTCAGCCCCCAACCTGTACTGGTACATGGGATTGGTCCATCCTAAGTGCAAGACTTTGCACTTGTCTTTGTTGAACCTCATGAGATGCCTTTTGGCCCATTTTGTCTAGGTCACTCTGAATCCTGGCTCTACCCTCCAGCGTATCTACTACACCCCACAGCTTGGTGTCATCTGCAAACTTGCTGGTGGTACACTCAATGTCATCTTCCAGGATGTTGACAAAGACGTTGAACAAAACCAGACCCAGGACGGACCCCTAGGGCGCTCCACTGGATACTGGCTTCCAGCTAAACATTGAGCTATTATTACCCTCTAAGCCTGATGCTCCAGCCAGTTTTCTATCCATCTTACAGTCCATTCATCCAGCCCACACTTCTGTAGCTTGCCTGCAAGAATTGTGGGAGACCGTATCAAAAGCCTTGCTAAAATCAAGGTATTCCACATCCACTGGTCTCCCCGCATATACAGAGCCACTCATCTCATCATAGGAGGCAATCCGGTTGGTCAGGCATAACTTGCTCTTGGTGAATCCATGCTGATTGTTCCTAATCACCTTCTTCTTCTCCAAGTGCTTAGAAATGGATTCCTTGAGGATTTACTCCATTATTTTTTCAGGGACTGTGAGGCTGACTAGTCTGTAATTCCTTGGATCCTCCTTTTCCCCTTTCTTAAATATGGGCACTATGTTTGCCCTTTTCCAATCATCCGGGACCTCTCTTGATCGCCATGAGTTTTCGAAGATGATGGCCAGTGACACTTCCATACAATCCCTGTGATCCAATAACAATCAAACCAGTGGACAAAAGTGGAGCTCTAGTCATCCTCAACCTTCAATACCATATCTGTGCACCCAACAAACATCTCTATGACACCAACTACTATAAAGAACTTGGGGAGGATCCCCCACCAGTATGTGCTCTAGAACTGGAAAATATCTAATCCTTTACACACTTGCAGGATTAGTAGAAGTAGTTTTTCCTGAAGCTAACAAGGTAACCCTGGCAGATCCATCATATCAAACTGTAGTACTATCACTGAGGTCAGGTTTCACAGAAACTACCTTGGAACCACTTATCACTCAAAGAATGAGTTTTCTACAAGATACAAAAGACTTACTCAAAAAATGCAGAACATTAACCACCTCCTCCAAAGGCCATACTTGCAGCCATCGACGTCACTATCCTGTACACTAACATTCCACACCATGAAGGCACAGCTGCCTGCCCGAAAAACTTACAAGAACACAGACTAGATTCAGATTTGTAACAACATATTGTATAAATCATCCACTATGTCCTCACCCACAACTTCACCTTCTACAATTATCACTTCTTCCAAACCATGGATAGCTATGGATAAAGAGATGGCTCCTCAATATGCCAACCTCTTTATGAGGCACCTGGAGGAAAAATTTCTAGAAAACCTACACAATACCTGTGTTACATAGATGATATTTTTATCATCTGGACTGAACACCTGGACTCAGTTATTGACTTCTGCCACAAGTTTAACAACTATCACGCTTTGATCAAATTTTGTCTGGAATATTCCTACACTAACATCAACTTTTTAGACACGACAATCCACATCGGGATGGCACCCTACTAACAACCATATAAAAAAAAATCCATGGACCACTATATTTATGTCCACAAAATTAGCAATACCAGAAAACTAGCAATAATTCCAAACACACCAAAAAAGCTGTAATCTATAGTCAGGTCCTCAGATACATCTACAGCTGCTCTGAGGAAAATACTCATGACACCAACTTGGTTAGGCTGAAATCTGCCTTTATACAACAAGGACACTCCAGCAGAGAAATAAACTGTATCTCTGAAAGACCTATGCAAATACCCTGCAGTCATCTAGTACAAGACAAAAGGATCCCACACCTCTTGCGGTCACCTCTTACCCCACACTGGAACGATTAGAAGCATCATCAAACAATTACAGGCTATACTTGGCTTGGTTCCCAGCCTCTTTGCTCTTGTCTTTCAAAACAACCCTCTAACCTTGTCCAACTCATCATCAAAAGCAAACTCCTCACTGCTCAATCAACATCAAATGGGACTCAATCTTGCCTTAGCAAGAAATGCTTAACCTGTTAACCCATCTCCCCTGCTACTACAATCAACACTCCCCACAACAGACCCACCAGAATCCACAGATCCTACATATGCCCTTCCCAAAGCATGATACGTCTGACCCTGTACTTTAGATGCCCTCATGGTGACTACAAGGGTCACCTAAATAGCAACTGTTTACCAGAATGAACTTTTACAGACACTGTGGAGCCTGCACCTCGCTCCATCTGACCTATCGGGATGTGGCCCCTCCCCTCAACTCGCCTGCCACGACTTGGATGTAATCGATTACGTTCAGAGGGGTCTCCAGTGGGGATCTTTATCCTGGGTGGGACCTCCCGATAGACGGTGTTACTCACGGTTACAGGACGCGGTGATCCACGGGGCTCCGCCTCCCCTACACCCTGTCCTCACGCCAACCGCTGGGCGATGTTGTCCAGATGTTGCCAGGCCCAGTATGATGGCCCCTGACCAGTTCCGGTCGTCCTCCCTCCTGCTAAAAGGGGTTTCTCCTTCCTCCTTGCTTAAAGATAATACTCCTCCGAACCAGGGGGAGCTGGTGGTTGCTTCCCCTGGTTCCAGCCCCCTCCTGGGGCCTCCGCTCTCTCCCCTTTCCTCCCGTCCGCAGGGCGCTCCCCTGCTTTCTGCATGGCTGCCACTTCAGGACGCAGCAGAGAGAGTGCCTCGGCGTGCACTCTCTGATCGCCTCTCGCCTCGCTGCTGGCGAAAGGCGTCCCGCTCCTGCCTATACTGCTTGCTTGAGAACCGCAGGTGGGGTCCTTGACGCTCCGTGCGAGAGCCTGCAGCACAGGCCACGCACCCGTACTCTCTCCCCCTGGCTCTCTCTCCTTCCCTGTCCTGTCAGCGTTCTTGAATCCTCCCGCAGCGGCCGCTCCGGCTGCTGGGATTGGCTCAGCTGTTCGCCGCGCGGTGAACAGCTGTTGCCAGAGCCGGCGTAATGGCGGCTCGCGTGGCTGCGGCTCTTCCTCCCGCTGCCCCTCTGCCGGTATGTATGCCCTCCTGGGGGCTTGCTCTCGGGGTCTAGGGTCTGTGGGTCCCCTCTTCTCCCCCTCACTCGCCTGTGGGGGCGCTTTGCTGCCACAGACACACAAATACCAGTAGAGGATATTTTCCACAGAACAACCACTCTCTCTCTCTAACCTTGTGTTCAAGGAAAATCCACCAAAGGCAACCTAGGAACAAAAATTCAGAAGCTGGCTGGACACTGCACCAAGAACTGAACACTGATGCTGAAATCAGGTATACTATAATTTACCTGATTCCTGAAATTCTTCCTTCACACTACAAGTGATAATGACCCTCCTCCCTTTTGATAGGTCTTGATCTCTCACTAATTAAGCTTTTTTCTTCTGCTAATTGTTTGTCTGCTACCCCTGGGAATTTCTCACCTCTCCAATTTCACAGCTATATCCACTGCTTTTAATAATTACTGTACCCCTTCCTTCCTCAGACTTGATGAAGAATGCCTTGCAGTCAAAAGCTTGTCTAACTTTACCCAACAATACATTTGGTCCAATAAAAGGTCTGACTCACAAAAATCCTTGCCTTTTACACTTCTCTAGTACATGTAACAAGACCTTTACATTGTAGAAGTTAGGACAGCAGAAATAAGCTTGTTAATGTCTTCTATACTAATTAAAATAAATATTTCCTGAATTTGGATACACCCCAAACAAAATGCCAAGAGTCCCACTGAGAGCAAGCATATAAAATGTATACACAGTCTCACACACATTACATGGGCTCAGACAAGGAGACAGAGTGCAGTTCCTTCAACAGACTTTAAGTGGGGACAAGTTTAAGAGTGGCTTTTGGGGTCTTTTTGTTTTTTTCAATCTTGCATGCTGAAACCAATTATAAATAATTACATAGGAGGTGGATATTTTACGTTATCTCTTAAAATTGACAGTGAATAAGAATAAATAAAGAAATTCCTAGGGTTAGACAAAATTAAGGAAAAACATCTGAACACCAGACTCAAACTTCAAGTATGAAAACTTGCTTTTATCATATATCTTATACTTGATTCTTTTTTTACAGTTCTATGGGAAGACAGATATTTGTTGTTTTTGTATGGTCCCCTATTTGTATCTGCCATAGATACAGAGCTGCTGTGTAATAAGTTAACTAATTCCATTAAGTGACCTAGTTATTGCGACATGCTATATAACTGTACTGAATTACAGGGGTGTTTAATATATGTCTGTGTAGTTTTAGTTTGATGAAGGATATCACCTAGAGAAAAAAATCAGTGACTCGCAGAGAAGAACATCCCAGCACACACTTGAAAGGCAGTGGGAAAGCTGTTAGCTTCAAAGGTATATCCCCATCTCCAACAAAGCTGTAAGATTTGTTTTGCCAGTTCTGGAAACTAAAAAATCAAAGAACCATAAACAGTTAAAAAGTGATTTAGTCCTTGTGGAGGACAAGGGATACAATAAATATTATTCAGCATCAATTACTTTTCTATTAAAGTGTCTCTGGAATATAATTATACCAACATTAACTTGCATTGATATCACAATCAATATCAGTAATGGCACCTGACAAATAACCATATACAAAAAATGCCACAGATCACCACACTTCCATCCACAAAACTAGCAACTATTACAAACACAACAAGAGACCTGTAATATATAATGACGCCCCCTGCACTTACAAAGAAAATGTTTGCAAGACCGCCATATCCATCTAAAAACTGCCTTTATTGAAGGACATTCCACTAAAAAAAACCAAACAGAGTGTATCTTTGAACTAACCATCTAAATACCCCAAATAAACATATTACAATACAAAAAGAAAATTCCCACCAACACACATCCTTAGTTCTGGTATACCATCGCACATTGGAACCTGCAAAAAAAGATCATCAAATAATTGCAACCTATGTTTTAACAGGATTAAACCTTGAATCAAATTTTCAAGGCTGTCCCTGGCTTTCAAACAACCCTGAATCTAACCACAATCATCATCAGAAGCAACTTCTCCACTGAATAACATATAAAATGGATTCAGACTTTGATAAAGTTTCACATGCCAAACCTTGCTTCTCCTATATAGCTATGATATCTATTATAAATACAATACTACAATAAAGAAACTGAGGAGGATTCAAATATTATGATCCTGAAACAGAAAGTGAATTGATTATGACTTAAAGAAATAGGTTATTATCCAGACCCTCAAGGTCTGTGGATGCTTACAGAAAGCTTCATTTGTATTTCCACCTTGAGAGAAGTAATAACTATAGTCCTGAGGCTTGGGAGGGGATACACTCAAAGATTCGAGAAGGGATCAGAGGTGCAGTTAGTCTGATAACTTGCCAAAACCCAAGAGTGACATTCATGAAAGTATTACTGTGTAGTTTGTTTGGTTTTCTGACTACTTGTTACAAAATTATGATTGTCTTTACATTTTTTCTACATGAGGCCAAAAGTCTATTCTAGCAAGATGTCCACCTTGGTAATAATATGGCGAAATTTGTTCAAATACATGTCTGAACTGCTAAAATGGTCCGATAGCATACAGTGAAGATCTAGGAAATGGCACGCAGATGCCAGATGTAACTATTCACAACAAAAATCAAAGTCTTCCTCCAATAAATTCCAATTTCTTTTGTCTGCCTGCTGGTTGATATAGCATACCTTTTTTTATGCATCTAATATTATTAAAGGTTGACTCAGCAGAAAGCAGAATTTTGAAAATTACCCACAGCTTGTCAATATTTTGTGACATCTCCTTTCTGAGCTCAGTCACAAGTCTCAAACTATTGTTTAATTTAGGTAAGCTTTTGCTGAATCAGGCTAGCATCTTTGCTCATGGCCACAAAAGATGGCTCCTGTGGGTATGTCTCACTAAATGCACTTCCATATTTGAGCCCCCAAGTTTTACAAAACTTTTGGTTAGCAGTGGGCACATCTACATGTGTAACACAGCACCTGAATAAACTGTGGAGCTTTTTGCTTCAGAGTTAATTGCTCCTGGGAGCACCATTTGAATGTGTGCTCGGGATCAATTAATTCCGGAGCACTAAGTTCTGCAGTTTATTCAGGTGCAGCACGTGGAGCCTGGGTGGAGTAGCCCAACTGGCAGTGGATGCCAGGGGTCAGCCTGCCAGCCCAGGGCTGCACCCCCTGACTCAACATGTGGCGGAGGGGCTGACTGAAGCGTGAGGGTGCTTCAGTGTGGGGCTAGCTGGCAGGCAATCCCTGCACTGAAGCACCTTTGTGCCCCAGCCAGCTGGGCAGCATCTACACATGTGCTAAGGAGTTCTCTACCCTGCAGCAGGATAGTACTTGTATTTGCAAATACTATCCTGCTGTGGAGTAAATTACTTTACTCCAGCCTAATAGGGGCACAAGTGTAGACACTGAGATATTTACTGTACAGCTAATTAGTCAACTGCATGGTAAATCTCTCATGTAGACATGCCCAATGAGGCTGAAACCTGATATCTACTACTGGTTAGGTTTGGAAAAAATTATAAATGCGTTCAGAGGTATGAAACTTTCCTGTGGTACTAAATGCAGAAGACAAAGAACCTCATCATCGCCTCATAGAAGTTTTGCTGTAGAACTGAATCAGCAGCAGGAGAGCCTTCAGTTTTTGCACTTTTCTGTTGAGAGAGATACTTTTCCTAACTGAGCAGCTACTAATGCTCCTAGAAGTATTCCTTTCAGGCGGATATTAGTAAACATTTAACTCCTACAATTACATTTTCTGGCTCTTCAGAAGGAAGATTTTTTTTCTTCTTTGTCTCTCTTAGTACAGAAATTATTTTCCTTTCCCTTAAGAGGTGAATACTCTAAAAATATTTAAATAGACATTCACCGCTTTTCAAGGCAATCCATGGCCCTGACTTTTACTATATCTGTTTTAGAATTTTTTAAAATCAGTTTACTGAAACCTAATTTCCTGAGAATTATCACATAAAAGCAACTATGTCTGAGCAAACTACTTCACTAATTCCAGGAATCAGAAATAATTTTCAAAACCCATTCCAGTTTAACTCAGGCTACAAATGTGTGCACACATTTGCATTTAGGTATTTACATAAAGACAAACAAATTGCAATCTCTATGTATTCAGGCTTCTTTTGAGGGGACATAGAGGATAGGCAATGTCAAAATTTGAACAAGTGAAAAAATAAACAAACACACCCACACATATTATACCAGAATAGATATACTCAAATACTGGTGTGAAGATGCTAATTGTTCCATGCTGGTTTACACATGGAAATACAATACAACCTCATTACAGCAACCCCCTGCTTTTAGCAATGCCAACAGCAAGAACCATTTTTTTCATTGTGATGATGCAGCAAACTGACTAACCCTATTATAGTGAACACCCTCTTTTAATGAACTTTTCTCCCAAGCCAGTAGTATTTGCTATAAGGAAGCTAAACTGTATGCATTTTATATTCATTTTGTCACTAGCAAAAATGTTTGCATCCAGCGAAACAGACTTTTAAAAACAGTTGGGAGGAATTTACAGTACTTTGAGCTTTATGGTCAATTTTGTTAGAATTCTGAAATTATTTTATAGTACCAATTGCCAATCACTAATTTGGCACCTCATTTTCCTTTGACTGGTTATGCCAACTGCCCTACTGTATACCACTTGCTTTATTTTTAATTGAGTAGGCCCTACTTTTCACTATACTCACTTCTGAGGGAGCCTGGAGTTTAGAACTTAATAAATGCTCACAGACAGCTTTCTACTTGAAAGTAAAGGACAAGGAGCTGTCACATGAGAAATAAGAAGGAATATTCCAAAAGAATTATGAAAACAAAGTGTTGCTGTGACATTTATGCCAGCATATTTTTGGAGGGAGGACCTATAAGACTGGAGGAGGAAGAGAAAGTTACTAACAATTCTCAGTGGTAAATATTGAATACTTCACAAAGGACTACATTTCTTGGATCAAAGGCAGATACTACTAAAAGAGCAGAAGCAGAGTACATATTATATGACTGAATTCCCTATGTAAGGCAAAATTAGTGAAGATACTAAACTTTTCTGTTCTCATTTGCAGAAAATACCCCAAAGTGAAGGGTGCTCTTTGTAAAAACAGAAAACTTTAAAAATGAGCCTTTAAAGTTGTTAAAAATCAGCAAATTTAATCTATCCACTTTCTTTCGACCTTTAAACCTGACCTGAAAAAAGTGTTCAGCAACATAAATTTGATCTCTAAAGGCTTGCTGCAGATCTCATTTTCTGCTGTTTTTCCATTAGGCATTTATGGGACTTGCCGGTGTTACAGGGGACTAGTAAAATGTTGAAGTAATCCTGCAGTTCCTGTGTATGAATTCAGCTTTTCCCTATGAGATGATAACATTTTTTTCTGCCAAGGCTTTTGCAGATACTGGAGTATAGGGCTAATACCGTAGGTGTGATGTTATTTTTTTCTTTTGGTAACATTAACCAGATCTAGCAGTTCAAGTGTTGAAACAAAAGAATTCTTTTTGAGCCAATAAGGTGGCTTGGTGCACATCTGCGCTAATTGAAATCACAGCATGGCTTTCCAGGATAGGAACTGTATCCAAAGCATACACAGGATTTGAAGATCTCAGTTGCGTGTATGCATTCTCCTAAGTGCTGAGGGAACCAGCTGCTTCCATTTATGTACTAGGCTGACATGTGTGCCTCAATATACCAGTGACATAATGTGGAACATAATAACTGAAAGTTTTGCCAGCTGATTAAAAAAGAGATGGGTATACAAATCATGAGAGTAGGAAAGACTAAATGATAAGAGAAGAAATTATTTCTAAAGTCAGATTTTCTATAATTTATGTTCTAATGCAACAGCACAGAAACTGAAATATAAAAGTAACAGAAAGCAAGGTGTTATCTTATGCTTCCCTTGCTTATTGAGATGTTGATTCTCTCTTCAAGGCTTACTCTCTCTACCCACCCCTCCCCCTTCACTCTTTGGCCCCTCTCTTCCATTCTAAGGTCCACCGATACCTTCTGCTCTGGCTGACTCTCAACATCTACTTCCTTCATGCCTGTTTTCAAGCTGCAAAGCATCTCTGGTGCAAATCCTATGATCAGGTTCATTTCCTGCACTACAAATTCATTTTCTCCTATTTTAGTTCTGCCCTCTTCCTAGCTACACAAATGCCACTCCTCCAATTTAACTGGCTGCCATTGCTACAATCCGTTCACCTTCTCACCACTGGGCAGACTTCTCACCAACCCTTTCCTGCCTCCACTTCTGTCTCTGAACATGAACTTGTTAATTTCTTCCAAGGGGAAATTGACAAAATACAATATGAATCTCCTCCTCTCTTCAGCTAAGGTCTCCCTTCTTTCCTCTCCTGCAAATCTTCTCTTCTCTGCTATCAGAAACACTGACATATCTTACTTACTCTTGCCTCTAACTTCTCAGTGACTCCTTTCCATCCCTATTCCTGAAACCCTTCACATGCACTCTCATTCCCTTCCTCACTCTTTTCCTTAATTTCCTTTGCCTCATATTCCTCACCATCATGATAGAAAATGCTTAGTCTTTCCCAGCCTAAAAAACACCTTTGACCCTACTCTTTTCTCTATCACCCCATTTTCACTCTCCTTCTCATCTCTAAGTATATCAAAGGTACTGTTTACCACCACTGTCTAGCATTTCTGTCCTCCAGTTCCCATCCTCAACTTTCCCTTATCTGCCCGTTTTCTACTGAAATGTTCTCATGTAATGGCCTCTTTAAGTCCCTAATGACTTCTTTCTAGCTAGAGCTCAGAGTCAGTACTCCATCCTAATCCTCCTTAATCTGCCAGCCTTCAACAGTGTTGATCATATTATTTTTCTTGAAAACATGTCTTCCTTCTGTTTCTGTGAATCTAATGTTTCCTAGTTCAATTTCTACCCCTCTAATTGAGCCTTTGGGTTTAGAAAGATTTTCCTCATCCTTACTCCATATTCCACAGGAACGTTTCCATGATGCTCTTTTCTATCTATATGATCTTTGGATAATCTCATCAGAAAACCTAAATCCATGGTTAAGATCCACCTCTTGATCTCATATATGCTTTCTTTTCTCTGAAGTAATATCTCAGCTCTCTTTCCAACATCTCCCCATATGTGTCCAGCTCAACATGGCTAAAGTTGTGCTCTTAATCTTAACTCCCCTCCCCACCCCTCAAACCCTCCTGAACACCTCCTTTCCCATTACTGCAGACAAAGATACCACCCCTACCCCTCTCTCAAGCCCATAATATGGACGCTATTGTCAATTTGGACCTCAGTCTCATAACCTGTATAAATTTAATTTAAAATTTTAAGATTAATCTGATTACAGTTGTCACCTAGACTGTCATGTTATGTCTTTATTTCTGAACACTAGCCAACTGCCCGTCAAGAATGACAGGGGGGGCGGGAGGAGGGCTGGGATGGAATGATGCCACCTAACACCCCATGCTGCTGCTGTTCTGCCTCTTGCAGGGAGTGGGGTGGGGGAGCAGAGGCCAGCAGCGCCTGTCTGGTCCTCAGCGTGGCTTGCAGGTAGCGGGGTAGGCTGGCCTTGGCTTCCCCACCCCCTGTCCAGTCTTCGGCGCCACTTGCAGGGAGTGGGGCAGGGAAGCAGAGGCCAGAGCTGCTGGCGTTGGCTCCTCCACCCTCTGTCTGGTCCTCGGCGCGGCTTTGGAATAACAGCACCACTCCCTCACACTTGGAGCACTCTGATTGGCTGTTTCCATCAGCCAATAAGAGTGTGAATAAAGCGTAATGGACAGACAGACAGATTTAGGCTTTTATAATATTAGAATTTTTCCTTTGCCCTTGACAAATGCAATCTTGCCCTATTCACAACCATTCAGATAATTTTACTATCTCTTTTCTTTGAGCATGTCACCTCACTATGCTCATTCCAGAGGATTTCTCTTCCCTGTGTGTTTAACATAAGCTACTTGATTTCTAAGGTCCTTCATGACCTATCTCCAATCATTCTAACTTCTCTCATTTATTATCAGCAGGTTAGTTCTTCTTTTTGATCAGTACATTGCGCTACATTTTAAAATGCTCGTTTAATTTTTAAAACAAATCACTTTTTTGCTGTATCACATGCTCCTCCTCAATTTGAGAAGAACTCCCTGAAACATCCACAAAATTAACTCATTTTACTTTTCTCAAAGCTCTCCTTCAAACTCTCTTTTTCCACAATGACTGTACAAAACTTGATAACACTAAGGCTGCTGGTATAGTTAAATCATTACCTATTGTGCCTTCTCATTATTTCTTTGTGCTCTCCTCATCACAACCCATTTGCTTCCTCTTGTCTTAGACTGTTAATTCTTTGGGACAAGAACCACCTTTTTGTCTGTTTGTGTAGTGCCCAGAACAGTAGGGTCCATGAGTAAATGGAATCTCAAAGCACTCATTAAACAATCAAAGTCCTGTAAATATACTCTGATCATCAAAAACTCTTGAATGGAATATGGGGGAAATATTTTGGACTGCTCCTTAAATCTAGTCAAGTAAAAGAGGTATGCCTGTAAGGCCCTCTTTAAAAGTTATATTTATTGAGCAATTACTGTGTTAATTGCGCAATAAATTTAGACTGACTACATGTGCAAATTAACTATCTTGACTTAAAAGGGTCCTACCAGGTACAGTTATTGCTTGAAAATGTTCAATAACTTTATAGATCATTTCTATTCAGCTTTAATTCACACTGGGCAGACTGCAGCTGCTTCGCTCTACCAGGTGCTAGAGAGCACAATGCACCTCCTGGGCTGGCAGATGGCAGCCAATGCAGTCTCTCAGCTGCAGCTCCATCCACTCCCACAGCTAGGAGACTGCAGCTGTGTCCCACAGCTGCAGGGGATGAGAGTCCCACAGCTGATAGGGCTCTTAGTCCCAGGTGCCCATGGGGTGCAGTCAGGACCATGAATCCCTGCACCTGATGTGGTTCTCGGTTCTAAGTGTGCTCCATGGGGGACTCTCCTATCAGGTGCAGGACTCTCAGTCCCAGCTGCTCATGGGCGCATCCAGGACCAAGAGCCCCATCAACTGTGGGACTCTTAGTCCCACGTGCTGTGGGAGCCTGCTTCTTGCTGATGCAGGGAGAGCCCAGAATCAGACTCCCCCTATACCAGCAATAAGGCATAATTGGATCTAATGCATGATCCCATAATCACACCTCCTGCCATGCACATTTGGCATGGCAAGAGATACGATTGTATGGACCATGCATTAGATCTAGTTGTGCCTCTTTACGTGCGTATGTAGAGGGGGCCTAAGATAATATAGATGTAATTTGGTCTAGGGAAATTAAAAATACCTTTCTAGTCAAACAAAGTAAAATGTTCCACAGATTTAACACATTGTTGAACTATGCTTAACTGTGATTTGGTTAGTTCTCACAAACTAGGGCAATTTGTCCGTTCAGTAACTGAACATGAGTTTTCCCTTGAAAATCACTGAACACACTACTACTGCAGAACCTACATTAAGTAGGCTTAAATCACTTCTTACCCAATGTGCATTCTCTCTTACGTTAGGTCTACAAATGAGAGCCTCAGTATTTATGATCATTGACTGTCCTATGAAACTTTAAGTATCAAACTCTGAGTATTAGCCTCAGAGTCAAGTTTCAATTTGGGTATTTACTTTGTGATATAATTTCACCCTGCAGATACAACTGCATATAGCATTCCAAACTTTTTATCTTAAACTATTGTATAGTATTGCTGTGCACTATTAAAAGGCTGTGGAATTCCACCCTACATAAGGAGGAAATATTTCTTAATCATTTAATTCATGATTGACCAGTTCATAAAGCTTGGAAAGAGCTTTGAGATCTCCTGGCATAAAAAATCACCAGAAATGTCAGATTATAAAACTACCAAGGATAACTGTAAAAAATTACAAAGTTACTAAAACAAATACAAGTAGACTAAGATTTATTTTGGTTTACATTATGGAGGGGTCAGTGAGGAATGAGAAATGAATAAAATATAATCTTGGAAGACTTTGTGGGAGAGGTCATGTGGATGTTCTCACAAGGAGGCTGCAATTTCAGAAAGATATTTGAAATTGAAATGAAAATTTCAATTAACAGATTTAAAAACAATTATATGGAACGCAAACTACTGATAAATGCCCATTTTATACTCTGTTTCCCCTCAATTATTTACTTCTCTGTATTTTTTAAAACTGTAGATGATAAAAACAAAAGCATATCCTGTGTGTCACTGTCAATCACCCTGTGAGAGCTCTAATAGCTTATGGAGGAATTAGGAAACTGGCTCTCCAAATTAGTGCCGGTCTAAAAACTTGAAAAGGATTTCAAAACCCAAATCAACATATAAACTCAAAGGAAACCAAATCTCTCATTCTACAGAAGAGGTTGCAAGAGCAGTGTTCACTTGTACAAGCCTTTCCTGCCAGATCCCAGAAAAGCAGTAAGGATATGAGGTAAATGTGGATTACTGATACTTAGATTTCCAGATTTAGAGGCAGACTTGCAAATAGGGCAATCCATTACTTATTTATACTACACACTATTGCAAAATAAATCACAATAAAAAGAAAGGGCACCCTGCCTGGCAAAATGGCACATACTGCCAGTCTACCTGTTTAAAAATCTTCTAGAAGAGGAAGACAACAGCCACAAGTACCTAAACCTTGAGCCAGAACATAGACTTTCTGGAATCACTACAATACTTTCCTATGTGCCCTTAACAGACAATATTTTAGACATCTGCATCAAATCTGTCTCTGAAATGAGTTGTTACTGAGGCGAGGAAACTAGTTATTTTTGAGCAGCATTAGCTTGGGAAGACATGGCAAAAATATACCTAAACGAATGAGGAGTAAAATATTCATCCATGGTAATTTAGGCAGCAGTCCATTAATTCTATTGCCTTCCTACCAGTATGGACATCCAGCAGACAAATATGTTTGTACCACATCACTACTGCCTTCTACATCTAGTAAACCCCCACTCCTAATTTGGTTCATTTGGATCCTACAGTGCACTTGGATTATTTAAAAAGTGTTGCTTAAGACTGTCCTGAGACTCCAAACACAGAGCTCACCTACAATGATCTCATTATTTGTCCAGACTTTATAAGAAGCATCACTGGAAGCAACCCTCCTGAGAAGCAGCTTCTACAATGTCTCTTGTTACATATTTTGTGAGGGCACTGGGTTTTCAGGTGGAGGGAATGGAAACATCAACATACAGGACCCTTGAGCAGATTCCCTGTCCCTGAGGATGCATGCCTTACCCCAAGATAGAAGCCCTTTCCTTTTCCCTCTTCCTTCAGCTCATTTCCACTAATCAAAGAATTCTGAGTTTGTCCTTTTATGATGGTTCCCAACACAACACTTGAGTTAATAGGAGTAGAAAGCTCGTGCATACGTAACCCTGTCTGTACCTGTAGTTTTCTCATTTATCCATGGATGGTAACAGAACCCTCCTTTCAAGTTTTTTTCCCTCTGATATTTTGAGTAGATGAACTACCTCTTCTCATTCTGCTCCTTCCCCATGCCCCTCATTTATCCAACAGATAGGAACAGAGACATCCTCATCTTAAAGCTTCAGTCCAGTCAGACACGCCTACCACTGCAAACACAATTTTTCTAGAAGTTTAGGCTACAACATGGCTGTCCCTTGATGCTATTTATACACTGTTCAGTGTATGTAATGCATATTGGACCTAACCAAGTTTTATGTCTACTGTGATATCAACTGTTCACCACAAACTGGGGACAAGATGAACATACTTTTACAACACAATGTTTTATCCATGTCAGGCAACCAGATGTTTTAACCAATGCGGGTGGACAAATAGGTAGTACCCATGTTCTCCAACACATATTGTCAATAGGCTTTAATTCTGCTAACCTTAGTTTCCTTAGGCATGACCAAATTCATTTTATGAAATGGTCAGTCATTTGTTTTAGAGGGCAGATGACATTTACAGGTATTGAACAGACTCTATCTACTTCCTATATATAAATTACAGATATAAATATATACATATCTGTAAAAATACACACACAGAACACTGTTCACACACAAACATACTTAAACACAAATAGGCTATTCATCCATTTTTAATCAATTCAAGTTTTACATGAATATAATCTTTTAGGTATATGTGACTTGAGAGATATATGATCAACATAACTTTAAATAAGCTGTTCTTTATTCTTCCTTAATGTGGCTGCTGATGTATGGAAACATGACCAAACAATGGGTCCCCATTTAGCAGTGGAAACACACAAATGATATTTGCTTTTATTAAAATAACATATGAAAGATGTATTACAGATTGAACTTCCTTTTGGAAACTTTAGTGGCCCTGGGAGACAACACAGTCTATAATTTTTCTTACCAGGATAAATCTATATAGCTTGGAAGGCTTTTAAAAGAAAAGCTATCTTTTACAAGAGCTTTTGTTTTATTCTTTTTTCCCTATGAGCTCTAAAATGCCAGTTTGCATGTTTTAATATTTAATTCTATTCAGTTTGTCTTTGCAACATTTGTATAGCAAACTACAGAAAGGTTGAAACGTTAAAGAAAGAGCATTTATCTAATTAAAAAGAAATCTTTTAATGATGTTATGAAACCATTCAAAGCAATGTTTTAGATTTGCTCCTGCTGTTGCTTGAAGCTGTGGTGTTAAAAATGCCCTGGTTAAAGTTACAGACTGTTCTAAAAAACTGTGAGGAATTTATGTAGGATTTAAAACAGACACATGCTTTTAAAGTCGAGAACCTTCAAATGCTGCAGCTAATCCACACAATAATTCAACAACCAACCCAAGCTCAAATTCCTAACAGATACCATATGCAACCTGTAATAAAAACTGCATCAAGGTATTTCAGGCAATGGGATAATTTCATTTTCCACTTAAGAGTCCTATTTACTTTTAATTAACAAACTATTATAAGGTGCATGAAAACTATTCTCCCATTTTGCACACAATGCCTATACTGAAATGAATCCTTAAGAATTTTTTACTGAATCAAGAGACTGAGCTTTACTTTAGCATGATGCTTTGTAAAAAAATTAGCTATCAATTTTCTAGACAATATTTGAGAAACACATACCACAATGGTAATTTCTGTATATATCATCCACTTTCTATTTATTTACAACCAGAAACAAGATAGGACAAGATGCCCCACAAAGTTTTAGCAAAAAGCTAAAATGCCGAATCTTTATTTTTGGCAGCCTATAGGAATATATTTTAAAAACTAAAAAATATTAAAGAATGCAGAATCGTGATTTAATTTAAATAACAATTTTTCTTCAAACTCACCTCAGGGTATTTAGTTTTTAAGGAACAAATATTGATAAAGATAATTTACATTTCTCTTCAAGTGTCGCTATCAGAAGGTCATAAAGCTTTCTACCTATATTAATTTAGCTACACAACTCTTTGTAGGAAGTAAGGATTATATACAGTTTGCTGAGTGCAAACTGCAGCACTGAGACATTCAGAAACTTTATAATTTGACAGTAATAAAGTGTTTCTGTCTTACCTTCTCTATTTATTGGAAGTATTGCTATGGTCCCCACCACTGTAATAACTGAACTCTTTAACATCTTATGTTCACAACAGCCTTATGAGATAGGAAAATATCTCTCTTTACAGGTGGGGCACTGAGACACAAAGGGACTGACGACATTTGTATACTGTAGCCCTAACAGTCCTGGAGAAGCTTGATGCTGCCCACCCACTCTCATTCAGCATGCATCAAAGCTGGAAATGAGGCAGTGAAGTTATTCTGGGGGCACTTCAACTGTTGCACTTGAGACTTCTGTCTCCATAGCCCCAGGGTGGCTTCACTTCCTTCATCTCCAGGTTTGTGTATGCAGAGCAGATGTGGCATGGCACAGCCAGACATCTCAGTTGTGCACACAGAAAGCAGGACAGATGTATCCTAATCGTATGTCTACCCTACTGCTTAGACCACACCCCTCCAACCTGTTCTCTAGCCTTATATTCACTAGTTATGCAAAACCTCCACACCCTCACTCTCAGAAGCGGACTAGTTCTACCCCAAAAGCTCATCTGAGAATCAGATAGTGAGGTTGCACTTGCCCTCTTTCCAGCCCTGCCCTGTGCCTCATTCAGAACCCAGCACGCAAGCCAATACAGAAGAACCAGAGTCCTCCAGTGTGTCTTCTACACCCAACGTCCCTTCTCTACTACCTGTAATGAATGTAAAGTACACAGAGACAATGAGTGGACTTGACTCAGATAAGGTGTGACAAGAAACAAGTACACATCTCTGGCATGGGCACAATCACAGAGGTTGTTTCTGGTTATGCTGACTTTATGCTATTCCCATATGCCACTGGAGCTTCCAGCTGCCAGCTATTTCTTTAAAAAGGTGGGCTCTATTAACAAACCTCCAGCCAGCATCATTTTAGCTACCACAGATGTCACATCTCTGCACACCAACATCCCCCATGAGAATGAATTACAAGCCATAAGGAACATTATCTCCACTGAGGACAGAGCTTCGATTTCCATTATACTCTCCTGCTTTGTTCTCACATACAACTATTTCAGATTTGGAGATTCCCCCTATATGTACAAACATGCCATGGACACATGTATGGCACCCCAGTATGCCAATATATTTGTGACAGACCTTGAAGTCCATCAGCTGTCTACAGCTGCCCTCTCACCCCCCTGCTATGCTGAAGGTACGTCACTGACATGTTCATTGTATGGACACACAAATCTCTATATATTTCACCAGAACTTTAACAATTCCACCCCTCCATCAAACTAATTCTGGAATACACCACCCAGAAAATTTGTTTTCTAGACCAGTGATAGACCAGTGATTCCAAAAGGGTGTGCCATGGCACACTAACATGCCACAAGAGCAACAGAAGTGTGCCATGAGATCCCCCTATGTGAGGAAGTAAATGCTGTCTCTTCCCCCATCTGGCACTCTGCACTTGCCCCAGCTACTCCAGCAATGGCCATGGCTGCTTCTCTAGGAAATATCTTCCCCTATTCCTCCCCCCACCCCCTATCTGGCCCCTCCCAGCAATGTCCTCTGCTATGAGAGGGTGGGTGCACGGATGGCAGCCTGGCTTGTTCCCTTTACTCCTCCCATGTTCCCATGGTCAGCAGGAAGAGCTGCACGGATGGTCACCTGTGTGTGAGATCCTGCAGAAGCAGCCTCAGCCATGAGGGTGACACTGCTGCCAGGAGTCAGGATGGGGCAGACAGTGAAAACAGCAGGGTACAGCAGGGTGAGGTTCTGTCCCCACTGCCCTTACATGACACAAGCTAGATCAGTGATTCTCAACTGTTTTTTTAGCCTCAAGGCCTCCCTCCATATCCTTTCTGAATTTAATCTCAGTGCTTTCCAATTGGGGTGCTGCAAAATTCAGAAGTTATGGAGCTGTTTGTTTTTTTTTTTTTACAGTCCATCTCAGCACTGGTATGACTTCCTCTGGCAGGGAATGGAATATGTTATATGTTTGGAAAAAAATGACATCCATACATGCATGCATACATGCACATGCATACCCAACTTTTCACATGTAAGAGTGAAGTGTGCTGCCAATTTTAATCCAGAAAAAAGAAGTATGCCCCACATATATGAAATTTGGGAAACAGTGTCCTAGACACTACAATGAAGGTTTGCAATGGTCACATTGTCACCATATTGTATTGGAAACCTGCTGACTGCCAGAACCACCTTCATGCCACTGGCTTTCATCCTAAGCACACCACTAGATCCATAACCTACAGCCAACCTATGTTGCAACTGTATCTGCTCTGATCCCACTAACCAGGATGCGTACCTTAAGGATCTGGAGGAGGGATTCCTACACCTACAATACAATCCCATAATCATAGCCACTCAGATCAATAAAGCCAAATTCAGAGCATGCTCCAACCTGCCACAATACCATCTGCAGAACAAGTATAACAGGATCCCTCTGGTTGTCACCTACAGCCTCCAGCTTGAACACTCTGGACACATCATTAATGATCTCAAACCCATCGTGAAGAAAGATGGTCACCTCAAGGTAGTCATAGGTGACAAACCTGTCCGGGCTTGCAGATAGCCCTTCAACCTCAAACAGTGTCTCTCAGGCAACAGGCTACCTAACTCCTGTTCTCACTGAAACACCAGGCCTTGCAACAGACCCAGATGCCAGCTGTGCCCCTTCATTAATACAGACCACATCATCACTGGTCCGAATAACAGATTTCATAGATTTCATAGATTTTTAGGGTCAGAAGGGACCTTGGAAGATCATCGAGTCCAACCCCCTGCTCCTGGGCAGGAAAGAGTTGGTGTCAGATGACCCCAGTCCAGTCTCCTCTTAAAGATCTCCAAGGTAGGGGAGAGCACCACCTCCCTTGAAAGCCCATTCCAGATTCTGGTAACCCTCACCATAAAGAAATTCTTCCTAATCTCTAATCTGAATCTGCTCTCCATCAGTTTGTGGCCATTGTTTGTAGTTACTTCAAAGGGCACCTTGGTAAACAGAGTATCTCCTATTCCTTGCTGTCCCCCCGCAACGAATTTGTAGACAGCTAC
This sequence comes from Alligator mississippiensis, assembly GCF_030867095.1. NCBI lineage: Eukaryota > Metazoa > Chordata > Crocodylia > Alligatoridae > Alligator > Alligator mississippiensis. Next base: position 27,134,238 of record NC_081829.1, on the reverse strand, counting down.
CAGATCCCCTCAGCATTCTCTTACGGAGGCTAAAGAGAGCCAGGTCCCTCAATCTCTGCTCGTAGGACCTTTCCTGCAGGGCCCTAACCATACAAATAGCCCTCCTTTGGACCCTCTCAAAGTTATCTGCATCCCTCTTGAAGTGTGGCGCCCAAAACTGGATGCAGTACTCCAAGATCAGTTCCTGCTGCTGTGCTGCTTAGAAGCTCATTCTCCAATCAGTATGTGTGTTGGTGATTCCTTCTCCCTAGGTGCAGCACTCTGCACTTATCTTTGTTGAACTGCATCCTATTTTGCTCTGCCCACAATTCCAGCCTGTCCAAATCTGCCTGGATCTGTTCCCTACCCTCCAACGTGTCTCCATAATTTGGTGTCATCCATGAATTTGGACAGTGTGCTCTCTATGCCTTCGTCCAAATCACTGATGAAGATATTGAACAGCACTGGCCCGAGAACTGAGCCTTGGGGGACACCACTGCCCACATCTTTCCAAGTTGATACTGACCCATCCACCACCACTCTCTGGGTGTGTCCCATTAGCCAATTTGCCACCCATCTGACCATGCAATCTTCTAAGTTATAGCCATTTCATTTTTTATAAGAATGGGATGTGACACCATATCCAAGGCTTTTTTAAAATCCAACTATATGACATCCACCTCAACTCCTGCATCTAAGCAGTTTGTGACCTGGTCATAAAAAGAAGCAAGGTTAGTCAGGCAGGGTCTACTTACCTGCTATGAATCCATGATGGTTGCCCTTCAGCATTATTTTTCCTGCTGGACTCCCACAGATGTGATCCTTAACAATTTTTTCAAAGGTTTTCCCAAGGATAGAGGTGAGACTAACTGGTCTATAGTTGCCTGGGTTCTCCCCTCTTCCCCTTTTTGAAAATAGAGGCCACAATGGCCCTTTTCCAATTGTCTGGGACCTGTCCTGAATGCCACGAGTGCTCAAACAGTCTTGCCAGTTGTTCTGCTATCATGCACCTTCTTTTTGATCCTTATATACCTGAAAAGGGACTTTTTGTTACCTTTAATATTTGTTGCCACCTTTTTTGATCCCTAGACTTTTCTGGATTTCCCTATTCAGCCAAGGGTGTTTCTTGGCTCCTTTGCCCCCCTTTATGTGGAGTGAGATTGTTTCCTTCTGTGCTCAAAAGATCATTCCCTTGAGGCAGGACCATTCTTCCTGGATTCCCATCTCACCAGGGCTCTTGTCTTTCAGTGCCTCCCTTACTAACCTCCAGAGCTCACTGAAGTTAGCCTTGTTGAAGTCTAGCACTTCTGCCCTGCTGGTTATCTTTCCCACTTTATGACGGATAGTGAATTCCAACCATTGGTGGTCACAATCTCCTAGATTACCCTCTATCTGCAGATCCCCTACCAGGTCATCCCCTGTAACAAACACAAAGTCCAGTAAGGTATTTCCCTAGTGGGGCTGTATACTTCCTGCATATGGTGAAGGTCCTGTATGCAAATTGAGACCCATGTGAACGTCAGATCTAGCCGATTGCTCCTCGTAGTAGATGTCAAGGTAGTTAAGGTTACCCATGACAACCATATCCCTTGAGCATGCTGCCTCTAAGAGCTGCCTTGAGAATTCCAGGTCTAGCTCATCCTCTTGGGTGTGGAGGTCTGTAATAGACTCCCACTACCAAGTCCCGTTTACCCTGACCCCCTTGTATTCTGACTCACAGTACCTCAATTTGCCCCTCTTCTGGTCCCATCTTGATTACTGAGGATGTGTATTTCTCCTTAACATTGACAGCAATGCCCCCCCCCCCCTTTTTTCTACTCTATCACATCTATACAGCCTATACACATCTATAACATCTGAAGTCCATTCACCTGTTCCCCTACCAGTCATATACACCATCACTTGCCTGCAGTGACACTCTGTAGTCTACACTGGACAGATGAAGCAACCCCTACATGTAAGAAAGAATGAAACTGAAATGACAACAGGTCCAGAAAGACACAAAGGCCTTTGCCAGAACACTTTAGCCTCCCTGGACATTCCTTTGCTGACCTCAAGGTGGCTGTTCTTAGACAGCAAAACTTTAAGGCTAGGTACAGTCAGTCAAAAAGCCTGAGACTAAATCAATTCAGTCTTGGTAGGTTAGTCTAAGTTGCACAGACTAAATTGAAACAGAAGTGAACAGATGTTTACCTTTGATCCAGGAAATGCAGCAACATGCCTGCAGTAGCTCAGGCCAGACGCCAGGGGGCACTAGGGTGCAGCTCCCCGGCTGTGTGTTCACTTCCTCTTCCTGCTATCCCCAATCTCTCTGGGATTTAAAGTCCAGAATTACAGTAGCAGGACTTTCAGGGTTCCTCATCACTTCCTCTTCCTGCTTCCAGGTGCCTATGGGATTTGTAGTCCACAGTTGCAGCCAGCAGTAAGCTTGCAGTAGAAGGTGTGTTTAACCCACTTCCCTGGCCCCACACCCTAGCCAGGGTTTGCATGGGGGGAGGCAGCACTCCCCTACCCACTATGGACTGGGCTGCACCCCAGACGGGCTTGCCTCCCCTCCCTCACCTCCTTAGCCAGCTCTCACTGCTGCAGGTAGGGAGCAGAGGGGCAGGGCTATCCCTACTCTCTGGAGAAAGACAGCACAACCCAGCCCAGCCCATGGCTGGAAAGCATGCTGGGGGATTCTGATTTAACATGAACCAGGAAGGGGTTTGGGACAGAAGTTTCATAAACTTGTTTGACCCAAATCAGTTAAGTCTGCTACTACATTCAACCAGATTTATCTTAAACCAGTTTCAGCCATGTTGAAACTGGCCTATGTGCACTGAACTTATGTTCTGTTACAGGTTTAAACCAGTTTCTGATCACTTAAACCAGTTTATGTGTAACTTTTGTCCCTAGCCTAAAAGAACAATTTATTTGGAAACTGCAGAAGAAGAAATCAAACACATTCTGGATTGTGTTAAGTATGGTTTAAGCAGGGACCACACATTCTTATCCCATTACCTACAATAAGACCCAGGTCTTTCTTTGCTCCCATGGATTTATTGCTTGCTTGCTTGTTTGCCTCTCTCAACACTGCTCCCCACAATTCTCCCTTCCTGCCTTTTGTATTCACAGCATCTGGTAAAGTTTATGTTGTGTGTGTGTATATATATATATATATATATATATATATATATGATTTAGTTAATCTATAAGGTGCAACTCTACCATGTCATCTGTCTGACCAGGTCTCCATTTGAGCTTCCTGCTCTAACTCAATGGAGCCTTCTGAATGAAACAGCTTGCTTGCTATTTGTTTCTCCTCCTTTGCTTTTCATGTTTGGAGAAAGATAGTGTAGAAGGAAAAGGACAGTTTGTGCAGCCTGGAGTGGTTAAGAACATCCCTTAGAGTTGTCTCAAATAGGGATATAGATATATCTTAAAGGCTGTATTTTAAAGGCATTTAGGTACCTAGCTCCCACCAATTTCACTAATGGCTTTAAATGTGTGTACCTTTAAAAATAAGGACCAAAATTACTCTGCTAAAGTCACAGAAGATATGGGGTGGAAGAGCAGGATACGAAACCTGCCCTTCCCACAGCTCAAGCTAACATTTTACCCATTGGACAATCTTTCCTTCAGCCTCCTGTTTTCCTCCAGCTCACAGATACTCTCATAATAAATCACCTGGATAATGACTATTGAAATCTGACTGAGCTAAATCTGAAGTAAAAGCATGGATGTTTGTGAATAGGGCACAGTACCTAACTTTTCTTAAATTATTTTAAAGTAAAATTTAATGTAAACATGTTTTGATTTTTAGGTGAAACATATTTCTCCAGCTGGAGAAAGAAGAAAGTCTCAGTAAATTCAGCACATAGATTCAACCCTACAAGTTCCATGAATGGGACTCCTCTTATCCTTAAGTGCTATACTAAGTTGGGACTAGACGATTCATACTTCTTGCAATTCTATATTTTTAAAGATTTAAATGTAATCTTCTTGGTCTTTTCTCAGTTCATTAAGAATTCTGAAAACTGCTAAAGAGAGACACTGCACCTAGTGCACATCTTAAAATTGTTATCCAGCATAAACATGTAATTCAAGTGATATATGTATATATCATATATAGCAACACTCAATATAAAACAAAATACTAAACCAAAGTAGTAAGTCTCTAGTTAAACACAATATTTGAAAACAAGTAAGGTGCTCCCAGAGCTACACTCTAGAATAGCATCTTGCCTTACAACAATCACACATAACTGTATTCAATATAACTTAGAGCCTTTGTTCAATGGAAAACTATTATTTATTCAAATATATTTTGTTAATATTAGGAATTTAAATCTAAAAAACAATTAGTTATTTTACAGAAAGTCTTTTTACAAGATAAAAAATGTCACATCCTATTGCGTGCTATGTTTAAACATCCACATCAATCCTATATCTTTCTTTGCAAACATAGCTTTCTTATTTATCCATCCTCATCATTTATTAGTGGACGTCAAATAATACTTTTTTAGTCTATGATGTTAGCTATTAAAAAAAATAAAAACAAACCCAGGACTGATCACATCTATACTCATAAATACTGTTTATCAACAATTGCAAATGGAGAACAGATTAATTAAAGATAACTGGTTTATAGAAAAAATGAACTAGATAATAAGGTTAGATCCAACAAATACCTTGTTTTAATCTAACACCTGAAGCAACTCTAGAGTTTGGGCTATTATTTTCACTGAACATTGTTTAGAATTTCACACATGGGAACCCTGGTAAATGTCTCCTTCTTCTGCTGACTGGTTGATAGGATAGTTCCAATGCAGAGCTTCCATAGGAATTTTGGAGATTTCACAGAAAAGAAAACTCTGCTTGACCCTGTAACTCTGAATTAATAAAGAAAGATTACAAAATTCAACAATGTCATTTTTGAGCATCTATGGCACCTACAACTTTTCAAGCATTTCTAATAAGACCTCTCTAGAGCCAATAATGCGTGGAATAAAAGTATAAATTCCAGTAATGTTTATGGAACTTTAGGTAGAGTAGATGTCTAATATTTAAACATATCAACACCACAAAATTAAGTGCAACCAATGTTATAAAAAAGGTTCTTGGAACCTGAGGAAAAAAACAGTGACTTTAAAAAAGGTAATTTCATGCTTGGCCCTTTAACATTTTCTTTTTAAAACATTCCCTTTTAAAAATTAATTTTATTTTTTCCTGAGAATTTATTTCTCCTGGATCTGAGTACTCTTAACAGAGAAATAATTGTGGTAATAAGCATGTCACATTCTTGCAGCAGTTAAAAACTTCATTTTAACAAATCACAGGAAACAGCTCACTCATCTTTTCATTGGCTTTTTGGTTAAGCAACATAGTGTCAGCCACATAATTAGGTCATTGCTAAATATGAAAACTTTTCATATATTAATCCAATTAGCTTAAGTAAAGCAAGGAATATTTTTGTTTTGCCTTCAAACATGATTCTTCAGCTGGTTCGATGGTGTTATCTTATAAACCCATGACTTGTATTCTGCTTCACTCATGTCCCTTTTTCGAAATATAGGGTCAGTGATGCCTCAATGGGACCAATATGCTGCACAAGTCACAAAACAGAGTTACAATAGTGTAAAGGAAATATATATTAAAAAGTATATAATAAAAAAAGAAAGAACACATCTAATGAACCATCATTGGGTAGCGGGTGAAGATTTCATTTAAACCCTAAGACAAGTTCAGTGGCAAAACCTGAAGTTGCTCTTGTGGAAATTATTTTCTTGCTTTCGTTTTCTGCAGATCTGTTATGGTATTTATTTAATACACACAGTATTCACTAATCACAAAGCATCTGAGTTGTTTCATAAAGCATATATAAGAGTAATTTCTAAAGATGAAGCCATGAGGCAAACACTGTTGGACTGCATAAAATCTCATATCTTCCATAAATGTCAAACCTTATTTTTCCCTGTAATTGAAACTAACTGATTCCCACATAAGATGCCATAGGCAAAAATAACAAAACCCAAACAAGTAACAGATAGATGACACAATTCTGATTCAGTCATTTTATGTTATACTTTGTACCACTGGATGACAACTATTTCCTATTTCTAACCTAGAAGGCTTTGTAGAAGTTCACAAGGTTCTTCTGCTGTCTGTAACATCATTTATAATGCTCCTCTCAGGTCTTATCTACTTGGACATGGCATATCTGGCTGGCATGCTGGGCAGAACGGAACCAGATGAGGTTCAACGTAGAGAAATGCAGAGTGCTGCATCTGGGAAGGAAGAACTCCCAGCATACCTACAGGCTGGGCATCACTAACCTGACCAGCACTGCAAATGAAAGGGATCTGGGGGTAACAACAGACCCAAGCATGAATATGAGCCAGCAATGGGATGCAGTAGCCACTAGGGCCAATAAAACTCTGGCATGCATCAATTGATGCATCTCCAGTAAAACCAAAGAAGCGATTCTCCCACTTTACTCAACATTGGTGCAGCCACAGCTGGAGTACTGTATCCAGTTCTGGGTTCTGCATTTCAACAAGGATGTGCTAAAGTGTGAAAAGGTCCAGAGAAGGGCAACCCATATGATCAGGGACTTCCATGGCAAGCCATATGAGGAGAGGCTGTGGGATCTCAGACTCTTCAGCCAAATTAAAAGAAGGCTGAGAGAGGTCCTGATTGCAGCTTACCACTATATCAGAAGCGTTCATCAGGGGCTCAGTGAACAACTGGGGGAAAACTAGAAACAACGACCACAAACTCCTGGAAGAAAGTTTCAGGCTGAACATTAGGAAAAACTTCTTCACAACAAGGGTGCCCAGGCTATGGAACAAGCTCCCACAAGAGGTGGTACAATCATCTACCCTAGAGGTCTTCAAGAGAAGACTGGACAGTCACCTGGCTGGGGTCACCTGACCCCAGATGTCTTTCCTGCTCATGCAGGGGGCTGGACCCAATGATCCTTCAGGGTCCCTTCCAGCCCTACGGTTCTATGATTTATGTAACCAGCTCATTTAAAATTGTCTTGTCCTTACAAAAAACTTGTTTTTGATAGGGGTGCACTGATAAAGATTTTTTGGACAGATACTGATGGCCAATAATTAACGAGCCATATCGACCAATACCCATCCAATTGCCAATATGCAGCTTGGCAGCTTGGAGAGCAGTGTCTGGCTGGTAAGTCTGTTGGGGAGGATGGGGCAGGAGGAAGGAAAGCGGGTAGAGGGGGCAGTCAGGTCCCTGAAGTCATGTAGGGAGTAGGGCTGGGGCTGAGGCTGGGACAGAGCCATGAGCAGTTCATCCAGAGTTGTGTGGGGAGCGGGGCTCTGCATGCACTCCCAGGGGAACCATGAGGGCCACGTGCTCCACGGATCTGTGTGCAGGGTGAAGCTGGACTGCTGCTGCAAGCTGGGGCTGGAGGCAGCGCCATGCTCTTCTTGGTGGGAGGGGGGGAGGGAGGGGAGACTGGACTGGGGCTGTGCTCGGGGTAGGTGCCAGCACTGGGAGCAGGGGCTAGGTAACCAGGCATTAACAAACTCTCATGATTCCTCTTCTGATGTCCATTAATTGTGCCAGTGTCCAGTTTCAAGCTCCTGTCAGGGAGCATGGAGGAGCTGTTGCTGAGTGTTACCTAGCCCCCCCTCCCAGTGCCACTGCCAGTCACCCCGAGCACAGTCCTGGCCCAGGCCCCCACTAAGAAGAGCCTGGCACTGTCCCTGGCCCCAGCCCATAGCGGCAGCTCACCCTTGTTCCATGCACAGATCTGGGGGGTACATGTCCCCCATGGCTTCTCCAAGGGTGTGTGCAGTGGCATGAGCTGCCTCCCCCGTTCCCCACGGCCCCCAAACAAGCCATGAGCAGCTCCATCCCATGCCCAGCCCAAGCCCCACTCCCTCCCTTACCACAGGGGCCTTGATCTGCCCCACCCATGTCCTTCCTCCGCAATAAGCTTACCAGCCAGACACTGCTCCCCAAGTTGCTGGGCTGGCTGTGTATATGTTGTGGCTGTGCATGCACAGGGAATTTATCAGCAACATTATCGGCCACATCAGTCATAAAAAGCCGATTGCCAATAATGTCAATTTTCCTTTTATCAGTGCTGATACAATTATGGACAACATTGGTGCAACTCTCGTTTTTTAATTGATTTCAAATTTAGAATTTTAGATGACTAAGTAATCCTCAGAAAAGGAGTAACTTGTCATTACCATGAGTTCTTTAAGATTTCTGTGACTCCATTTCCAATTATTCCACTTCTGGCAGTCTTACAAACGCTATATTATACTGTACTGTAGGGGTGTCAAACATGGCCCACAGGCTGGATCTGACCTACAGAGACTACCAGCAGGCCAGGGAATTTGAGGGACATGACAAGAGGTTGGCATGGCCTACCCCAGCATCTAGGGCCCTGGTAAATATGGCCATTAGCAACAGGGGGCAGACAAGGGCAGTGAGATAATGGCCTTTGGTTGTCCTGCAGCTGCCTGGCCTTTCGTCATTTATGCTCCTCTACCACTGTTGGTTCCACTGTGGAACACTGTAGCTGCAGTGACCACTGCTGCCAGATGCTCATGGGGAGGTTCCAGACCAAGGTACAAGGTGAGTTTGACACCCTTTCTGTATTGCTCTCCACCTGAATCTTTGTGAAAGCATGCCCTCCATTGCTCCAAGTTTGTTCAGTGGGATGTAACCTCTCAATTTAAATACATGTGGGCAAACAGGACTGACTCTTTTTGATATAAGTGAGTTCACAGACCTATTATAGTGGCTATGCCCTCCCTATCTCCTGCTTCTCCCTGGTTGCCTAAAGAAGTAGCCAGTAAACCATAAACCAGGGAAGCAGAGGGCAATCTTCAAGAATGACAAGGGGCAAATCATTGCATTAATATCCATAGGAAGCAGGAGGGATTAGAGCAGGGGTGGGCAATTATTTTGGGCAGAGGGCCGCTTACTGAGTTTCGGCAAGCTATTGAGGGCCACATGACAGGCAGCCCAGGGCACATAAATATTAATTTTCTAAATTTTTTAGGGGTCCCACGGGCCGGATAGAATGCTCTGGTGGGCCGCATCCGGCCCCAGGGCCACATTTTGCCCACCCCTGGGTTAGACGGATGGGAAGATATGCTTTTGATCAGTCCAGAAGTCAGGCCTGAGTTACTAAATATCCTGGTATCAAAGAGCTTTCCAGAGCACTGTGTTAATCCTGGTGATTCTTCTATGGTGATCAACCAGACCCTGCAGCACCACAGATCAATATCCTTTCTTGATTATAATATTTTTGCCTTCTGTGAAGAGAAGAAACTGAGTATACACACCCAATCATAACCTCTGTACAGTTCAGGAACTTCCTTAACAAAAGGTCTTTAATACTTTCCTACACATTGCCCAATATACCTGTCTCACAGCATTGCAAAGCTCCCAGTAAATACTCTGCTGAAATACCTACTCAATTTTATCCTCGTGCTTTTCATTCATTAATAATACTGCTGTGATAAAAAGCCCTATGAAATTACAGAGCCAAGTCACTCATTAACAAAATGCATTATCCTATTTAGATTTATGACAAGGCACTCAGCTGCAGCTCCTCCATATTCCTGAAGAGGAGGTTGAAACTGGACATTGGCACAATTAATGGGCTTTAGAAGAGGAATCATGGGAGTTTGTTAATGCCCAATCCCTTTATTATTGCAATTTACATAAATATCCCAACGTACAGGGGAAAGCATGCAGATGTTCCTTCTTCTGGGAGAAACTCTCCTTGGAATGATTTCTGCCTGGTTATTTTTGGGTTATTTTTTCCCAAAGCAGCTATTTTTGCTCCAGAAGAAAAAGCTTGAATATCTACACACTTTTGGTTTATACTGGGAGAACAGTGATTTTCTAGTAGAAGCTAATGTGTGGACATGGCCTAGATCTAGGGTGACCATACATCCTGGTTTGGCGAGGAAACTCCTGGATTCTGTAGCCTGGCCCTGGCTGGTTGGTCAAAAGTCCTGGGCCAGAGACTGGCAGGGAGGCAGAGTGGCATGGTGTGTCAGGCAGGTGGCTGGGCAGGCACCGTTGCTGCTGCGCGGAAGCATGGACATGCCACATGCAGGCAGGGTGGTGCCTGCTCCAGTTTGCCTACCTTACTTCCATGCAGCAGCAGCGGTGCCTACTTGGCTGCCTGCATGGCGCACCATGCTCTTCCGCCTCCCCGCTGGACTCTGGCCTGGGACTTCTGACTAAGTGGCTGGGACTAGGCCACGGAATCCAGGGGCGTCCTGCCTAAACTGGGATGTATGGTCACCCTACCTCAGTCTCTCATTATAGTCTACCCAGTTAGGTCTGGCTGAAATCTCAGCAAATCATGCATCAGCAAATAATTCTACTGCTCTTTGTCCTTCTCACATCACCCAGCTCTTTAAAGGACTAATGGATATCTTTTAACCAAAGAACTTAATCTTTATTCCACTTGTCACAATCAACATTTTTAGCTTGCAGTAACAACTGTAGGAAGAATTAATTTAAACGGCAGAGCTGGTATTCCATGGGGAATGGTATTCCATGGGAGCATGGTATTCCAAGCTGTCCACACTTCTCGTACCAAATTTTCACCAAAAGTAGTGTCCGATTTTTTACCTATATCTAACAATAATCTTCTTGGTTACCTGCTCCAAACCTCATTTTTCACCAAGACTTTTTACATATATTTCAAAAGGACTTCAACAACTCTCCCTGAACCAGACTGTACACAGGATATGAGATATATCTAGCTTTGATGAAAGAACTTGGAAGTCTCTAATCGGCAGTGAAAGACATTATGGAGCTGTGCAGACTGCTTGGCATTTTTGTTATTTAAACACGGCATCCTATTTTTAAAACTTAGTATTCAAAACCTTCTGAGCAGTAATAAAACCTCTAATTCCTTTAATCATCTACCTATATCATAAGCAAAACTAAAAAGATAAAAAGGTCATAAAAATATCCCACAAGAGTCTAACAGAGAGGAAACCCTGAACTAACAAAGTAGTATTAATGTTCATGAAAAAATTAAAAAGCTGGTTTCCCTAATTATCAATGCTTATAAAATTACATTTTATGGGAGTCTTATAACTGCTCTTAAAAATCATTACATTTCATTATTTTTTTACACTGAAAGAAAAATTTAGGTTTTCAAACATAATACCAAACTTTTCACTTTTAACTTAAATATACCAACTAAATGTTTCTAAAATGTCACTGAATCATAAATTGTAAAATCTTTTACATAAACCAATCAATGAAATGGATGCTTTTCCTTTCTTCTGAAGTAGTTTTATGGACAGAGAAGGAGAAAAATTATCATAAAACGATGAAGTAATTTTTAAAAGCAAAATTATTGAACAACTAATAATAACTTCAAGTGAAATGCTTTATAAAGGCTTTTAATTGCCTTAAATTTGTGAAAAACTACCCAGGAGATCAACAAATTCACATCAATGAACTGCATTATACTAGTGAGAGAACCCTTGGCCTGAAGCCAGGAAGAACAAATAGAATGGACCATTTTCACTTGGCTGCAAATTATCAAAAAGCTAAGAGAAAGCTATGGAGTTAAAGTGACATGTTTGCATGGTGGGAAAAAGATCAAATATTGATTGTCCAAGCTGAGGTAATTAGAGCGGTTGTCAAGGAGATGGGATGCATGTCGTTAGCCCTACAGAAATGCATCTTTGTTTTACACCGAGTGAATTAGCTGTTCACCAGTTGGCAGTGCTTTTTTTTTTTTTAAGGACTGTAAATTGTCTAGTGGTTATATATTCTTGTAATTCATTTTTTTTAAATAAATAGAAACACATATACACTCCAAAATAGTCTTCCAAATACTGAAGGTTTTCCAAATGGACATTTTAGGGATGCTTGATGTTTATAAAATGGAGCTGCATAGCATGTGTCTTGCTACATTGTAGCTTACATAGAATTCCAGACTATAAATGGAGAGATGCATGATGCGAAATCAAAGCGGCTGCCAGCTTTATTAAAACTGATCAACCTACCCCCAGGTAGTAAATCCTTGCCTATTACAATCAGACCAGTGGGGTTTGGAAACTCACACCATTATAGAAACCTCAGGGACCCATCTGCTGGGGCCAGTGGCACCAGTGAGTTCCACCCAGTGACTAACTGCTTATGCCTCATTAATGGTTCAACCTGGTATGCGGACATTTCACACCGTGATTCTCTCCTCTCCATTCATTGTAATGGAGAAGGCCTTATGCTTCTCTTATGTACAGTGCTTTGTCAGCAACTTATCTGGCTTACTGAACAAATGAACATCAAAGCAAGAGCAATATATGTTACAAATATGCAATGTTACAGGATTCCTGGGACGGTCACAAGCCCACTGTAATATTCATCCCTATAAATCAGATATATTCAAGGTATACGACAGCTACACAATGTATACAACAGCTACACAATCTCTCTCTATATATATATCAGGAGCTCAAATTATTACAATTGGAGCTGCTAACACTGCCAGTTATTACAGCTATCCAATATTTCCATTATAAGATTGTTGCCAGTTGTTATAATTTTGTCGAACTTTAGCCTTAGGCTGAATTTTTCATGCTGGGTGTCTGCCTTAAGCTGAAGGTTTTTTCCTCTTCAGAAAAATGAAATCACTATTTTTCTACAGGACTTTTAGTTAATTCAGCACACAGAATGGACTTGCTATGGGGATGAACCAGGATGGTGTAGGGAAGATTTGTTTGTTGAGAATTCTACATCGCTTGCTGCAGAATTCTCAAAGTGTAAAGTGAAAGCAGCAGGGAATGTCAGGAATGATGGTTTCATGATTAAAACAGTTCAGTGCTACACAACAAGAATTGCAGTGTGATGCTAGTCATGTTACATTACCATTCTATCTGTTCTTCAATTTCTTAGTGCCTCATTTGAGCTGGATTTTCAAAAGTATTTGTCACTTACAGCTGAAAATAAAACCTGGCAGCTGTGCTTTATAATGATAAACACTCTCAAAAATTAGATTTGAGGTGCCTCAAGTTGGGCACTGTAACAGGGAACCTGAACACCCCTCCCCCCCGCCAATTACCAGGAGGACCTGAATAGGGAAAGGACCAGGGATCAGGCAGCTAATGAGGAAATTAACTCACCCTGGCCCTGAGGGAAGAGAGGCAAAAAGGACCAATCAGGTGGCTGGAAGGAGGCTGAGTTGAGGAATATAAATTCCGTCTTTGAGCTGGAAAGGGCAGCCTGGCCCTGCAGGTCACAGGGAAAGGAGCTCCTGCATAAGGCTGCTGCAGGAAGAGAGCTGGCAGGTGCTCATACAGTCCCAGAGAGCTGTGAAGAAGGAACCAAGGAGAAATCATAGCTGAGAGGGAAGTATGTGCTGGCATTTATGTTGTGTTTAAAGACCGGAGGATAGGATTGTGGCTATAGGTAAGGAGGAGGCTACGGACAGAAGTATGTTTGTTTTCTCACCTTGCAGCAAACACCGATGGTCTTGGCCCTAAGGCAGAAGGGCAGAGGTGATCAATGTGCAAGTGGACCCCAAATAGGGGGGCTTCTGTCAAGGCAAGGCCAAACTCTGGAGACTGAGGTCTTGAACAGAGGCCCAGGCAAAGGGTATGGCCAGAGAGAAAAAGGGGGCTGGGGCTGTGACAGCTGAGACTTTGACAAGTGCCTCACAACTATACAGATATCTCCCTTTAAAGGGGAAGTATTGAGAGAAGACGAAAATGCTCCAGGTGGTCAGGTTGGACCAAGTAGCCTACCCCGGAAGGAGACTACTGTTTCCAAGAACACCTCCCCATCAACAAATAACACCACAGGTATAGAGGCAAGTGACCAGAGGTAAAGGAAGGTTAGGAAGGAACTGGCAAGCAGGCAGACTCCTCTGGGTATTACAGGTACCACTAATTAGTGGATACTCTGGACTTTGATCTCTTTGTGTCAGTTGCACATGTGAAAACCTGGGATAATAATATCCCCCCATCTCACAGTCATGGTAAAAGAAGTCTGCAAGAAACCTCAGAAGGTCATATCATCCAGTCCTCAACTAGAGGCAGAATCATCGCCATCTAATGCATCCCACGAAAATTTTTGTCTAAACTGCACTTAAGAACTTCCAATAACAGGGTTCCACAAATAGTCAGATTCCATTTTGTGTATTTGAAGACATCATCATCCTTCTCACCATCAGAATTATCTTCTCCAAACTAAATAATCCCAGCTTTTTTAACTTCCCTCATGTGTCATGTTTTTTAGACCACTAATAATTTTTTGCTCTCTTCAGGACTTTCCAATTTGTCCACATCTTTTCTTTATGTGTGGTGCCTAACCTGAACAAAATACTCAAAGTAAGGACTCATTACTGCTAAACAGACTGAAAGAATCACTTTTCAGACTTGGGTAAAATAATCTTGTTAATATATCTCAGTATGCTGGTAGCTTCATTTTTTAAATCTAAAAATGTGACATTTGGGTGGGATGGTTTAGTCAGGGATGATCCTGCCTTGAGCAGGAGCCTGGACTATATGACTTCACAAGGTCCCTTCCACCACTACTTTCCTATGATACTATGATGTGAAAGTAGATTTAATAATATTTGTGAAGCACTCAGCTAGCAAAGTGATGAATACTATAGAAAAGCCCGGAGTAAATCAAGGACACAATGAACAATGAGGAAGAAAACCCCCAAAACCATAAGCAGCTATGCATTTAGTGAGCATCTTCTATTCTCTGCATTGAAACAGGCATGGGTCCAGTGGAAAAAATATCATACGTTATGTTGTTATAGACTGTCTCATAAAGCAGATGAGCAACGGGGCTGAATTAGTTTCACAGTCAACTTTAATTTTGTCATTTCTTAACTTACAGTGGTTGACCTTGCAAGTCTAATAATGTTATTTTAACAAAGTTTGTGATCTATTTTATATACAGAAAGACCAATGTTTTACAGTTAAAGCACAAGGAAACTCACCATATATCCTCTCGTATCTGTGATTTCAGTTTTGTGGTACAGCTAATTTTAATGGGTTTTGAATAAATATAAGTTTTACAACTGGAGTTCTATAATAGACAAGATTGCGTTTACCACATTTTCTCACATGCAACATGCAGCAGAATAAGATATGCACTTTGTTTTTGACAGACAAAAGGAATACAAAAAGATCTCTCCTTGAAAATACTGGTTAGTAGTAGTAACTGAGTAGCAGAAGCTGAGGAAACCTAGCATGCTCATCGTGCTATTCCCTGTGGATCACCTGCAGTGTTAATTTCACTTCCCCTCCTTTTCTGAGAGGTTTAAAATCTAGAAACGGCATTTACCATACTTCCTTGCTTAAAACACACAACCCAAATTCCAGCAGTTGACTTTTTTAAAAAGGTGTGTGTTGAATATGAAACATTTAATATTTTCAGGTGCATTATGTCCTAGATATAAATTAAGAAGAAAAAACATATGTTTATGGTATTGTTGGTATTATTAGCTGAGGCAGAATAGAAAGTGATTAATGGTCTGTCCTGGAGCCAGAAAATAAAGATGTTCCTATTCCACACCACTGGCCTGCAATACCAATCTGGAAACAGGAAACAAGTTTTAGAACTGGGATGTCCTGACAGGGATCCTGAGGCTGAGAAAACTGACAGAGTACCCTAGAATCAGTAGGAGCAAAGAGAAAAAAGAGCTGGATTTATGCTGTTTTACTGATCACCAATTTTTCAAGAAAATCAAACCCCAGGAGAGGACTGAGTTTTGATACTGCATATAGAGTACTCGAGCCAAGAAAAAATCACCTGCTTACAACATTCCACTGCTTAGTGGCCACAATTTCATTGACACAGTCCTAGCCCAGAAGTTAGCCTATGCAGAGATTACATTAAGTAGCACCGTCTTAACACAACCAGTATAGGACATTAAATAAAGCTTGATTTCTTTTTTTTGGTCTAAATCAGACTTTTGCATGGCTATCACCAATAAAGCTCCACAGCTCCCGTCACAGCTACAATACCAAGTGTGTTAATGTAAACAAGATGGTAGTCAACAGAATGTAATCCACCGTATCTTGGCCTGCTCTACGCAGCATTAAACAGCATGGCCTGTACTTTCACTGAGCATGTCTACACAAGATGCTACACTGCCGTAGCAATGAGCTACAGTGACACAGCTCATTGCTATAATATGGCATTGGAGGACATGAACTGTGATGCCGACGCTACTACACAGTAGCATCAGAAATTACCTGTGTGGTACCGGGACTGAGCAGGAACAGTAGTTACTGTGCCAGTTATTTAGTACTTGCAGTAACAACTGCGCAGTCCGGCACGTGTGTAGATGAGCCCACTGTGAAGCAACATTGGGAATTTATGGGATAACTAATCTAGCCTCATAGTAGCAGAAGATGAGCATATTTGTAATAGATTAATTTTTTTATAATTTTTTATAATATTTTATATAGCATGAAAATAATACCTTAACCTGGAAAAGTACATTTCTCCATATAGTATTAGAATGTCTTGCCAAACAGGGTTTAATTTACATAAAGCTTCAGCTTCTGTTAAAGATTTTAAAATAAAGACTGCGTTTTTCCTGCTTCCACTTCATCTGCACATTCATTATAGTTTCAAACAAAATTCCTAACTTTTCTAGAAAATTCAACTGCAGCTGCTCAATTGTACTAATCTAAACCAGGAAATTAAAATATGTAATGAGACAGTCTGCCTCTGCTGAACTTGCCTTTGTTGAGTTTATCCCAGGTGATCCTCAAACCACCAGCATTAGATGAAGGAAAGCTGGGGCTTGTAGTTAATACTACTTTTCTTTAAGTAGAGTGAGGCTTGAGAAGTGGTATGCAATACACAACTCCTAAAGGCTCTTTTGTCCATTCACTCTTGTCTACACTTTATGTAAGTGCATAGCTCATCTGCTGAAAAAGGAACACACTACAACCACTTGGACTTAAGTCCTAATAATACTGAAGCTTTGACAGACTGAAGAAATGGAAAACCCCAAGCTGAGAGCAATTTTCTACTTGTGTAGGTGCTCTAGTGGCCTCTATCACCATTCTATGTTTGAATGTCTGCTAATAGAGATCAATAGACAACAGCCTTCATTCTTTACATTATCTCTGAAATACTTGCACTTTATTTCTCCCCTAACTGTTATAATTTCTGGACATAAAAAATCTTTTTTTTCTTTTTCTCTCCATGTTAAATATTTCTTACTGTCAAAGCTGGGTTGAGAACAAAAGGGTTTCAAAGTAAAAACTATCATTCAGACTATGACATTGTCCTAAAAGGTGCCTGCGCTTGATCAAATTGCTATAATACCACACTCACCTACTGTGGCCTCAGTTGAGAGAGGAAATATAAAACATTTTTCTCCTTTATAAATATAGTAAAACCTCAGTTATTCTTACTTCACTAACCTACAAATTGGATATATAACAAAAAAATCAGCAATACAGCATGACAAACTTGCCCCACTGTTAAGCAGATTTAATAGCACAGTGAGGTGAGGTGAGGTGAGGTCTTATATGGTACAACCAGGACTTCATAATTTTTACATTATATACTGCAATGCAGTAGCCATCATTAAAAGCCAACATTTGCTAACAGATACCACACAGTATTTTAAGGAGTGAAGAAAATAGTAATATTTCTAAGACCACTATGTGGCAACTGTGGGTTAATGCTGAAAGCTGCTGAATATTTAATGCAACAACTATATGTTTACTATAACACTATTATGATAAATAATTAAAGCTGAACTACACATGACAAAATGCATAAACAAGAAACATACTGTGAAATATGAATATGAAATACGAATTATCCTTCTTTATTGTGTTCATTTGCTAATTCAAACATTTGATAATATTTACTCATTAGTATAACTAGCAGTTTCTATTACCTTAAAATGCACAATAAATTCAATTTATTTGGTTCAGTCTTTTAAGTGCCTCAATGGTTGTAGCTTCTGCTAGACAGCAACAGATAAGAACTACTGCTGACTGCCTAATGTCTCAGCGAGGGCACATTTCTGTCACAGTGATGTCCCTTAGTTTTGGCCAACCAAGGTGTGCCGACAAGGCAGTGGGGATTAGGGTTTTGAACCACACTATGCCTGCCTTACTCTAGAGCAGGCTTGTCCGTCACATGGCCCGCCAAGACATATTCTGTGGCCTGCGGTGCTGTGATGGGAAATGAAAGTAAACACGGTTTACTTTCGTTCCCACCCCTTGTCCCTCCCCCAGCCCCTCAGCAGCTTCCTAATGGCTGCAGAAGGGCTGGGGAAGGGACAAGGTTCCCACATGCACCACGTCAGCTTGACATTGCCAATGCGGTGCGTGTGGGAAGATTTCATAGATTTCATAGACATTAGGACTGGAAGGGACCTTGGAAGATCATCGAGTCCAGCCCCCCACCCAAAGGGCAGGAAGTCAGCTGGGGTCATAGGATCCCAGCAAGATAAGCATCCAGTTTCATCTTGAAGGTGTTCAATGAAGGCGCTTGAACAACCTCCAGTGGCAGGCTGTTCCAGACCTTGGGGGCTCGGACAGTAAAGAAATTCTTCCTTATGTCCAGCCTGAAACGATCTTGTAGTAGTTTGTGACAATTAGACCTTGTCATCCCTTGGGGCGCTCTGGTGAACAAACGTTCCCCCAGATACTGGTGGTCACCCCTGATAAACTTGTAGGTGGCCATCAGATCACCCCTGAGCCTGCGCTTTTCCAGGCTAAAGAGCCCCAGGGCTCTCAGCCTGTCATCGTAGGGTCTGCTTCCCTGACCTCTGATCATGCGCGTGGCTCTTCTCTGGACTCTCTCAAGCTTCTCCACATCCTTTTTGAATTGTGGAGCCCAAAACTGGATGCAGTACTCCAGCTGCGCCCTCACTAAGGCCGAGTACAGGGAGAGAATGACATCCCGAGATTTGCTTGAGAAGCATCTATGGATGCAAGCCAGCGTTTTGGTCACTTTACTAGCCGCAGTATCGCATTGCAGGCTCATGGTCATCTTGTGGTCAATGATGACCCCCAAGTCTCTTTCTTCCATAGTGCTAGCCAACATAGCACTGCTGAGCCTATAAGGATGCTGCGGGTTTTTCTTCCCAAGGTGGAGAACCTTGCATTTATCGGCATTGAACACCATCAGATTCTCGTCCGCCCACTTGCTGAGCCTGTCCAGGTCAGCCTGGATCATCCGCCTGTCTTCTGGTGTGGATGCTTTGCCCCAAAGTTTGGTGTCATCGGCGAACTTGGCCAGTCTGCTTCTGACTCCAGTGTCCACATCATTAATGAAGATGTTGAACAGCATGGGTCCAAGGACAGAGCCCTGGGGGACCCCACTGGTTACAGGACACCACGATGAGTGACTTCCGTCAATTACTACCCTCTGGGTCCGACCCCGGAGCCAATTTTCTAGCCAGTGGATCGTGGAGGACCCAAGGCGACAATTGGCCAGTTTCTCCAAGAGACCATCATGGGACACCAGATTGAAGGCTTTTTTGAAGTCAAGATATATGACATCAATCTCATCTCCCTTGTCCAGGTGATAGGTCACCTGGTCGTAGAAGGAAATGAGATTGGTCAAGCAAAACCTACCCGCAACAAACCTGTGCTGGCTATCCCTTAAGATGTTGGCGTCGGCCAGTCCATTACGGATGGCCTCCTTAATAATTTTCTAAGATCTTCCCTGGGATAGAAGTCAGGCTGATGGGCCTATAGTTAGCCGGATCCACTTTCCTCCCTTTCTTGAAGATAGGCATCACACTGGCCTTCTTCCAGTCTTTGGGCAGTACACCAGAGCGCCAAGAGTTTTCAAAGTTCCATGCTAGAGGCTGGGCTATGATGCTCGCCAGCTCCTTGAGTACCCTGGGGTGAAGATTGTCAGGGCCGGCTGACTTGAAGGTATCCAGCTTCTCAAGATGTTCCTTCACGAAGTCAGCATCAATGGAGGGCAGGGGACCACCCCCACCCGGACTTCCCAGCCCTGTAGTGGGCATGGGCATCCCATGGGGCTGATGAAAGACTGATGCAAAGTACCTATTTAATAGGTTGGCTTTTTCCTGGGTGTCAGTTGTCAGTTGCCCCATCTGGTTCAGCAGGGGTCCAACGTTGCCCCTGCTTTTCCTCCGGCTCCCCACATATCTGAAAAAGGACTTTTTATTGTCCTTGATGCTCAAAGCTAGCTGGAGTTCAGTTGCAGCCTTGGCTTTCCTGGTCAGCTCCCTACAGGACCGGACCAGTGCAGAATAATCCTCCTTGGAGGTGACTCCCATCCTCCATCCTTGGTAGGCCTTTCTTTTTAGCCTCAGGAGGTCTGCTAGGTCCCTGGAGAGCCAGGGGGGCTGCTGTGCCCTCTTGCTGCCTTTCCTCTGAGATGGAATAGACTTAGTTTGTGCATTGAGGATCACTCCCTTGAGGAGCAACCACTCTTCTTGAACTCCCCTCTCCCTGTGGTCACAGTCCCTTAGGGCTTCACTGACAAGCCTCCTGAGCTTGTCAAAGTCGGCTTTCCTGAAGTCAAGGACTTGCGTGTTGCTGACTGACTTGCCAGCTTTTCGACGGATGGTGAAAGTGATCAGCTCATGGTCGCTGTCACCCAGCTTCCCATCAATCACTAGGTCGCCGACTAGGTCATCCCCAGTAGCCAGTACCAGGTCGAGCAGCGCTTTGCCTCTCGTTGGCCCATAGACTTCTTGAGTCAGGTAGAGGTCATCCACGTACAAGAGGAAGCTCTGTGACTGCTCAGATTTTGCTGAGCGATCCTCCCACGAGATGTCTGGGTAATTGAAGTCACCCATGACAACCATGGTCCTGGAGCAAGCTGCCTCAGCCAGTTCCTGGGCAAACTCCTGGTCAAGCTCAGGACCTTGGGTGGGAGGTCTGTAATAGACTCCCACCATTGTGTCCCCTGTGCCGTGTTCCCCACGGATTTTAACCCAGAGGGTCTCCAGCCGTCCACCCTGAGTAGCCATGTGCCTCTCAGGACAGGATGAGCCCAGCCGGAGCAGCAGGGGACTCAGCTGCACTTTTCCCTACCTGCACTGGTTAGTCCCGAGCAGCACACGGCTCCACCGCTGCCTCTGCTGGCTGGTGCCAACCCAGGCGGGTCTGTCCCATCCGGAGCAGCATGCATCTGAAGCCGGCTTCCCACGTGCTGCTGGGGACAGGAGGAAGCCGGCCAGGTTGGCAGCAGCCATCAGAAGCAGCGGCAGAGCCATGTGCCACTTTGAACTGAATGGTGCAGGCAGGGGGAAAGTGCAGCTGAGCCCCTGCCGCTGCGGCCGGGCTTGTCCCGTCCCAAGCAGCACATGGCTCTGCCGACACTTCTGCTGGCCGGCGCAGACCCGGCCCACCTCCTCCCATCCCCAGCAGCACGTGGGAAGCCGGCCTCAGCCGCATGCTACTCTAGATGCGATGGACCCAGCCAGGTCAGCACCAGCCAGGAAAAGCAGCATGCAGCTGAAACTGGCTTCTCACGTGCTGCTGGGGATGGAAGGAGCCTGGCCAGCAGAAGCGGCAGTGGAGCCGTGTGCCACTCAGGATGGGATTAGCCCAGCCGGAGCGGCAGGGGCTCAGCTGCATTTTCCCCCTGCCTGCACCGGTCAGTCCCGAGCAGCACACGGCTCCACCGCCGCTTCTGCTGGCTGGTGCTGACCTGGCCAGCCTCCTCCTGTTCCCAGCAGCACGTGGGAAGCCAGCTTCAGCTGCATGCTGCTTTTCCTGGCCGGTGCTGACCCGGCTGGGCGGGGTAGCATGCGGCTGAAGCTGGCTTCCCACGTGCTGCTGGGGATGTCTGGCTGGGTCAGCACTGGCCAGCAGAAGCGGCAGTGAAGTCTCCTGCCTTTTAGGCAGCTGGCACAGGTAGGGGGAAAGTGCAGCAGTATTTGGGGAAGCCACCGCTTGATAGGGGACAGGATGTGCTGACCGGGCTGCACCAGCGAGGGAAAGCTGTGGCTGAGCCCCCTGCAGCTGTGCTGTATGCTCCTTTAAGACTGAACAATATGCTCAAGAATAGAGCATGAATGATCTGGGCTCCAACGTAAATTTGGAGCAGGTAAAAATCTATGTAAAAATACTGTCCTGTGTTTAGATTGTGTTTGCTTCTGTTTCTCTTTGTGTGGGATTGGGGGTTCAACTTGTTACTACTTGTTAAAGATGTGTTACTAACAAGTTATTAATTCAATAAAAGTAAAACTTCTTGAAGATTATTCTCAAAAATGCCCATATTTTGTTGCTTTGATTAGTTTCCATTCTGGCTGATATCTTTTCCACATTTGATCTGTCGACTTGCATTATGCTTCTTTCATCCATTGAGAAGTGAGTAGAAGTGAAAGTGTTTATTTTACTCAAGTGTTTGGTATTAGTTCATTCTTGCTTTTATATTTACTTTATTTTGGATTTTAAACCATATTTCCAGACCCATTTCATTGTCACTTCCTGCAACTTCATTGGTGTCAAAGGTCACGTGACATCACTTCCTGATGTGATACCACTTCCTGTGAGGTCTTTGAATATGGCTCGCTGATCCACTGGGTGATAAAATGTTTGTGATCCGGCCCCACATTCAAACAGGTTGGACACCCCTGCTCTAGAGGTTGCAATGTTGTAGTATTTTATAGGAGCTACAATGCACAAGTAGTCCCACCACACTGAATTGTACTTGTACTGCCATGAATTCAAAGATAGGCTAAACACCAGAGCATGGACATGTACATGTTTCTCAATAAATAGCGGGGAGAAGGCAGAGCCATGAGTGCCATCCCAATTTGCAACTGCCAGGAAAATTCACCAGGTAAAGGTAGGAGCTCACAAGTTAACTCAACAGTCCCCAATTCAGGGTAGGCGTTAATGAAGCGATCTGATCCTCTAGGTTCTCTAGCTTAGCTATACAAATCCTCTTCTCAGCAAATTACACAAGTGACAGTTTATCATGAAGAAGAATGCTGTGTGCTTTATTTTGCTTTCTCCCCTTGAGAAACCTCTCAATGATTTTTCACAGAACTAAAAGTAGAGCTAGTTTCCATTTTGTACTGAAATGAAAACTGTTAGCCTTAGGTAAGCAAAAGAAAATTCTATAATGACCAAATGTCTAACTCTCTAATCAAATCAGGGGAAAACCAACACAAAATAAAATGTGCTTTCTGTGACTTATATGTTCATTGTCAGGAAAGACCAAGGAATTCTGACTAGTTGTGCCCAGCCTGGGGTAAGAAAAGAGTTGGAGACTAAGGAGAAACGAAAGGGAAGAAGATGGAATTAAGGCAAAAGTCATGGAAAGTCATCTTCTAATACTGCAAGCTTGAAGACAGGAAATATATATTGTTCTTTAAATAGTCAACATTTAGTTTGTTTCAAGCTCCTTTGATTTGACAGCTGGCATGAGAAAGGCTCTTCAGGGTTCTTAGAAAATCACTTAGCAGTGTAGGCACCTAGCCTGCTTACTGCTTTTTAAAAATGCAACTAAATGACTATTGCACTTTTCAGTACACAAATACTAATGAAAATATGACCCTTAAGACGTGTTTCATTTAGGGGGTTTTCCCATTTAGTTCCTCTCCTCTGATGTTAGTAGGCCACTGCCAATTTGCTATCTGATGTTAACAGCATAGGCAGTGTTTGAATGTTTCCTTTACAGCAAGTTGTACTGCTAACAATTTTAGGATGCTTATTGTGATAGAAGATATTGTAGAAAACAGCAACATGACTCTTCAAAGACTCTGCCTGATCTTTGTGAATTTTGCTGTAGCCTATGGGTCAATGAGAGAGTCTAAATATTAGTACTGAAAATCAAATGTTTTACAGAAGTGGCAGGGATTTAACAGCGCAAAATTGTTTTAAACTTACTTCTGAGAAGTCATTCAAAGACTTTTTGGAAAGGTGTTTCCAAAGGTGTTTTGCTCCAAAAATTCATCCTGAAATTAGCCCAGGGAAGTGTGCACTACTTGTTGTGCCATCCTCCTACCTACAGTGATGCATTTACTCATGAGGTCTGATACAAGGCATCTGCTGAGGAAATAAAACCTGCAGGTAACTGTTCCTCAAGATCTTAACATTTGGTGAGCATTCACACAAATGCCTTTGTTTCCCATATCTTCACTAGTTCTTAAAACACAATTTTTGAGTAGAAATGTTCCTGCTGGATCATGACCTTTATTTGACCCGAAGAAGGAAAATTACTATTTCTATCTGTTAGGCTGAACAGAGGACTAAATTAGGACTTGGGAAGCCTGAGTTCTCTTTCCAGTTCTGTCACTGACCTGCCAATGATCTTAGCTTAGTCACTTGGACTTTCTGTGCCCTGGTTTCCTCATGTGAAAAAATGTAGATAATGAAACGGACTTACTTTTTAACAATTATTTGAAATCTAGTAATGAAAACCTACTAATAGAAGAGCTAGGTATCATCAGTTCTTGTACTAATACTTATAACTACAGGTAACATTTTCATTTTTAAAAATGAGCTTCTTTTATCTCACTTAAACATCAACTCCAGAGCATAAAACATTACCAGGAGCCTGCTAACTGCCAGTTTGACCTCCTGGGATGAGTTTGGATGTGACAAAGCAATCACCATAACATACACTATCCTGTTCTTCCTCTTGAGTTATGACCATTATTAATATTATTGAAAAAATATTAGGTGCAAATGCTGAACTTTATGGAATGGACTGATATAGGCAATGCCAAATACTAGAATTTACGATGGTTTTGAGAAGTCACAATATGAAAGATATGTAGCCTCAAGGCTAGTAGATGAGGGAACTCAGTCCTGCAAAAACCAAAAAGTGTTTCATGTCATCACTATTTGCTGTTTCAGTGCAAAGTGCACTTCAATCTTCTCCAATCACAAAACCCAAAAGCAAAAAAACCCCTAGCACATTATATACAAAGCACAATACAAAAAAAATCATATAAACTCAAATAAAAGAAGACCAGGTACATAGATCTTTTTTTTACGCATGTGAGGTGTGCTAATTAAAAGCACCGGATCATCACATGTATCAGTGTCCCCACGCTGAAAAAATGGTGGCAAGCCACTTCAAACTAAATCTCATTCAATGAGCTGTATTGCAAAGTGCCCTGTCACCATTTTTCAGCATGGAGATACTAATAGACATGATGATAGAATCTGCTGGAGCACATTAACTTCTGCTCTCCAGCAGACTCAGTTAATTGAGTCTGCTCCAACACACTGGATTTCCAACATGTTGGAGCAGGCTCCTTGCATGTGCGTAGGAGCCCATAATTTCCCCCCCTTAAAAGAGAAGCAGAGAAGGGACAACAGGTAACAGATGCTAGTCACATTGCTTAATTGTTTACTGGAAGGTACTTTATGAACCTACATATTAGGATGGTATAAAATTAAGAATTAATTCAGAACAGTTATGCCTAGATGGGGGGGGGGAAGAGGGGAAATCAGCACTCTGGAGATCTGTGAAGGATTAAAAAACCTGCTTACTCCTTCTCTGACCATGTGGAAACAAGTGTTGGGAGAAATAAACTACATTGCTTTCAGATTTGTGAACTCCAAGACATTTCTCATTTTTCTTTACCTATTATTTCAAAAGTCTTGTCAAGGTTCATATTTAGGGACCTATCTAATTCATAGCAGCTGCCCATGCCCCTGATTGGGCAAGGGGCCCCAGTGGTCCCACCCCTCACCACTGATTGGCTGGATGGCTGCCTGTCATGCAGCCTTGCTGCCAATTGGTGGAGGGGCAGAGCCACATGCCAGGCAGTCCTTGCAACCAATCCGGGGGGGCGGGGGCAGGCAGGAGCCATCTTGCTGACAGCCCTTTGAGTGGGTAGCACCCCCTCCCCTCTTCCCTGCCCTGGTGGGCTGCCATAGAGCCCTGAGGACTGCTGGCTCCCTCTGGGGAGTCAGCATTTTATATTCCCTAAGTTTTATTTTTTTCCCCTCCATGGACTTCCTGGGCATTGCCCTCTTTCACAGGCAATGCCAGATTTCATGAAATCATGATTTCAGTGGGTCTCTATTCATATTGAACAAAAAGATTCTCACAGGAAGAACAAGATAGCCTCTTTATCTGCATTGCCACTGCAAGTGAATATCATAACAAAGAAGAAAAAGTCATCTGAAGAGCTTGCTGGAAAATAAGTTAATAGAAAAGTACAAATGGCAAAGTCTTTGTTTTCCCTCACACACTTCTTTGCTGCTTTTTTAGCTGAGGAAGACTCATGGCAATTCAGTCACAGAAAAATCATGAAGTCAGTTATTTTGTCCACTGTTTCGCAAGGACTAGTACAGTTGTATTTTTGCAAATTGTATTTGTGATATTCTATTTTTCCCCACAAACAAGAAGGTGTAATTCTTGTTGAAGCAGGGGGGCTTTCATCTTGTAGAACATGAACTTTGCCTAGTGTTATTTCACTACATTTATTTTAAAGCGACATTCCACAAAGAAGTTTCAGAAAAGTGGGTTTATAACTTCATAACTCCTAGAAAAGGTAGAAGAGAAGCCCTGTTATTTTTTTTTTGACATCTTAATTTTTGCTAATTAGAAGTGGAATCAGACTGGGGAAGAGTAATTTTCATTAATTAATTCATTTTCATGCACTGACCTACAGATATGTTAAGAAGATAATATAGTGCATTTAATTAATCTTCGAAACATGTATCTAAAAAACCTTTAATTGCAAAGCAAATAATTGTTTCAAAAGGAAAAAATATGGAAACATTATGTATTATATTGTTTTTGATTTGTTCCTTAGAAGTAGTCTTACAATGTTTGGTAAGGAACGCAAGTATATCTGAAGAATACCAAGGAGTTAAATAATTATATAAGCTTATATAAGTCATTATAGACTGGTTTCCAATAGAACATGACTTCCAACATTTGGGTATGCAAGTCAGAATGCACTTCCGGCTCAATCTCATAATGCTGTAAGAGTTTAATTCAGCTGAAGCCAAGATTTTTATCTACTAAGTCAAAAACAAGAGCTAGAATAATGCAATTATTTTATGAACTGCAGAAATATTAATTTGCAAATGATGAGAATGCAAAATCAATAATGTCCTGCAGCAATTCTATATCTGTATCAGCTTTCTACAAGCTATGAAGAATACTAAAAAGAAAGCATTGTTGATAAAAGATGCCTATCATTTTTCTTAGGCACATACAGGTCAGTTGCATCATACGCGCATTTAACTTACGCGAATTCAACTATATGCAGTGGGGGGGGCGGGGCTTGAGTTTGGATGCGGCGCTGCCGCTTACCTGGAGGCCCATTATGGCGGTGACAGCCACTGCCTTCAAAACCTCCCACTACTGCCATGGAGCCGTGCCCGGAGCTGTGTGGCTGGCTGCCGGGCGTCAGCATCAGCGTGGTGGTGGCCAGGCGGCATGCAGCCATCCCCACCACCACCCTGCGCTACGCCGCTGCCCACACAGATCTAAGCACAGCGCCATGTGCAAACTCAAGCCCCGTCCCCCCTCCTACCCCGCATATAGTCACCGATTTTAGACTTACGCGGTTTTCGTCTTACGCACTGACTTCAAAACCTAACCCCCACGTAAGATGCGACTCCACTGTATTTTACATTACCACTGACATTTCTTATCTGTTCCTAAAGGAGGTGTTACAAGTCAGTTATGCAACTAGGAAAAATAAAGTTCAAGTCATTTTTTTTTTATGAGTCTTGTAAGGCCTCAGAGAGTTGATTTCCACTCTGTTCAAAGGTAAAGGGATTAAAATTTGCTATTTACTTAAAATTAAATCTGAAAATCATAAGAAATAGCCATAACAACTTCTTTCCTAAATAGGAAAATTTTAAGATGACAGGAAATAAGATCAAGAATGAAAGGACAAACAAATGCAAAAATACTCATAGGAAAGAAAAATGCAGCAGAATGTAAACTCAATTTGCATCATAAAGCCATAATTATGTTAAAATATGACATTTGAGATAATTTCTCTAGAAATAAAACTGATTATTTCTTCTCTGACTACCCCCACAATCATAATGGGTACAGGAGGAACCCATGACTATATCCCACATATTAGTGATTATAAAGGGAAGTACTTGAGTGAAAGATTTTCCACTTGAGGTAAGTAGTCAACAAGGTTAATAATAGTTTGAAGTTATACTAGAATCTCAAAATACTTTACATTCATTAATTAATCAAGTCAAACAACATTTCTATATCCCATTGTTCTGCAGGAAGTCTATAGCAGAGCCTTTCTTATGGTTGCAGGTCCTACGTCCTGTCTCTTAACCACACAGGCTTTCCTCCTTTTCTCCCTATTGCAGAATAGTGTGGTTTTTAATTATAAGCTTCTTGAAAAATTAAATTAAAGATTACTTGGTTCTTTCACATGCTGAGCAGTACCATAAACAGTAAGAGGTCCCACAGATTATTTGCTTTGAGTAAGAATAACAAAATCAGACCACAGTATTTGTGAGAATATTTTTTGAAGAAACAGAATGGAGAGCTGACTTACTCTCTGAGCGTGTCAACACTTGTCCCTGACTGCACAGTACCCACTGGTATTGCACAGTCCCAGCAGCACACAGGTCATTTCTGACCCTATGTTGCTATGCCGTAGCTCACTGCTATAGCGAAATAGTGTCTTCTGTAGATGTGCCCTGTCTGGTCAGAACAGATCAAGAAGTTTTCCATTGCAACAGCAGTTCTAAAAAAGGAAAACTAGCCCTGCTTCACACTTTATTTAAGACTATGTTCCTCACTAATCATAATTGGCTGCTGAGATTGTGATTTAGAAGACTAATTTTTTGGCTTCTATTTTTTTAAATCTTGGCTTGTATTTCTAGCCACTGTGATTGCAAGGATAAACCTAAAAAGGTGAATCAAATGTAAATTAATGCAGTGCAGCTTTCCAGAGTCTGCAAACAGACTAGTGCTTGAGGGTGGGAGCTAACCTCTTTATATGAATGGATTTTACTCACAATTATTTAAGTATCATTATTGTTAACCATGTAATTGCTGATCATTTTAACAGAAAACCCAGCTGTTTTCCATGTCAAACCAAACTGCTTTCCATGCCTGACCAAGCATTTCACTTGCTGCTTACCAACCTATAAGATTTCTGTTTGGGAAATCAGTTCATCTGGCAATAATTCTATATATATTCAGTTATTCCAGGCATATTTTAAGATTGCATTAGATCATGGTATCACTCATGAATCTACCAACATAAATTATGTAGTCTCACTGCTTTAACTTTAAAACATTGGTCTTTCTATATATAAAATATCACACAAACTTTGTTAAAATAACATTATGCTTGCAAGGTCAACCACTATAAGTTAGGAAATGACAGAATTAAAGTTGCCTGTGAAACTAATTCAGCCCCATTGCTCATCTGCTTTGTGAGACAGTCTTAAATGATTTAGTAAGAAATGTATTAATGGCAAATGTGGATTCGATTTTGTTTTCTGGTAATTCTATTGCTAGCCAATCATGAACATTAAGGGCACTTATACACATGCTCAGACGCATTTTAATCAGAACGCTCCAGCATGCTGCAGCTTCTTGTGTATTCAATGTTCCCATGTCAAACAAGCTTTACTTAAAGCACCCTGCCACCATTCTTAAACACAGATGCTGAATACGTGAGATGCTGCGGGTGTTTTAATTACAGCAGCTCCAGAAAGCTGCTCTAATTAAAACAGCTCCCCACCCCCAGCCCGGAGTACATGTAAAAACATCCTGAAGTATTAATTAAACAGTTATCTTAAAAGAGTTGAAGAACATATATAGAAATAGTTGTAGAAAAAAATTAACTTTGTTTCTTTCTAAATTATTATGTTTTATCTACCCATTGCAATAAACATTCAAAAGGTGCTGAGCATCAATGAAGTATGTTTTTAAGGTTCCAAGCCAAACCACCTTCTTAGAAGAGATTTCTTAATATCCACAGAATATTTTCTTTTTAACCAGACAGTAGTCTAGTAACTGTCTCAAATGGATAAAGTACAGAATTGTTTCTTACAGGATTTAAATTTATAATGTTAAGGACTGTAGGCTGTTTCCTAACTTCAGCTCTAGCTATTAAGCCAGTTCCCTTGGTCCTAAACAAAAACAATCTGATACTGCTGGAGTCAAGTAAGGGTTTGGCCAACTTCTAGACAAGCAGAGTGGACTCTAAGGGCCTCTTTACATGTGCTCCAGGGGGTGGGGGCACTTAAATTAAAATGCCCACTGTGTCTTTTGTATTCAGCGTCCTGCACTTCAAAATGGTGGCAGGAGCACTTTAATAAAGCTTGCTCGACCAGCTTTAGTTAAAGCGCCCCCACTGCCATTTTGAAATGTGGGGGTGCTGAATCCATGAGATGTGGAGACTGCTGGAACACACTAATTAGCATGCTCCAGCAGACTCAATTAATTTAATCTGCTCCGATGCCTTGCAATTAAAGCACATCTATATGCACCCTAAGGTTTTAGTATATTTAGCTAAACCAGTTCTAAGAAAAAGATAAATGCTAAATGACCTTTTCTGTTCCTTCTATATTCTACATCAGGGGTTTTCAACCTTTTTTAAGGAATGTACCCCTTCTGAGTACACTTCTGGTGTAGTGCGGGGGGTGGCAGCGGCCAGACATGGAGCAGGGGGGATAGCAGTGGCCAGATGTAGAGCAGGGGAGCCTTGCATGCAGTGGTACGGGGTGGTGGATGGCAGTGGGGAGCCGCTGCCTTTGCCCCCCACCCCACTCCCCAGACCTGTTCCTAAAAGGCGGTGGCATAGGGTGGTGGGTGGCAGTGTTCTGTCCCCACCCACCTGCACATACCCCCTAGTCACTTTCTAAGTACTCCCGGGGTTATGTGTACCCCCAGCTGACAACCCCTAATCTACATATTCATCTAGAGGTGAGCGTTATTCTGCAATATATGCACAAGAGTTATCTTTTGAATTGTTGTTAGAATAAAACCAAGAAGAAGTTTCGGTCACTCCTAGGCTGAGGGAAAGGAGCAGGTTGTACTTATACAGTTAACAATTCATTTTAGCCAATTTAATAATAATTACTTAGCAATCACCTTTTATTTTTAAACATGTAAATGCTTGCTTTAGTTAGAATTAATCATAAAACACATAAAGTATTTAATTTTATAATCAAGTATAGAAATATTAATGACTTGTAACACTTGTAACTAATTAATACAGACTGTTAATCATCAAGTATCTTACTAAGTGTTTATTGGATGCTTCTATCTATGGACAGCTGACTTTCACTTTATCATAGGCCGGTACCTTTACACATCCTTTCAACACAAAGAGAAAAGATAGTAAAAGGAAGCTAACACCTGTGAGGAAACTGTAATTATTTAATACTGTATTTTACATTGCAATGTGCCAGCCACATTGAACAAAGATTGTGCCCTACCTCAAATGTACAATCCAATAATCGTCTCATAATATGAAGCTCTGCTGCATTCTCTTACCTCTGAACTTGTTTTACATCCAGCACTATTTGCATCACATTTTTTACATTTCTCATTCTGCTTCAGACATGGAATATTTGCATTTAAAAGCAAGTCTTACTTACTGATGGCAGTTTTGCTTGAGTAAGTGGGAAATTCACATTACCCCAGCAAAACCAAAGCAAAAACCATAAGTAGAGTTAACTTACATAGGGTTTGAGCCATCCTTGTGAGTGGGTAGAGAACACCTGTGCAGCTGACTTAGCACTACTTCTTATTAAACTATTCTTGTTATTTTTATTATTTTATTATTCCCATATACCCAAATCCAAGATGATTTTGACTTTAAGACTACCCCATAATTAGATTATATACATAGAAAATTTAAATTTGTTGTAATTTTCCACACATATAATCTATCTAATTATTGGAAGGTAGTCTTAAATTCCTCCCCACATTGTTGTGGTGGGAAAATCAGTGGCAGAGGACAAAGGGACAAACCCTGACTCCTCTGCCAGCCCCTGCTATGCTTGTGCCTGTCCCCCCTGCTACTTGCCCCTCCGTGCTTATGCCTGCCCACTACCAAGGCTGCTTCCTGCCCTCCCCCCCACACACACTTTGTGGCATCTCTGCTCTGACTCCAGGATAGAGAGCGTTGGTGGCCTCAGAGCAACCCAGCTCAGCCTGGCACAAACAATGGTAGCAGGTCTGGGCCTGGCTGGGTTGCATGTGAGGGCAAGACTGGAACCCAATGTAAGGGGGGAGGCATAGGGAGGAGAGGGAGGCAGGCAGTCAGGCTATGTGGTCTCCTCTGTATTTCCCCCACCCCCACCACAGGTCTCCCCTGTTTACTCCTCCCCCACTGCATAGGCTCCCCCATGCTGTCCCTGCTGCAAGGCTGTCTGACGTTGCATGAGCCATTTCAGACCAGGGCAGGCAGCAGCAAGATTGGCTTTCACCCAGAACCAAAGCCAGAGATAAGCTGCCACCTACCCCGGGCTGGTACTCAAATCTAAGACAAGGCTTTTTTTTTATCCCCATGGTGATTGGGAAAAATCTTTGTCTTTGGGTAAATACAGTTCATTATGGTAGTGCCTAAATAGATGGCGTATTAGACATACAGAAAGGTACAGTCCATCTGCCCTAAGGAGCTTCAAACTTAAAATACAATGTGAAAGGAAAGGGGAACAACAGACAGGCAAAGTGTTTAAGGTGATGATACGCAACCATCTTACTAGTTACCTGTTACGTAAGTTTTTTTCTTTCTTAAGCTGTCAACTGCTCTTCAATTTCTACTTTGCTATTGTTACAATATTTAAAATATTTAAATTATTTTTACATGCCATTTCATAGATTCATAGATTCATAGATGTTAGGGTCGGAAGGGACCTCAATAGATCATCGAGTCCGACCCCCTGCATAAGCAGGAAAGAGTGCTGGGTCTAGATGACCCCAGCTAGATGCTCATCTAACCTCCTCTTGAAGACCCCCAGGGTAGGGGAGAGCACCACCTCCCTTGGGAGCCCGTTCCAGACCCTGGCCACTCGAACTGTGAAGAAGTTCTTCCTAATGTCCAATCTAAATCTGCTCTCTACTAGCTTGTGGTCATTATTTCTTGTAACCCCCGGGGGCGCCTTGGTGAATAAATCCTCACCAATTCCCTTCTGTGCCCCCGAGATGAACTTATAGGCAGCCACAAGGTCGCCTCTCAACCTTCTCTTGTGGAGGCTGAAAAGATCCAGTTTCTCTAGTCTCTCCTCGTAGGGCCCTTAACCATACGAGTGGCCCTTCTCTGGACTCTCTCCAGGTTATCCGCATCCTTCTTGAAGTGTGGCGCCCAGAATTGCACGCAGTACTCCAACTGCGGTCTGACCAGTGCCCGATAGAGGGGAAGTATCACCTCCTTGGACCTGTTCGTCATGCATCTGCTGATGCACGATAAAGTGCCATTGGCTTTTTTGATGACTTCGTCACACTGCCGACTCATGTTCATCTTGGAGTCCACTAGGACTCCAAGATCCCTTTCCACTTCCGTGCTACCCAGCAGGTCATTCCCTAGGCTGTAGGTGTGCTGGACATTCTTCCTCCCTAGGTGTAGCACTTTACATTTCTCCTTGTTGAACTGCATTTCAGTTGCATTCTTTTTGTTCAGCAAGCACGTGACCTATATTAAATATGAGTTATTTCACCACTTTAAAATTGAGTGCGGACAAATAGAAATCCTGCAATATGAAACACCTTATAACACCTGCAGCAACTGTCTAGTTCAGTTTGGGTGGAGGATACCTACAAGGTTGACCACAGAGTTTCAGGAGCTCTAAGATTACTAGTGGAGGCTGAGTGTTTTCTGGCTGCAGTTCTGCTCCAGGAAGGTGCTTCTCTGCTCTCTGACTGGTGTGAGGTAAGGAACTATGTCCCCCCCCCAAGTGGGTATTTATAAGCTTGCTTAAGCAAAAATTTTAGCCAGTAAATTAGTAAAGTTGATGCAACTGTCCCTCCCTTTTTTGTGTGTCCAGGAAAAGGACCATCACGAATCACATTGGATCCAGTTCTTTATCTCTTTGTGGATAATTACTACCCTAAGCAATTGGAAACCTTAATGTATTATTATTTTATGTTAGAATATTTAAAAAAGGAATCTTCAACACCTCTCTGCACCCCTTTATTTCTTTAAGAATAGAAGTTTGGGTCTGATGACAAATAATGTATCTTTTAGATGTAGTTAACAACTTAAATTTGAAAACATGTTCTCCTTGCCTCTAATTTTCTCAAGGTTCCCTTTTAGAGGTGCACCAATACATTGGTCTGATAATGGATCGCCCCAATATAAAGAGAATTTACTATATCAGAAATCGGCCTTATCAGGCCAATAATTTGACTGATAAATGACCTGTGAATGCATGCAGTCACAACACAACACAGATAGAGAGGAGCACAACCTGTGCACCAGCTGGTAACTCTGGTGTGGTGGCAGGGGAGTGGGGAGAGAAGAGGTGGGGGGAGCAGATCAAGGTCCCTGCCATACAGGCGGTGTGGGGCTAGGGCTGGGGCTGCACAGATGGGGCAGGGTGGGACAGTGCCATGGTTTATCCGGGGGGTACGTGGGGGGGGGCGGCTCCCCCCACTGTGCGCTGCTTAGCCGGGAGCCGCTGGTCCGGCAGCTCATCCAGCACTCGCCTGCTCACTTGGCTCCCACCACTGATCTGGGAGGGCACGGGGGGGAGGTGCATGTGCCCCCAGGGCTCCGTGGGGCAGAGTGGGGTGGACCAGCATCTCCCAGTCAAGTGGCACACAGTGGTTGGAGCTGCTCCCCCTCCTCCCCGCGCCCCCCAGATGAGCCATGGCACCGTCTCACACCCGTCCCTGCCCTGACTGGGCAGTACCTCCCCACCCACTGCCCCAGCCCCATGTCTCCATCACGGTGGGGGCCTTGATCTGCCCACCTCACACACCTTCCCTTCCCTGTCCCTTTCCACCATACCAGACTTACCAGCTGGAGGCAGTTCCATTGGAAATCGGATCAGTATCAGCTGATATGCTTCCTTAAAAATCGACTATAGATATTGGCCTCAAAAATCTCTTATCGGTGCGCCCCTCTTCCCCTTATCTTTGTCCCCAACTTCCTTTTCTTGCTTGTATGGTTTATATATTAGTTAATATTTACTAAACAAACAATGTGACTGTCTGCAAATAGAAGAAAAGGAACATGGGACAGAAAAGTACAAGAGAGCAACATAGAAGAAGCATTCAGCTTTGAGCATGGCTTGAAATTTGCATCAGCTGTGAAAGTTCAGCAATCTATAAAGAATGTATATGTAATTTGGCTTAGTTATAGCTATTCCTTTATTTTAAAACAGAATGGATAATACCACAAATGTAGCATCAAATCCAACTAACCATGATGTTAAACATTAAGTTTAAATAATACTCATTAAAGACCTACATGATAAATGTTCAGGGAGTTTAAGTGATCCAAATATCTGATGCATGCATTGGCGACATGTAGGGGGTGCATGTGGGTGCATGTGCACCCCGAGGTTGGTGGTGCTGCCCCTGAAAAAAGGTGCCACTGACACTGCTGGATGGCAATCACTGCTAGACATCCCCCGCTCACTGCCGACACTGCTGGTGGCATCTGCGGGTGGTCCCCGATCATCGCTGGCCGCTGCCAGTACTTCTGGGGGCGTCTGTAGGTGGTCGCTAACCACTGGTCAGTGCTCGCCCCTGCTGCTGCCACCAGTGCTTTGGCCTGCGGAGCTCACCACTTGCTGCCGCCATGCTTCTACCGCCACCAGCACCACTGCTGCCAGCGGGAGCTTGCCATGCCCCCCTTCTCTCCCCCCCAGTCTCCAGGGGCATGCGGTGTTCATGGATGCATATTAGTAGTTACTGAAAAAAGGAACGTTTTTTCCCTTTTCTAGCTTCTGTGCAAACAAATTGAAAGAAAATAGCTAAAATTTCAGTTGAACATTTCGCAAATTTTCACCTAAAAATAATTCATTTGCCTTTTTCATTACAGGAGAGTGAATAATTACTATAAAATATTTAATTTATGATATGTACCCTGGGGAGCGACACTACCTGCACCTTTACATGGCAACCTGGGGTGCCCAGTAACCGGTGGCCCTGCCCAGCTCCCCAGGTAGCTGCTCCAGGTTGTCTGACAAATAAAACAACCTTGCAACCGTTATGAAACTATTTACAGAATTTAATTATTTACAAGATAAAATATAACTAATACAATAAAAACAAATAATGCTATATAAAGTAAACCAGGTGATGGTGGCTTAATGATTAATGGCTTCTCTGATGCACCTTATACCAGTGGAAGGCATATGAATTACTCAGACTGAATAATGAAGCGAAGAATAATAGATTGATACACCACAGATCACCTGTCAGGAACTTATTTACTCACTTAGTTAATAAGTATTATGCAAAAGGATAATTATTATGACCATATGTACACTGCCCCTGGGGCTTGGTGCCTGAGGGAGTGGGACCACATCTGTGTCCCTTGCATGGGAACCATGGGCAGGTCCCTGCTGCTTGCGTCCCTCTGCACAAACTTCAGGGGTCATGGTGCGGCAGGCGGTGTCTCCTTCACTGCAATCTCTGCAAGAGAGCTTAACCTGCCCAGATCCTTGTCCCCTGGCACAGTGGGGAGCAGGGTTTGGGCTGCAAGTTCTAGCAGTTCTAGCACACGCCCACACATGGCAAATGTGGCCCACCCTCCTGGGCCTGGCCCCACTCCACAGAAACCTTACTCTAGGTGTGTAGGCTAGAGTTCCCCTGGCCCTGTCTGCCAACAGGGCTTCCGGTGGATTGGAATAGTCCTGCTCAGCCTCCCACCCAGTGCTCCCTATGGCACACTGAGCCTGCTCCTCTCCTGGTTGTGGTCTCACCCATGAGAAGAGCAGCGCAGTCTCCCTCTCAGCCGGGGGGCAGGGGCAGGGGAAGGGAGGCTCTCTCTAGTGGCTCTGGCAAGGGATCTCAGAGGAATGGCAGTAGTGATGCTCTTCTCAAGCCTCTTGCTACTACCTCTGAGGGGCTCCAATAGGGGCTCTCTGATGAATGACTGTAGCAAGGCCCTTTCCCTAGCCTCCAACCTCGATGTCTGCTGTTCTCTCCACTTTTCTTGTTCTCCTCCTCCCCAGGAAGAGTGCTCCCACTTTTAAATAAGCTGCCTCAGTCAATCCCAGGCTAGGATTCTTCCCACCCTTTTTGTTAACATTCACTCCCATTCAAAACCCCTGCTGGGGTTACGTCACTTTTCCCACTTCAAAGATGGCTGCTTCCCAAGCAGCTTCACTCAACCTCAGTACAAATGGGGTTCCTGCTGAGAGAAATTCTCTCTATTTCCTTACACAGCCCTTCCTGTTCATTCAGGTGGGTACAATTTTAATGCTGCTACATCTACATTAATTTCTAGAGCTATTTGCTTCATGATTAGCAAAGACTAACAGATGGCTAATACACTGTGTTCATATTTGAGAGAAATATCTCTTGACCTGAGATCTTGTAGGGATTAAATTTATCTTCTCCTGAAAAGTAATACATAAATGGAAACAAAAACACAAACCTAAATCCAGCACTGAAAACACATTCAATCATGGCAGTAGATATACAAGTAGCATTATAATCTTCTAACGGGAACTAGCAGTTGTGCTGGTCATAGATTTCACAGATTCATAA
The DNA here is from genome assembly GCF_030867095.1 of Alligator mississippiensis. Classification (NCBI taxonomy): domain Eukaryota; kingdom Metazoa; phylum Chordata; order Crocodylia; family Alligatoridae; genus Alligator; species Alligator mississippiensis. The sequence continues at coordinate 27,096,675 of NC_081829.1, read as the reverse complement.
ATTTCATTGACATTAGGGCTGGAAGGAACCTCACAAGATCATTGGGTCCAGCCCCTTGTCCAAGGGACAGGAAGTCAGCTGGGGTCAGATCACCCGAGCAAGATAAGCATCCAAGCATTTCTTAAAGGTATCCAGAGTAGGTGCTAGCACCACTTCTGGGGGGAGTCTATTTCAGACTTTGGAGACTCAGACGGTAAAGAAGTATGTCCAGTCTAAAACAGTCTTCCAGCAGTTTATGACCATTAGACCTTGTCTTGCCTTGGGGTGCCCTGGTGAACAGACATTCTCCCAGTTCCTGATGCACACCCCTTATATACTTATAGGCTGCCACCAAGTCACCCCTGAGCCTTCAATTCTCCAGGCTGAAAAGTCCCATACCTCTCAGCCTCTCCTCATAAGGCCTGTTCTCTTGACCTCTAATCATGCATGTGGCTCTCCTCTGGACTCTCTTGAGCTTTATAAAGTGTGGAGCCCAGAATTGGATGCAGTACTCCAGCTGTGGCCTCTCCCTAGGCCAAGTAACTTCTTTAATCTTGTTTGAGATGCATCAGTAGATGCAAGCCAGGCTTTGCCAGCTGCGGCATTGCATTGATGGCTCATGTTTATCTTGTGGTCAATCATGACTCCCAAGTCTCTTTCAGTCATGGTGCTAGTGAGTGTAGCACTGCCAAGCCTATAAGTATGATATGGATTTTTTCTCCTGACGTGGAGCACTTTGCATTTTTCCATGTTGAATGTCATCAGGTTTTGATCCACCCACCTTGTGAGTCTGTCCACGTCAGCCTGAATTGCCAGCCTACCCTCTAACATGACTTCACTTCCCCATAATTTTGTGTTGTCTGCAAACTTAGCCAGTCTGCTTCTGAATCCAGATCATTTATGAATTTATTAAAGAGTACTGGTCCAAGTACTGAGCCCTGGGGAATGCCACTAGTCACTATGCACCATGTTGACTCGGTTCCATCAACTATCACTCTCTGGATCTGACCACAAAGCCAGTTCCCCAGCCATCAGACCATAAGGTTGTTGAGGCTACAGTTCTCCAACTTTACCACGAGTCAAAAGTCAAAGGCTTTTCTGAAATATAAATATAGGGCATCAACATCTCCGTTGTCCAAGTGATGCGTCACCTGGTCATAGAAGGAAATGAGGTTAGACAAAGGACTCTGAACTCTTAGAAACAGACATATGAGCATGGGACTAAGAATCCTATCTTCTCTACAATCTGGCTGCAATAACCACACATATAAAATAGCCTCATAAAATCAGCTAATGCATATACAATCTCTTCATACCACTTTGCATAATTTAGCACCCTGAAATGACTTGAAAAGGGAATAAGGTTAAACATGGCATGCATGCATGGGTTCTTTTAGTCATCTAAAGAAACTGAACTGTCAAAAACTGCATAGTCAATAACTGCTGAAAATTTTGCATATACAGCAGGCTTGTCCAACATATGGCCCGCGGGCTGCCATGTGACCCGCCAAACCATTTTATCTGGCCCATCATGGTGGCAGCATGGAGAGCGGAGCCACTGCCGTGGAGGGCAGAGTTGCGGCGGCACAGAGTGTGGAGCCACCGCTGTAGAGTGCACAGCTGCCACAGCGGCGCGGAACACGGAGCCGCCGCTGCGGAGCATGGGGCAGTGGCACGGAGTGCGGAGCTGTTGCTGAGGAGCGTGGAGCAGCGGTGGTAGTGTGGAGCCGCGGCAGCAGAGTCATGGCGGCAGAGCCGCGGCAAGGCAGGGCCGCGGCAAGGTGGGCAGGGCCGGCCCACGGGTCCCTGCCGGCAGTGAGGGGAGGGGAACTGCTTACCCCCACGGGGGCCGGGGAAGCGGCCCTGTGTGGGAGGCCAAGCCAGCCCCTGCCTGCCTCCTCACCAGCCCACTTCAAGCCAGTCCCGCTGCACTGCCCCACAGCAAGGTGGTGCCTGCTCCCCCGGCCAGTCTCCCCCCAGGCGCTGTGGCTCTCTGGGCCTGGCTGCCCACGCGCGAGGCCCCAAAAGGGCCGCTTCTCATGTGCTGCTGGGGCAGGAGGAGCCCGGCCGGGTCTGCACCAGCCAGCAGAAGCAGCGGCAGAGCCGTGTGCTGTTCGGGACAGAACGGGACGGGACGAGCCTGCACCGGTCTGCCTCGGCGGCACACGGCTCCGTCGCTGCTTCTGCTGGCCAGTGCAGACCTGGTCGGCCTTGTTCTGTCCCCAGCAGCACATGAGAAGCCAGCTTCAGCTGCGTGCTGCTTTTCCTGGCTGGTGCCAACCCAGTTCTGCCCAGGTGGGTCCTGCAGCACCATGTCAAACCGGGCATGGCACAGGCAGGCCGGGCGGGCCCCAGGTTAACCCCAGCCTGGCCCCACGGCTTCTCCAGCACCAGGTCAACCTGGTTGTAGCCAAGCGGCTCCTGCAGCACCATGTCAACCCAGGCATGCATGCCATGTCAACCCCTGCAACTTCACTGGTGTCAAAGGTCACATGACATCACTTCCTGATATGATACCACTTCCTGTGATGTCTTTGAATGTGGCTTGCTGGCCCACTGGGTGATAAAAAGTTCATGATCTGGCCCCACATTCAAAAAGGTTGGACACCCCTGATATACATAAATAAAAAAGTTGCATCAGACTAAAACAATTTGTGGGACTGCAATTAAAAACTTAGCTTTTGAAACATCCTTTAATCTATGTTTATGATGCTTTATTGTTTTGGACTCTAACAGACAAGTTGTCTTGAAGATCAACCCAGGGAACAAAGTGGTTAAGTCACTAGTGGATATGCAGATAAATGCAGTTATGATTTCGCTTCCATGGTTGTGAACCCCTTTTTTTTGACCAACGAAGTCTGCCCAACTACATGTTGAAATATTTTAGAATTTTGATCATAGTGAGAGGGAAACATCATTATTATTATTATTGTTACTGGGAAATAATATATTTCTGCATAACCAGTTCAGATTAAAAGAGTGGTGAGCCAAAAGAGATCTACTGCCTCATAGCAAACTAGTGAAGAAAAGTTCATTTTAGATTTTCTGTCCGTGTTAAACTATTTTCTCCCCAGTACTGCTGGCAAGCACTGACAGGCTCAAATATACTGCTTAGCCTACTGGTATTAATTATATTTCTTGTGTAAAAAATACATATGTGGTTTGATGCTTTACTCCATCCATGTTTTATGAAGAAGCAGTTTGCAGATATGACTGAGGAACCCCCACATCAATAAAGCACTGTCTTCTCCCTCTGGGTCCTGTCTATATCCCTCCATAGGAATGCCCACTTGCTCTTTGTACACTAATTTTGGGAGTAGTGAATGGCAGAGGTGGTGGCAGAGTTGCTCTTGCGAGTTTTAATCCAGCAAGGAGTTCCTATGAAGAAAGGAATTTCTGAAGATGCAGCACACCCTCCAGTCTGATCCATAGTTTCTACTGATTTTATGTTGGAAATGCTCCTGGTAACCCAAGCTCTCTAAAATATATATTCTTAAATATATGATGGAGAGGGCAAAATGTTTTCCAGCTTTTATGACTGAAATTCTCAAAACATGTTCTTTAAAATGCATACATTTCTGCTTTGGAAGAAGGTAGAAGGCTAAAATCTCCTTTAAACTCTCAGCTAGTATTCTTAATATTATGTGGGATTTAGGATAGGTGCCCATGTGGTCATGGGCATTATACGGAAACAAACCAAAAGACTAGCTATATATTTTATATATATATAAACCAACACGCTTGATACGTTGAGCATGTTTTCCATTTTACCGCCATTACATCAAACTTAACAGGTACCTTACTGGATGAAAGTAAAGGTTTTCACTAGAAGTATGAAGACATAGGCAGCTTTCTTCAACATCAAAGTAAGGAGGGGAACAATTTACATTTATTTTTCAACTGCCATGTTATAAGATGGATTTATATTTTCTGGGACAAGGGTTATTACAGTGGTGCTAAATTTGCAGCCTTTAGGCACTATGATAGTTATTAAATACAGTTAAACCACTGAGCAAGTGAGAAGTAAATATGCCTGACCAGGGCAACATTTATTAATTGTTTGTACTTTTACAAAAAGCCCTTACATGTTGTTTAATAGCAGTCCTGAAAAATCAATTTTGTACTTCACAAAAGACGCTTATTTTGAAGGATAAGGAATGAATGAAAATTCATTTTTTAGAATGAAAAAACAAAGACTAATAATAACACACCATCTGCAATGTTTCAGTGAGATACCAATTCCTAATTTTCCCGCTAAAATCTATAATGTGTTCACATGAACCTTCTGGTGGGAGCTGTTTAAATATTAAACCCATGCACATATTTGTGGATGGGCCAGAGAGCTGTTAAAGGAGAGAAATCCTCATTCCCTCCCCAATGGAAAACTTAGTAAGCAGAAGAGAACAGCCTATGAAGGCTTTGTGATATGTTTGCACCTCACAAATTCATGACTGTTCCAAGGGCTAGTGTAGTCTCAGCCCTAAAGAGGTTGCTCTAAATTATGATAGTTATCTTCAGCTGCCAACTGGGCGCTTTGCCACTCAGAATAAGAAGAGCAAAAAGTGACCATAATTCTCCTTCTAGTCCATAATGACCCCCAGACATTTTGCAGTGTGCTCCTATTTGGGGTTCTGAAGCAGGGATGGATGATAGGAACTATAAGGATTTCCTGCAATGCAGTTATGTTGTCTTTGATGATGACAGCTGAAATGACATAAGAGAGCTCTTGCACAACCTGAATGTCAGAAATATTAATTTCATTATAAACATAATATAAGTTAGGTCCTAACCCTACAACCAGATGGTAATTCTTCTCATGCCTCACACTATTCTATGCCACCTCTCATAAATATGAAGGCACTCTGTGCAGGTAAAAAAGCACATGTGAACAGATCCAATTTGGGAACTGGACTTCAATTAAGGAAACTACCAACATAGAAGGGAAAATCTTACTTTTTGAAGGTGCATTGTATGAAATTATGTCATAGTTATAATGTCTATGGACTGAAATAAATTTGTTATATAAACTTTTCTCTGGTACACTAACATCACATGTCAAGTGTTAGGTCAGAATTATTTTTATAGGTAAGTTCTCTCTAAAATCTCAAATTTATAATATAAATACCAACACAACCTGAAATTCTGCATTGGAAAAAGCAAGGTTGCAAATAAGCCATGAGGCATAACAGGTTGTGTATTTCTAGGCCAGTGCAACATATTGAGGGCACCACAACAAGGATAATGGTTGTATCACTTTAAAAAGGGGTGTGATAATTGCCCTGTCTGGCCACTAAGTAGAAGAATCTTCCTGGCGTATAAAATTAAGCTAAGTGAATATACCCTGAAATACAACCAAAGACATCACTCAAGCCAGGTACAAAACACTACCTGTGGCCTGAGTTTTAATGTTATTTTGTAGTCCTGAAATTAGCAGCATAGTATATATGTGAGATACTTGCTTATTATATAATTTCACAACAAGTTTTCCTTGTTCCCCGCAGGTACCAGAAGCTTTCTTGATAAATTAACCTATAATTTGTTATGGGAATGTTGTTACTTCAGGTCAACATTTTCAATATGAACTCATGGTCTTCATGAAGTAAAGAAATATTATAATCCATTAATATCTCTTTCAACAAAAAGGATGAAATCTTCCACTGGTGAGGCTGATAAACACTTTGGTGTCAAAACTAAGCCTCTTTATCATGATAACCTAGAGTAATGGTCTGCTGCTCTCGGCACTTTATCTACTTTACAGATGAAAAATCAGTTCTACTTTCATGGAATTAGATTAATGCTATAACAGGAAATACTTCTGGGGCTGAACTTGCTTCATGCCTTCAAAGCTGGCTGTAAATTTAAAGTACTTCCTGAACTCAAAAGATAAGACAGGAGAGAAGGAAAAAGAAAAACAGTGGAATGACCCTCTTTCTGAAGAAAAATATTGCTTCCTGAAAAAGCTGTCGAAAGCTACTTGCTAAGGGCATTGTGCTCAAGAGGGCCTACGGCAAGTCTGGTTTAGTTGAACATAAGGATTCTGGGTATATATCAGACACTTGCCATAAATCTGTTCCTTCCATAATCCCTTTTAATAAACTTTTTCTTTTTTTTTAGTCATCTTACTTGGCAAAAGCCAAAGTAATAATTTTCATACAAAGTGCAAAGTAATAACTTTCTCAGCTTTTAGCAAATACAAAACAGCTTGCTATTTTATGTACAATATTTTTGAAGGATTACAGTTCTGCAAACTTTGAAAAATGCTGATCCCAAGCTCTATAATTGAATTTTAGCCCTGAAAATGGACATCAAGCAGCAAATACAGTAACACCTTTTGCTGTACTATGTAAAACAGACTTACAGTAAAAGATGCAAGTCATTCTTACATGTAATTTCATATTTATAATAATAGAACCTTTCTTGAGTGTGTACAAAATACACATAGTAAAGCCAAATGGATGGGAATTCTGAGTTAATCTCAGCACGATGGTGAAGGTGAGCTGAGTGCTCTTATGCACTGGGGCCCATCTATTACTACAAAGAAGCCACTCAGTTACATTTTAACAAAGTCAACATTAAATATGTGGAACTCACTGACAAAAAACAATGAGTCAATTTCCTAAGCTTTTAAATGAAGAAATCAGTAATAATAAAACATACATCATTATCATAGGTTAAAATTATAAAGGACCACTCTGTATCAGGTTTTTCTCATGCTGTAATATCAGCAAGTGAGATAAAGAATACTTTTTTATTTCTTCCAACACACCATTTATTAGTACTACAAACTTGGCAGATGAATTATAGTTGTTCTTTTATCCTTAAAGTACCTGAAATGGTGTAGGAAACTAGATGGATTTCTGGTTTGTTTCATGTGTCCTAATATGACAAATGGTATGTAACACTCCCAGGACCAAGTCTTGCAAACCTGTATTTCTGTGAGTTATCTTGTCTTAAGTGATCAGTCCTATTAGGAGGACCTCAGACACAGGCTTTTGTAGCTTCTTAGAGGTCACATAAAAGGATAAATTAAAGGGATACTGTAAACTTGAAATTTTCAATTTGACCATTTGAAAAAGTAATCCCTATAACAGTGTTTCCTTATTCTACACCATCTACTTCCTGACAGAAGGTCACCTTGGAATTTTACTGTACCAGAAACATGTAAGGGTCCAAGAGTTCATTTTTTACTCTGATCTTGCAGGATTCCTCACTCTGGTCTGTTCTTCCTTTGGGCATTAAGCAAGAACTATGTTTTGGAAAACTAACCAAAAACATAAGATTTACATTTACTCATCAATTTTTTAACTACTCTACTGGCACGGTTACCCAGAAAATTAATCTTATGCATGGTTAATTGTCTGCTTGTTGGATTCTGGTTCAGGATTCCACCTGTCAGAGTCTCACATCATTTCTAGATATTACCTTTCCTGCCAGGGTTAAAGAGATAAATAATGAAAAAATATGACCACAAGTTGCCATCAGTCATCAAAGGTGGAACATGTCAGAGCCATAACAGGCACTGCCTGCAGCAAAAATTCTGTGCTCACCTGTAAGCACCAATTTAATCAGTGGGAATAACTATAGAGGTTTTCTAATGATGAGTGGGAGGTGAAAGAATGCTGTGAAAAGGGCATAAAAGAAATATGACTAACTGAATGTAATGAAAACTGCTTAAAGCATGCTTTTAGATATTTCCAAGAGACCACTTTGAAGCTGAAAAGTCTGCTTGATTGTTTAAGTGTCCGCACAGACTGTAACAAATCAAATATTTTTTCTTTGTTTGGCTAATTTAGGTTTTTAAAAGATCAGTCAAAATTATAGTTGGCTGTATCCAGGCCAACATGCAAGGAAAACCAAACCTGTCTAACGGTGCTATTAACAACAAACTAGTACTGGCAATATCTATAAACTTGTCAACGCTTCATTTTTTCTGAGATAAATTATAATTATTATTATTATTAAGGCCCAGAAATCTGACAGACAAACTTGAAAATTTAATTTTTAAATATAGTCACTTCCATTTTAAGGTACTTCTTTAGAAACAGTACTCTCAAAATCAATTATTTCCTGCTATAGCAAATTCCATCTACAACAAGTAGTTCTTTGCAGAATTTTCATGATAAATCAGACAATTACCACTATAGATCTTCTAGTCTTGAGTCTTTAGGATATGGTAACATTTCTTGACCACTGTGTCTATGCTGAAATAAAATATGATGCAGGGACCATACAACATCTTGGGCCAAACTACAGCACCCTTTTTCATACTGAGTAATGTCTTTGGCTCCACAGTTAGTCTAATTGTGCTAGACAGGCCTTTCACATGAAATCCCTGAAAGGGATGATATAGTACGCATGGAACCTCATTTAGCCTCAGAAAAAAATAACCTGCTATTGTTCTTAGCTAACATAGATTGCTTCCTTTCATACAAAGTGAATATAAAGTGTAGAGCACACAAGCCCCATATGTTAGGTGTTATAAGCAAAATGGTTGCACCTAACAAATAAATTGTTTTTCAGTCTTTTTTATTATTGCCTTTCTAAAAAAGGCCTCCCACACAAAATGTTTACTACACAATATTTTAAATCCTGTATTATAAATGATGTTAATGTACTTTTAGAGATGAGATCAAATTCACATAGAATTCAGGATGACAATGATAACAACTTCAGAATTAAGGCTCTCATAAGCAACTTTTATTCTTACTTTTAAGGGCTATGCATTACCTAAGAAACCATATGGTAGCATCTGGTAACATCAAATACTTGTTATCTGAAAATGTTTTTTCAGTAATGTTTTATGGACTTCTTCAGGAACTTATTTCATAGTCCCCTGGACAGCTACTGAAAACTGGAACTATGTATGCTTTCTAAGATGGTTGCCCCTAACAAAATTATGAGAGCTTTGTCTCAACAGTAAGCACAATATTGTGAGGCTTTCATATGTGTTGAAAACCCCTTACCAAGAAAATGTGTTTTTTTCCTTTAGCTCTTCAAACTATTTGCAGTTTTTACACTGCACAGTCCAGGCTAATTCAGCAGTTATTACAATTATTTTGTAGAGATGTAGCTCCTCACACCTTCCATTCATTTCCATGAACCTGAATGTTAAATTTCACGCTGGCTGGGTTGATAAGCAGGATCCCCCAATGGGTTATCATAATTCCCTGTGATATCAGCAAGGGAAGTAGTTCTATAGCATCAATTTTCCCTAGAATTCCCCATGAAATTACAAATAGTGTTGCATCCTTATTTCAACTATAACAACATTGCTTGCACTTCTAGAAATGTGTTAGTTTTGTACCTCATTCATTAGCACACCCATTGATCTTGCTACTATCAGTTGAAGGCCGCACATAAAATTATAACCAGAATACACAGTGCTATGTAGATGTGTTTGAACTAAAAATGATTACAATCCTTCTGCATTAAAAAACATGAATTTAAGAGACCATAATGCTAAAAGGCACATTTCAAGATTTCACTCGCTTGTTTTATCATCGTTAAAAGCATCATTACAGAACAATTAAAGTGCTTTTGTGAAATGGAATCCATCACATACAGAAAATTTCAGTGGGAGACTTCAGCCATATCAATTATTCACAATCGAAGGAGATCATTATAAATGGCTGTTTCTGATGTTAATCTTTTGTGGTTGTGTTTAGCAAAGACAAGCTTTCAGGGCATAGTTCCATCTTTTCCAAAATAAAGTTGAAAAATTGCTTCAACAGTTCAATCCACTGGAAAGAGAATCACAAGAATGCCAATGTTCTCCAACAACAAATGCAAAAAGTAATACAAGAGAAACATTTTAAATGGTTGTTAAGGTGTATTTTATGAAAAAAAACATGTAATACTGTATCTTTTACTCCTTAAACTTTATTAAGTTTATTCCTTCAGCCATTCTAGTACATCAGTCTCTCTCACATCTCTAGTGGAAAAAAGATCCGTAAGTGGTATGTGATTGTCACCTGGGCCTCAGGCCTGACCAGCATAGTCACTAGGGGTGTGCGAAACAGGCCCTAATCAATTCAGATTGGGCCTGAATCAGAGACAGTGGTTCAATTAATTGATTTGGATCAATGTCCCTGATTCAATTTGGTCGAATCCAAATCTGAAGATTCGATGATGACTCGGAGAACCAGCAATTCAGATACAGACACAGCTGTAAAAGTTATTTCTACATACCTGAGGTACCAGCACGGGCTTGTGAACGTTGGGATGCATGGAGCATTCCACAGGAGTGGGCGGGGGGGGGAGAGGGGGGAGTCGCATACTTGGTGGCAAACCTGGAAGTGGTCCGCCAGGGAGTGTGCTGGGAGCCCTCCTGCACCCCCCCCCGGCTCGGCGATTGGCTGTGGGGGACACCAGGTGCTCCTGCAGACCCAGGAGGAACCAGTCACAGAGCTGTGGGGCGCATGGGCCCCCCCCCCCAGTGCACTCCCCAGTAGACCCGGAAGTGGACCGGAGGTGTTTCTGGTCCACTTCCGGATCTGCTGCCGAGCATGCTGGGGAGTTCCCCTGTGCTTCTGTGGGACACTCCATCTGCCCCAGCACTGCAGCACTGACGAGCCACCTGGTACCTTGAGGTATGTAGAAAAAACATTTAAAGCTGTGTCTATGTCCGAAATGCCAAATCTTTCTGAATCTCTCTGAGTTGATTTGGAGGGTTCCAATTCGATTCAGAGAGATTAAAGGGTCCTCTGATTCAATTTGGAGATTTGGCCACTCAATCGGGCTGAATCTCTGCTGAATCGAATCAGGGACCAAAGCTTTGCACAGCCCTAATAGTCACTCATCCTGGCTACCATACAGTTGGTCACCCAGGCTAGTAAAGGCTATCCTGAAGCCTCCAGCAGGACCTACCTCTCTACAAACTCACTGGCACTAGAGTGGCCGGCCGTGGTGAGGTGACTCTCCAAGTTTTCCTATATAAGCTCCTGACCCAGAGCAGGAAGTGTCCAGACAACAGGGCTTAATTTGACCACTCTGATGCGCTGTCCAGATGATGCTCACTTGGTCTTTTTGCTTCTTGACCTGACTTGCACTCCAACTACACTCTCTAACCAATCTCCTCGCTTCTCCGTCCAGCTTGCTCCTTGACTCCACTCTCTGCCTGATCTCCTGGCTTCCTGACATGGCTTGTTCCTAGGGACCACTCTCAGACTGACATCCTGACTTCATGACCCAGTCTGTGCCTGAATTCTGCTCACTTCTCCAGACCCTGGTCAGCATCTCAATCCCAAAATGGCACCCACAACCTGATGTGACAAGAGTGATAATAGCAAGCTCTAGAGATAATACTCATTGACCTACTACTGGGAGTACTTGTTACAAAGGAGGATGTGGATGTCTTCATCTTAATGACCTCAAACACTCCTTTTTCTGTCCCAAATGGATTCAGGTATTGATGAGTTTATAGAATATTCTACAACTATTTCTGTAGACTATTAGTCTTCTGGATTTATCAGTAACACATTGATCTTGAAATCAGATCAGTAGGGTATTCAATTACCTGGGTTTCCTGAAGACAAAATTCCCACTTTTACTTTAAAAGTTACCTGTTTCTTACTTCCCAGGAACATATGCTTGATATTTTCAAGGAAGATTTTTTGTGATAATTATGAATACTGACACTGGCTGAATGGCACTGTACTCCTCCATTACAAAAGAAGCAAATTCTTGCTGTCTCAACAAACCTACACTTAATAATCATTCATCATTCCTCACCAGCCTTTTTTGGATTGGGTATTCTTTATTTAGGTGTTTCATTAAGAATGCATATATAATCTTTCATCACTTTATCGATGGATTAGCATAACCTTGTAATAAGATGACAAACTAAGGTCTTGGTGACTTCATTGAAAATTTAACATATCCCCCTTGAGTTATGCATCTAACTTGAGTCTCTTTAACACAGAGAAACCTTTAATTCACTTGTTGCCTTTTCACATTTCCTGTTTGGTGCCTAAAAAAGATAGAGAAGCTCTCTCTATTCAGAGGTGAAAAATTCACAAAATGGCTCAGTTTGCTGCCAGCACAAAGAACTCCAAAGTCTCCACACTACAAACAATTGCGTACAGCACCTGGGCAGGCGAAATAGCACACGGATTTTGCAGCATAGCTGCTCTCACTCGAGACAGACTGACTCAAGAAGTCGTTTGAGTGTATATAACTTGAGATAACCCTACAGTGAAGCTATACCTAACAATCTTGTAATGGATATAGGGCTTTTTCAGATAGTCCCCTGTCTTAAATTGCTAAAACTCTCCCCTAAGAGTCTGTGTAATTGTTGGCAAATCATGTTGGCACATAAGACCATTTAATTATAACCAGAATAAAAAGAAAATGGGTGTGTTTGGGCCTGAGGAATCAAGAACTGAAGAGGCTAGGAACACCCAGATTAGACAGGTCACAGGCTCTGGTTTACATTTTGTAAAACCAATAAAGGCAAATCCCAGGAAAGGAATGAATTTGACATCTCAGGGTGTATGTGCTTAGCTCAGGAATGGGTAAGAATTTAGCCCATTCACACCTCCTATATTAGATGCTCCAATTATTTGACACACTGACAATACTGTAAAGAGAAGTATGTCAGAAAACAGCATCATATGCCAGTGATATCCTCCTCCCCCCTGACCCTGACAGTTCTGTTCCATTTCTTCTTAAAGCGTTGGATGATTGCTGCTTTATGCCTGACTATAAAATTAACCTTACAAATTATGAGTGGTCTGCATAACAGACTGTGGGAATAGGAACATTTGCCGCTGTGCAGACGTGCTATAATTTGTAAGGTTAATTTTATAATCTTCTTACGTTGAGCAGAGCTTCAGTGCAACTGTCAGGGTTAGGTGTAGGAGGACACCATTGGTGTACAAAGATATCTGGTGACATTACTCCTTTCAGGACATCACTGAACCTTTAGAAATCATTGTCTGTTCTGGCATTAAGCCACATGTAGCAGCCCACACTTGATAATTATATGTTCATACCTTGTTTTATTAAAATTTTCTTGAATCTACTGCCAATAGATATATGATCATCCCAGCTTGCATAAAGCACTAGAAGTTTAATGCTCTTAACCGATATGGGAAAATCAAAACCAGAAAGAATATCTGGGTACATTATTTACAAGGAAGTGTAGGACAACTCTGTATTCTGAATAAAACACACATATTTCAACTTTGACCGTACATATTCACACACGAAGTGTAAATCATGGATAAAAAGTATGTAGATAAAGATAAAAATGTGTAACTGTCACATTAAGCCTTGAAAATTCAGTTATTACTCATATGCACTAGAGGCCAAATACTATTTTCCCTTTTAGGCCCTAAGTGTGATTATATTTCACTATGCTCAAGTCCCTCAAAAACTGTTTAATGACAAAGATGGGTGGGCCTTTCTCCTTCTTGGCTCTCTTTTGTGACTCAGGGCCTTGTTACACCTTACACTGTAAGCTGCACAAATGTTAATTGTGTTGTTTGCTTAGTGTTGTTTGTCTTAGTGAAGCAGACAACCCTTAGGGAGTAAAACTATCTCTGACTATCCTTTACCTGCACAGCTGTGACTTGCCACTAGAGGCTTTGTAAGCAGGGGCAGGACCACCTCGCTCTATTTATTCAGTGCATAGATTGGATAAGTCCCTTTAAAGAATGAGGTGGGTAGGAGCCAAGTGGAGATTTTCAAAAGATAACTCCATTGAAAAGGAGAGCATGGGAAAGTCAGAGAGCTAATGTGACGGTAAAAAAAGGGTCTCTAAATATTCCTGTGCATCTTAAAACTAAGCTCCTTGCTATCTTCAGCAGCTGTGGTGCCTCCCACCACCACCCAGACAAGCTCACTGCTTGAGCTCTGAGGGACCTGATCCATTTTTTCTCCAGAGCTTGTCCCCCCACATTGCCACTGGTTGGGCTGCAAGCTAACCAGATAGCACTGAGATGCAGTGGGTCCAATAATTTTATTTCTGGAGCTCTGGTGGTGCCTTTTTTCTCTAGAGCTCACACCCTGCCCCATGCACCACTGCTAGCAGGAGCAGCAAGCTGGTCCAGACAGTAGCAGGAGGCACAGTGGTCACCAGGTGCTCTGGGACTGTGGCGCTCACTCTGCCCAATGTCCGTAGGGGGCAAGGCACTGTGCCTGGCCCTGCTGCACCCACTCGCCCTGGCTCAGTAGGGGCCACTGCATCCTGGGATGCTGGAGGACTTCAACTTGGGCAGAACAGCTGCAGGAAGTGGCCACACCTTAACAAACCAGGAGCAAAATTAGGCAGGTTAGAGATAATTCTGCCCTGGAGTGGCATAACTTTAAGCCAAATAATCAGTGCTTTATGCCACATAAAAATGTTAATGTGCAGCCATTCCAGGGGTTAAGAGCTCCAGAAGCTACCTAATATTACTATGTAACAAGGTCCTCAGTCTTAAGATGACATGTTTCATTAATGCATCTACTTTTGTATATTCAGGGACTAGAAAAGTATGAAATAGGATTGTACTCTGGCTCCTACATGGAACAGGATCTGGCCTTACATGTTTCACAACACTGTGAGGACCACAGACCTGATCATAAAACATTTTTTATAATCCATACCCCTTAGAGACTCCTAACAGGGGTACTTCTCATATCACTTCTTTTCATTACATTTCATCCAAAGATTGAAGGATAGGGACAAAATCAAAATAAATAACATATGGTATAAAATATCAAATTTTTCACTTCATCCATATAAGGCTTTTTAAAAATGTTTCTGCATATACCAATGTGTCCAATGATTATAAAAGCAAAGAAAAAGAGCAAAGACTGGAAAAGCAAATAATGTTGTCTATTGTAAAACATCATTATAGAAATTAATTGTACACCTTCACCTAGAAGACTGTTCAGTTCTGGCAACCATTTCTCAAAATAGATGTGGTATAAATAGAAGGGATCATAGACAGATGATTAAAATTAGAAGCAGAGAAAGGCCTCTGTATATACTGTTTAATTTAGAGAGAGAAGATATATGTAAAAGAAAGAACAATGTCCCATAAATTAATAGACAGTAAATCAAATTTAAAGGTAATGAAAGGGAAGGATAAAGGTGATACAAGGAAATACATTTTTAAGCACAAATTTAGTTTGAAGATCTCATATCACAAGATACCAGCAAAATTGGATTTAACATTAGATTACATGTTTATATGAACAGTAACACACACATTTAAAAATTACAAACCCTCCATGTTATAGAACATTAGCCAAACACACATTGTTGAGTGCTAGAGAGAAACCATCTCAAAAGCAGTTTATTCCATAATTAACAATTCTGACTCATCTCTAAGCCAATTTATGAGAAAAGTGAGTGCATAGAAGGCTCAGGTATCAATTTACAGCACACATTAACTTCCTGTGGGGACACACTTAGAGCTTGCCTTCATTTTTAGTGGGCTCATCTATACATGTACATTTCTTAATGAGAATTACATTTAGTAACTCCAGTGTGAGGTACTAAACAAATGCACATTAGGCTGCCTTATGAATATGCACCATTTTTTAAGTGAGGCTTAATGAGCAGTAGCCTATTTTACTGCGCATTAGCATAAATTCATGGGTTTTTTTACATGAAGCTTTAATGCACAGTACAATAGACAACTGTGCATTAAAGCACATGTGTAGACAAGTCCAGTATATACTAAGTGTGAAGTAGCTTAATCCATTTTCAAAGTGAAATAAGCTACCCCAGGACAAAGGCACTCTCTGTGCACCCTAAGGGCATGTCTACACTGTGGTGGCAACTTGCTCAGTAATTACAACCATACGACATCCTCTGTGTATGTTAACCTCACAAATGAGGAAGTTTGAAGGTGATGGAGTTGGTACAAAGCAGTTAGTGCACTGTAAATTCTCATCATAGTCTACTAAACTCTATTTCCCTGTGTAGATAAGCACATAAGAACTAGATTCATAGATGCTAGAGTCAGAAGGGACCTCAACAGATCATCAAGTCTGACCCCCTGCCTAGGCAGGAAAGAGTGCTGGGGTCAGATGACCCTAGCCAGATGCTTATCCAGCCTTCTCTTAAAGACCTCCAAGGTAAACGAGAGCACCACCTCCCTTGGAAGCCCATTCCAAATTTTGGCCACCCTTACCGTGAAGACGTTTTCCCTGAAATCTAGCCTAAATCTGCTCTCTGTCAGTTTGTGACCATTGTTCCTTGTCAGCCCAAGAGGTGCCCTGGTAAACAGAGCATCTTCGATCCCTTGCTGTGTCTCCTTAATGAATTTGTAGGCGGCCACAAGATCACCTCTCAGCCTTCTCTTGTGGAGGCTGAAGAGGTCCAGGTCCCTCAGTCTCTCCTCCTAGGGTTTGTCCTGTAAGCCCCTATTCATACGAGTGACCCTCCTCTGGATACTCTAGAGTCTATCAACATCCTTCTTGAAATACGGCACCCAAAACTGGATGCAGTACTCCAACTGCGGTCTGACCAATGCTGCACAGAGGGGAAGTATCACCTCCTTGGATCTATTTTTCGTGCATCTGCTGATGTGTGATAAAGTGCAGTTAGCTTTTCTGATGGTTTCGTCACACTGACAACTCATGTTCATCATCTTGAAGTCTACTATGACTCCAAGATCCCTTTCCGCTTCTGTGCTGCTGAGAGGGTCACTTCCCAGCCAGTAGGTGTGCTGGATATTTTTGTGCCCTAGGTGCAGCACTCTGCACTTGTCCTTGTTGTAGTGCATCCTATTGTGCACTGCTCGCTTTTCTAACATGTCCAGGTCTGCCTGCAGTCATTCCCTACCCTCTGGAGTGTGCACTTCACCCCACAATTTAGTATCGTCCACAAACTTGGACAGAATACACTTTATACCCACATCCAAGTCACTGATGAAGATATTGAAGAGTACAGGTCCAAAGAACGAACCATGCAGGAACCCACTACCCACATCCTTCCAGGTTGATACCGACCCATCTACTACCACTCCCTGAATGGTAGAGTCTTTATATAAATTAGCTCACTCCATTTTGAGAGTGGAACAAGAGGATAGTGGAACAAGTAATTTGTGCATACAAACAGTATCCACATGAGAATACAGTGCAGGACAACTAATATGCTCCAAATTGAAACATCAGTTTAGCGTGTACTAATTTCGCTGTGTAAGAAAAGCTCTTACATTAAAATATCTAATTGCCCACTTTGGGAGACAGGCCACTGGACAAGATAAATAATCTGATGCAGCATGGCTATTTTATGCTCTTGTTTCTTGTGGTACTGACTATGCACCTAAGTTTGTTTCTGGAGTTCTTGGTGTTGTACATTAGTCATAGTTTTGTGAATATAAAAACTTAACTGAAGCTGTGTTTTGCTATTTTATGTCCATCTCCTGAAGGAGTTGTATATATGGTAAATAAAACAATGCAAGACTGATTATTAATCTTTTATCATCCCCTGTTCTAGAAAAAAACAGGTTTAAAACAGTAAGCGTGTCTCAGGGAAAAAGTTTTTACTACTTTTTATTTTAATTAACATCACAAAGCAAGAAAATCTATAGAAAAGTAAACAGGATGTATTATGATTCATGCTTTAATGGAATTAATAACTAAGTTCTAATTTCATATTTTTTGAATAACTACTAATGATGATAATGATGTAAAAGCCAGAAAGAAAGCAGCTTGTTGATCAACATCTGTTCTAGAATTGTAAAAATAAGCAACACGATACCACTTCAAAAGTCAAGATTTTTTGCAGTGTTGTCACTTTTTATGTGACATTTCAACAGCCTACAGTAAGCCCATTTAAGAATCAGGAATAAAGGTTTTGGTTCTACATGCTCTGCTCTAATCAATAGATCACAAGGCAATTATAAAAAGTGATACAATGTAAGAAATAGATAAATATCACCTAGAAACCGACTAGTGACTGGGCTATTCATAATAATGTAAAATAATTAAAATTATCTTAAATGGATCTCTGAGAGCAGAATAAAAGGCAAGACAAGTACTAACCATACAGTAGTTATACATTCATTTTCCATTGGATCAATTCATCAAACGTATATGCCCGACACAAAAAAACTTCCATTTGACATCAGCTGAAGTAATCAAATTCACTAGCTGTTCAGGACAATACCTGAAATTAATAGCATGAACAAACGAAACTAAAAAGAAAAAACACCGGTCCTTTAAATAATTTTTACCTTGATCTGTTACCAAACATTCAATACTGAGCTCTTAAAATTTAACAGAAAAATAAACTCACTCACTTTGATTTTCTGTTTAGTAGACCTTAGGGCTTAAACAAGTTTTCTTACTTGGACTTCTAAAAAAATATTAACAGTAAGTAATAGTGTACCAACTTGTGCTTGGACATTTGTTGATTTAAATGTCTACAGCATACTGAACTATTAAAATCAATTACAACAAGTTGTTCAAAACATAGAATAAATGAAAGTAGCTCAATTTTCATTCAGCTAAAACAATCATCAATACTCCTGTTGTCACAGCTGAAACACTACGGTCATCTTTGGAAGAAGACTTATCTTATTTCTTTCAAGCTTATACCAGCAAAATTCTCTGATATTAGCATGCACCATGATAATAAAACAGCCATTATTGGGCATTCACAGTAACTCAAGTTGCCTATTTCCTAACTATATCATCACTCAACAAAACTTGCCTAAAATTGTAGGAATTTCATTAATCTAAATCTATCTTGACAAAAGAGTAAGTTGAAATTCTGCTTAGTTTACATCTGATTTGCTGTTAACATAGAAAGCTTCTTTTAAAAAATGAAGTGACCTTTAGTGTGATGACTTTTTTAAGACTACCCTGACTAAATGGGATGACAAATTCTGCGATCTGCTGACTAGGTTAAAAGAGGAATCTATTAGAACATTATCATTTTTAAAAAGTATATGCAGGCCTAGCCCATGCAGTATATTTCTTATTTAATCTCATACTCAGCATACAAAATGATTATCAATTTTTACATAAATAAGCGCATGTTCAGTGAATATAGTTCATCATATCTGTATTCTAATGTATAGGGTGGCCTTACTGGAATATAATATGTCCTTGTACCATTCAATACGGCATATAAAGAAAAAAGGAAAAATACTAGGATATTTGGATTTCATATTAGATTTGAGCCCAAATACTGCATGTGCTCATATTAATTCAAAGCAAATCAAGTACTGCTATTCTAGGGCTCTAAACAGTGAATACTCACTATACTTTAACTACGTATGGCTGGAGAAAATTATTTGTTTTCTTAACCAATACTATGCTTCCAAGCAAAACCACACTGCAAACGAATGGGTTATTCCACATCCTGGTAAAACATTTTAAATATGCTAAATGAAAACACTGCCTCTAGTGTGTTAAACTGTCATAACACTCTTCATTCTACCTACCATTTGGTTTAATTTCTGAATAAAATCGCACGTTCTCCAACAGCAATTGCCACTGCCTTCTTTGGGTGATTTATAGAGTTCATAACTCAAGCTACAAGGCCCAAATGTTTGACAGTGGACTTTATGAGCTGGCACATGGTCAAACAGGAACAATGTTTAAATGATGAAAGATTAATTTTTATTTTCACGTCAAATTACAGAAAGCTTGTGCAACAAGCGAATTTACTTGTAAAAAAGGTAACAGCATACCGAATATTGTTGTGAAATGCAACTGAGGTATGAGAAGACTAAATAACCATCTCACTCCTTAGAGACTACAGTGATCACCTTTGTAGCATTAATATTCTGCCCTAGAAGTTCACTAATACAGAAGTACTTTTAATAAGAACATATTAGAAAGGTCAACGATACCGGATGGACAAAATCTCTGTCTTAACATAGCTAAAGAAGAAGAGTTAATTTTGGGAATGAAAGACGTTGTATGTTGTTTGTTTCTTGGAAGCACTATGCCAAATAAGATTATACAAAACAAGACAGACCTACTCTATAGAGCCCTCCTTTAATATTTAAATAAAACACTTAACATTATTCTTATGACAATAAAAGGAGAAATGGAGTGGAGCAGACTGTCTGCCTGATCAAAATCAAACAGCAGTGAAATCACTCCCTCCCCCTTTTACCACTCCTCCCAAAAGAAACATGACTAAAGTTCAAGATTAAAAATGAAGATTTAGATTTAAAAAAGCAGCCCTCTCATTAGAGGGTTTTGTAATATAACATAAAAATGATGGTGACCATGCAGCAGAATTAGCTGATCACAATAATCCTTAAAATTGAAAGTAGCGAGTCATCTACCATAATATATTCACAATATTTGTAGCCCTTTCCAGCCGTGCTATTATTGACATGGAGGATGAACCTCCAGTGTTTCACAGGATTTCCAAAACCTTTTATTCCTTTTACTCAAGAGAGACTCATTTGAGAAAGGCTTTTTTGCCTACTCTAGAATTTATTACTAATTTGTAGGATCAGGTGATGATTTAGTTTCTCTAATTTGCACACGGCTTATTTTTGAACCATCAAATATTTTTGGGCACTCATCATTTCCAAGTATTGCTAGGCAAACATATCAATAAAGGCCAGAAAACTCCGAAGTAAACATTTTTCCTATAGAATTTACAGCCAATACATACTTTATGCATTTCATCAAAACTTTTATATCCAGCCAGAGCTCTTCAACTTGAAGGAAGGGATTATATAAACATTCCTAAGACTTAGTCTCGGAATCTTTATAAGGTCACTTCCAAGAATTTACCTAATTCATAATGCTAACTGTCTGCAATCAATAACTGTACCATTGTCACAAACAACATTTAATTGTATTTCCATTAAAATAATTAAAGCACACATGCAAAGTATAAAAGCGTACACAGTGTAACTGATTTTTCTTTTTTATTTAGCTACAGGCTACTATTGCCCTTCTTGTATAGATAAGTCAGCCTATTATAACACTGATTTTGTGCCAGTGGCAGTATCACTATAAATCACAGTTCATATTATTCTAATCTTTCTTTTTTGTTGTACTGAAAACATAAATTGATTTCTGTTGGAAGTTTTGAATGGACAAAAATATGAGAACACACACTTACTACGTAATGGGCCAGTTCAGTACTTCTTACCCATTTCTTACATATGCAAAACTTCTTTTTGGCTTCAGTGAGTTTTTCTTGAGTGAGGAGTGCTAAGCACAGTGTATTACTTAAAAAATATAATCTACTCTTCTTGTTTGACTTTTATGTATTTATTAGATGTATATGCTACCCTTCCCAAAAAAGGCTCAGGATGGCTTAAAAGACTAAAATCTTGTAAAACAGAATAAAAATTTAAAATATGAATGTTTTAATGAAAAACTCCCTCCCCTAAAGCAAACGTCATATTCAACAGGAGTCTGCCCCACCCTGCCCCCTCCTTGCTCCCTGCCTCTGACCAAGGACAGCCTCCCTTGCCCTTCCATGCAACTCAACCTAACTCACTTCCTAACCCTCATTCACTACCTCCATGTAAGAAAACAATTTTTACCTCCCTCCCTCCCACATGTTCATTCCCATCCTACCCCATTTTTATACCTACGGGAGTCCCGCCATTCTCTTATTGTCTCTCCCAATCCTGTACTTCCCTCTTACAGGATGGCTGCAGCTGTTCCTTTCCTTGTCTCTGCCCACCAACTCTCTATCTCATACCCAACTGAAAATGGTGCTGGATAATAAAAAAGGACAACGTTGAGTTCTGAAGCTAATATAGTACAAGTAAAATAATGCATATGAATTAACAAGAGGATCTACAATGAATTGACGAGGGTCATCATCTGAACAGTACATATGGTAACAACAAAAAGGAAAACACATGAAAAGTGACTGAATCAAATAGTTTGGGCCAACCCATAACTGACTAAGAGAACTAAGGTAATTGCCACAGCATTACCTTGAGGAGGGCTGTCCAGCTTTGGCATGATGACCCCTGGGATTTTCATTACTACATGAGCTTTGTCAGTGGCACATAACCCCCAATCTCCAGGCAGCACTAACAGCACATGGACCCCTGCAGCATGGGGACCGCCCCCACAGGGTTGGGCTAATGGAATACAGATCTCCACCCTCCATCAGTGGGCAGAATCCCTGCCCCCAAGCTGTGCCAAGCAGTGCACAGACCCAAGCCACACAAACTGCACTGGCAGCATGTGGACTCCCAAGTCCTCCCCTGCCACATGGCCATGGAAAAGATGGTTGCCAGGGCCCACGGACCACATATTAACTGTTCAGACAGCCCTGACCTACAGGACTACTTAGTATGTGAGTGGGTCACGGGCAGGGGAAGCTGGCAGAGCAAAATAGCAAGCTTGGGAGGGAGAGGGGAGTGCTCGTCTAATCAAAGGAGGATAAACTTGGTTATGCCTTTCCTCTCCAAAAATGTGCTGATCAGCCTTGAAATATGCCATGGACTATAAATGTTGCATACATTATTCTTCCACCAGACAAAGCAAGGAGGAGGATGCAAAAAAGAAAGGGTACTCTGGGAAAAATACACATTGGTTTCAATACTTTATGCCAGATGTGGAAGTATCTCCAAGTTATAATTGCTTTCCCAGGCAGCCTGTAGGGTGCTGGTCAAACTGAAGTTATAAACCTAGCACTTTCAAATGTTTATGTATTACGTATGTACATCTTAGTATCATCTACACCCAGAAGCACAAATTTTGCTGTCTCAAGTAACAAAATCAGTACAGATTCTAGACTATTTTTCAAGTAACCCACCGTCCCCGCAGTGTGTTATAGGTTTATGCTTTTATTACCCTAAAACTTGTTTCCAAGTTGCTTTATCATTTACAAGGCCAAATATATTAAAATATTGTACACTGGTTTACTTGTGGTTAGGGTGTGTTTTACTCGCTACCCACAGTCAACCTAGGGCACGGTGACAGCAGCAATCCCCACTGCGGACCGATGGGGGTGAGCGAGCAAAAAAAACAGATTTGCTGCTACTGTGCAACTGTAATTGCAGCAGCAGCAGTTACCAGAAGTTATCACTACCACATGCATGGCAGTTGCCCTGGGCACTAGACCGCATTGTTACATTGCTGCTCTTTACCACCAGATATCTACATATGATAGCACTGAAACACGTGGATGTTTTCATTTTCCTCTAAGTGCTTTGCAATCTTGTATCAAAATCTCTCATTATTCTCTTTTGCAGAGGAAAAGAAAGTGTTATTGAGATATTTTCAACTGGACAAAATTAGCTACTCCCTGGATCCATCTGCATGGGACAGCCACTGAACAACTGTTACTGTCCAGTTATTTAGTAACCAACTACTAAATGACTAGGCAGTAACTGGCGTTACTGTATAGCAGCATTTTGGCATGGTGGCCTAGCGATGCTTACTGCACAGTAGCTCATTACTGCTGCACAGTAGAGTCACATCATGGTTCAAACCCGGTGACACTACTGCACAGTAATAACAAGCTACTGAGCAGTAGTAATGAGCTACTGCACAGTAAGCATCCCATGTAGATGCAAGCCCTAAAGAGCAGATAAAATGACATTTATCTGGAAAAGTGTCTTCTACACGCTTATCTTAAATTACTGTCTCAATCCTATCCCTCTTTTCCATGTTTCTTCTTCCACCAAGTCATGATTTTTCTATTAACATGGGAGACAAACCAGAGCTGAAAAAAATAAGATGGAAAATGAATATCTTTATTGAACATGCTGAAGGTCATGCATCTGAAGCAGTCTTCAGTGTGAATCAAGTATTCTGAATAACCACTGTGGTTAGATCAATATCACCAATGCTTTCTAGAGGATGGCAGATAAATTGGCAGATGTCTTCACAAAGAGCTATTATATTCATGAGCTAGCTGCAGAGGGTTTATAGCTTAATTCACCACTCTCATGTTCCTCAGGCCCTGAGCAGATGTACACTTTAAGATGTGCTGGGATCTAATCCTCAGTCCCAACAATCGTGCATCCTTCTGTGCCACACATGAATGGAAGAACATGCAATTTGGGGATCTGGGATTAGCTCCCAATTGCACCTTACTTGCTGGTGCAGGGGGAGCCTTGGGTCATAAGCCCAGGCTTTCTCTGCACCAGCAAAATGAAACCAATTCACTGACTGTCAGTTGGGGCTGGGAACCAAACCAGTCCCTGGCCCCAGCTGACAATCAGCTTGACCTCTGGGGAGCCCAGCATCTACTACAGCAGCCTTGTTCTGGGCTCCCCATGCACCAGTAGCTATACAACCACACGTGGCACCCAACTGAGCAACATACATGGTTTGACAGGTCCCGGTGCAAGGGGAGCATGGCATCAGGCCACAGCAGTCCAGCGTTGGGCTTCCCATGCACCGGGAGCTGTACAAACCCCATGTGATACCTAGCCGGGCAGCAGACATGGGTTTATAGTTCCCTGTTCATGGGCAACTGGGCATTTGGCTGCTGCAGCCCAGTGCCAGGTTCCCCATGCACTGAGAGCTATAAAACCAACTGAGCGGCACACAAGGCTTATACAGCTTATACTGCATGAGGAAGTATAAAGCTGCGTGTGCTGCCCAGATGGGCAGCACATTAAGTTTTGACAGGTTCCAGACATATCTTCAATTTAAAGCATGATACAGAGGACCCACAAAGTTATTCCACATATACTTCCACATATGTAGAATAACTCTGTGGCTCATTTACTGCATTACTGAGCCTTAGATTGAGTTGCATGTTGTCACAACCCAAAGTTATAAGTTTTTGTTTGTGTGCGCTTCGGCAACGCTAAATTATGTTCCCGCTAAAATTACAGCTTCCTTCCACGGCGGAGTTCTCTGCTGCGGGAGAGAACTTCGGTGCAACGGGGAATTTCCCGCCAAATTTGCAGCTTCTTTGCATGGTGCATTTCTTTTGCATCTCAGAGATGCACGGTGTAAAGGAGTTCCCGCCATTTGTATGGGAGTTCACGCCACATTATTGGCCAATTCTGAATAAAGGCACACGTGGCGGCTAGCTATTGGCTTGCTAGCCATACAAAAGGCTTGGGTGGTTTCCGCCCAAGCCGGAGAGAGAGGAAACCTGGAGAGAGAGAAAGCTTGCCAGGAGGAGGAGGAGACTTCGCGCTGTGTGAAGATCTCTAAACAATGTGGACGCTTACGGACCCAACGCGCCTCTCTTAAGCAGGCAACAGAGGTCTAAATAGCCTTTGGCCTCTCCCCGTCGCTGAGCGCAATCCTAGACGTATCCCTATCCTATAAACCCAAGCCGGATCCTCGGAGCCTTAACAACTCCGTGGTAGAGGGAACTGAACCAAGCCCGCAGAGCTTTAATAACTCCGGGGAAGATTAGTGCCGTATGAACCCATGGAGATTCAGCCACTCCGGAGGGAACCGAACCCACGGAGCCTTAACAACTCCGGGGGACCTGAATCCACAGAGCCTCGACAACTCTGGGGGACCTGAATCCACAGAGCCTCGACAACTCCGGGGAAAAGAGCTGACTTGTCGTAATCCTCCAACAGGGATTCAAGTGGAGCTGTGCCTGGAAAGCTATCCAGCCTACACCACTACCATCTTTTGGTGTAAGTAAACAATCTTTTAATCAACCACTACGCGTCCGTAATCAATTCTAGCTCGTCGCAGTCTTCTCCGGCCCCACGTGCCCGGGCTGCTAGCCACAGCCCGCGTGCGCAAAGACGGGCCCCGGTTCGCCCCCAGTCTGCCCGCACACATGTGTGGCTGGGTTACTATTAAAGGGCCAATTAACTTGTTTATCATGTCTTAACTGTAACTTGTTGGGGACTTCAATTACATTACTTTTACCACACACATAAACTTTAGAAATCTTAACTTTGTGCTATACAACTACATCCCAGACAATGGCTTGTGACTCTACTATCTCAGCAGAGATGCCTGCAAGAATTTGTTCTAACAAACAAGGCATTTGTAAAATAATGTCAAACAGAGGCCTGTTATTGTAGCTTGACATCTTTCCCAAAACATTTTTATTCCACCCTGCAAAGATATGGTAAATCTATAATTTTATGTACTAAAGCATAAGAAATTTAATTTGGGAATATAGCTGATAGTAAAATAATTCCCTGTAACCACAGGAACTTGAAAATGTGAACAAATATGCTGGGGCTGCATTCTGGCAGTGGTGGAGAGGCACCACAGGGCACACAGGCTCTGGACTGTTCAGGGTGGGGGAGGGTGCTGACTGGCTCAGGGGAGTGTGCATGGCGGGGGGAGGGTTCCCACTCATACCTCACCATACCCACAAACCCTCCCCCACAAACCCTACAACCACACTCTCCCACACACACAATCACGCACCCCAAACCCCTCCCCACAAACACCCACAGGCCTCTGGGGGGAGCCCCGCTCACTGCTACCCACACACACCCACCACCACACACACACCCCACCAGCCACCCTCCCCCTTCACACACTCTACAAACACCATACCCACACACACATCCCCACAAACACCCCCCACAAGCTCACCATACTCACCCACATCCATACATACCCCCCACTCTGACCCACACCCCACATACACTGAGCCCCCACAAACCCCATATCGACCCACCCACCCACACCCCTTCACACCCCTTCCTGAAATATACATGAGAAAGACTTCATTTTGATACATGATGCAAATGCACACAAATCAGGACAAAAACATATTTTAAAAATAAAATTAAAATAAATTATTGTAGATGTTAGATTTTTTTTTTTGTATATAATTTGGTTGTGTTTTTTTTCCGGTTCCAAGATGGCAAACCCCCTTCCCAAAAGGAGTATTTCTGAGGCAAGGGTAGGGACTTCCAGTGACAAAGGTCAAGGGTTAGCAGGTGGGACTTCTGGTACCAAGATGGTGACCAGGGGGCCTGGCACATGTCAAGAGGTGGGGCTACCCTTGTGGCCCTTGACAGCTCACCACAACTCATAAAGTGGCCCTCCAGCCAAAATAATTGCCCACCTGTGACCTACCACGTAATGTAACTCATCCTTATTCTGAGTGTGTTTTTGTAAGAACAGCAGTATATAGCACAGTTGTAAGCAGGTGTTTTTGGAGACCAGAGGCAAAAGCTAGAAGGTATCAAAGAAATCCTAATGAGTGAGGTTGATGGAGAAAAAAAGGCATAGAGAACTGGCAGTTTGAATTCCCAGGAGCTTGCTTTTTGAACAAAATGAGTGTGTATGAGTGTGTGTAATCTCTTGGAGAGTGGACTTGGAGCAGATTTCTCTCTGAGGTAGCATTAATTTAGATAGGGACCTCCACAGAGTGAACACATATTGATTCTGAGCTTGCAAGATAATATATAAAATTGGGCCTGAAAAGCAGGAGTAATTGCAGCCAATGTCTTTCTTTCATGGTACCCCAAAAAGGGTGTTAATGTTCCCAGCAAGGTAAGGCAAGAATGAGATCATCCTTAAATATGAATCTACTATATTTTGTGGATTAGTATAATAACCTTCACATAATTTTGCTTGTTTTATATGAACTATGCATTTCACAAATATGAAAAGTATTATACTATATATAGTATCTATAATGTGAATTTCACAAATATGAAAACTATTATGTACGTATACTATATATGTGTTAACTCAATATAGAGGATTTTGTACCATATGGAGAAATCTAGTAAAGCAATGGGCAGAAACTGGAATGCTCTACTATTTCACTAATTGTATGCATTAACTGACTTTTAGAGCAGTGATCCATTGTACAAACAGGCTTGCCACCTGCACAGGATTGGAAGTATTCAGCTATATGGTGGGTCCAATTTTCTTTTAAGGGAAAATAAAAGTTTTCAGTGAGGATTGCAAGTGTTCATTCCTTAGAAGTAGTGCTGTCCCTAAGTGCTGCTTTAAATGGCTGAGAATGGGCTGAAGAGATATTCTGCTGAGGGCTGTAGATTCTTATCAGCCTAATTGAGCCATCATTTGTTGACATGAGTGAAATCATGTGACTTGCCTTAATGTATTTCTCAGTAACAGCAGGAATCTAGAATGCAGTTCATGTAAGGGTAATGCCAATAGAAATGTTAAAATCCTCAGAATGGCCTGGGATGGGAAATAATATAAGGGTGATATTGTAATTATGAAGATGATAGTTTTAACATTTTCCTCATGTAATATCTGGAAGATAATAGACTGTGTGTTGGGTCAAAACTTAAGCCCTTCCATAATTTTGAAAATACCAAATCACTTGTTTACAAACCCCCAGTGAATTCAGTTTATACATGGTTTTTGTGTGTGTGTGTGTGGGGGGGGGGGGGGTTCAGCTATGGTAGTTATTAGTTAGTTGTAACCACTTTTTCTTCAAGCAGAACTTCTCATGCTATATTTATCATTTGCAGAGCTGTTTTCATATGTTCACTTTCATAAATTGCTTGTATACCAGGTAAGAGGATTATACAGAAACGGGCAACATTGTTTGTTGTCTCAAAGAGGATAGTTTAAAGTGTCCCAGAAAGCATGCTGGGATGCTGGGGGTCTCTGGTTTATCTTAAACCAGGAAGGGGTCTGGAACAGACATTGCATAAACTGGTTTGAGCCAAATTAGTTAAGTCTGACAGTACATTCAATCAGGTTTATCTTAAACCAGTTCCAGCCATTTTCAAACTGGTTTATGTGCACTGAACATCTGTTCTGTTACATGTTTAAACCAGTTTCTGATCACTTAAATCAGTTTGTGTATAATGTCTCTCCCTAGCCTTTATGAGTCACATTCCTTCAGTTTGTATAAGAGACAAACCTACATTCATTAATTGCTCTGAGAAATCACATTTATCACAGGCAATCATTATGGTAAATAGAATAGCAAAAAGATTTATTATACAAGCAACATAAATCACATAAGGAACTAAAGATCATAGAGATATAATATAAGACATTAACATAAACATTAAAGCGTATCCCTTATATAATTTTTTCCCATTCAATTTTTGGGAAGCATTATGCAGATGACTCCCCCCACCCCCCCCAAGATATGTATATGTCTGTTATGACAGTTGTTACTCTGAATTTACAATTGTATTTAGGATATATAGAAATATATACACATCCTTTCAATCAATAAACTGTTAGCTAAATTTCCTTGGCTGTCAATTATTCAAGAGAGATATAGACTCTCCCTCATTCTAGTCAAGGCTGAAAAATATCAATCTCTGCATGAGATAGCTTCCAGGTGTTATTCGCCTGAGAGCAGATTCCTCCTGCTAAAAGTTTTTCTTTTGAAATGTAAACCACAATTGCTTACCATTATTGCCTTTATCCAAATATACTTTGAAAGTTATGTCACCTTTCTGACGGACTGATATGCATAGCCATACCAAATGCAAACACTGAGGGCATTTTTACATGTGCTTTGGGATGTGGTGTCAAGCACTTTGATTAGCAAACCATGCTAATTAAAAGTGTCCACACATCACATGTATCAGTGTCCCCATGCTGAAAAAATGGTGAATATGTTTTATTTCAAAATGCCCAAACGCCATTTTTTTCAGTGCAGAGATGCAAGGGGACATTGATACACATGACGCAGAAGGCTGCTGGAGCATGTCAATTTCCATGCTCCAGCAGACTCGATTAATCAAGTCTGTTCCGATGCACTGGATTTCCAGTGTGTCAGAGCAGGCTCCCTGAACATGTACAGTAGCCCTCAGAGATTAACCTCAGTGCTATATACACATACACACCCACATGCGCACGTGTGCGCACATACACATGCAGATTCTCAGAGATGAACTTCAGTGCTATATATATTAGACACACACAGCCATTCCAAATGCAAACTCTCAGAGACTCATCTCAGTATATATATGTGTGTCTGCATGTAGCAGTTGTCTCTCATATATATATGGGAATCTCTTGGAGTTTGCATTTGGGATGGCTATGTATAGTACAGTGCAGTGTAGTATAGTATAGCATAGTATAGTATAGATTCCACATACACACACACACACACACACACTTAGGTTAGTCTATAAAGTGCAAATGTACCCTCCCTTTTGCTTCCTTTTTATAAGCTAGGGTTTTTCTGAAGTACAAACAGCCCTTTTCTCCCTTCTCGAGGGCCAACCAAAAAGCTAACTTAATTCATGGAGCTGCTTCAAATGAACTCTCAACTATTTATAGGAATCACCCAACTCCTTCCCAATTGAAACTGATAATCAGATAGTTTGGATAATCCAAAACCTACCGCGCCTCGAAGAGGCAGGCAACTCTGTTACAAAATGAAAGTCCAATCTCCAAGTGGTATAATTTTGTGTACAGGCAACCCCCGCTTAACACTGTTTCGCTTAGCGCTATAACACTCATTTTAAATTGATACCTGATTTCACTTAGCGCTCAGTGAGTTTCACTATAACACTCGCGGTCACCATCTTGGGTCATTAAAAACAATTGCAGTCACTATCTTGGGTCGTCAAATACTTTTGGTTTGGCTTGACGTTCAGTTTTTCAGGAACCAATTAAGAGCACTAAGCGAGGTTGCCTGTATTAGCTTGTTTTTAATATGTTGTCATTGAAAGCTTGCCCAAGTGTCTTTGCAGAGCCTATACAATCTTTCCTTTTCCAACACGAAGTTGTTATTATGGCCATGTGTGCTAGTTCTGCATGCCACTAGTCTGCACACAGCTGATGCCATTCTAAAATACAGTCTGACTTATGAAGGAACATGTTCAAGTTATATGTTCCATAGTTTCATAGTGCTTAGGGTCAGAAGGGACCTAAACAGATCATCAGGTCCGACCCCCTGTCCAAGGCAGAAACGAGTGCTGGGGTCATAACACCCCAGCCAAATATCTATCCAGCCTCCTCTTGAAGACCCCCAAGATAGGAGAGAGCACAACCTCACATGGGAGCCCATTCCAGAGCCTGGCATCCCTAACCATAAAGTAATGCCTCCTGATGTCCAGCCTGAACCCTCTCTCTAACAATTTGTGGCCATTATTCCTAGTAAACTCCAGTGGTGCCCAGGGGAACAGAGCTTCACCCAATTTCCACTGATCCCCCCTGGTCAGTTTGTAGATGGCCACCAGATCCCCTCTGAGCCTTCTCTTGTGCAGGCTGAATAGATTCAGGCCCTTTAGCCTCTCTTCATGGGGCCTGACCTGCTGCCCCTTGACCATGCAAGTGGCCCTCCTCTGGACCCTCTCAATGCTAGCCACATCCCTCCTGAAGTGCAGTGCCCAGAACCGGACGAAGTAATCCAACTGTGGCCTGACCAACACCGCATGGAGGGGAAGGATCACCTCCCTGGACCTGCTTGTGATGCATCGGTAGACGCACAACAAGGTGCGGTTAGCCTTACTGGCTGTTTCTTCGCATTGGCAACTCATGTTTATCTTGGAGTTAACAATGACTCCAAGATTCCTTTCTGTCACTGTGTTGATAAGAAGGGTGTTCCCCAGCCTATAGGTGTGCTGCTGGTTCCTTCTCCCTAGATGCAGCACCCTACACTTGTCTGCATTGAATTACATTCTATTCTCATCCGACCACCTCTGTAACCTGTCTATATCTAGCTGGATTCTGTCCCTCCCCTCCAGCGTGCCCACCTCACCCCAGATGTTGGTATCATCAGCAAATTTGGACAGTGTGCTTTCCACACCCACATCAAGATCACTGATAAAGATGTTAAACAGTACAGGCTCCAGGAACAAGCCCTGGGGGACTCCACATATGAATTTTTGCCACTCTACAACTTAAAAACCAAGGACTGTCCTGCCATTTTATTAAAAGCAAATGCTAAAGTACAAATTCCTAAATTTTAAGAGCTTTAAAGGCATTCAAAACAAAAGAAAAAATTATGGCTTAAAACCATAGTTCATGGGTAACTACCTGTTGAGAAGCAATACTGCAGGAACCACGACAGGGAACGGTGCCTGAAATTCTATCCATTCCCATCACGCACCTGTTGCATTCTTCTTCCTTCATGCATCATCACAAGAAGCAACCTTTTAGCAGCATAAATTGTTCCTTCATTTGAATCTGTGCATATCTATTTTTTCCAAATACAGTTATTTATGTGTAAATGAGAGTATAATTGGCCTCCAAATCTCACTACTCTACTGTTGAAGCAGCTTGATTCTAAGAATTCAGGTTGAATTTTCAGGTACTCCTGTTTGAAAACCACTTTGTTGCTTGTAAAACAGAGCACATTGGATCAAAAAATCCACAATGCCCATTTTAGTATAATTTTTCCAAACCAGAGCTGCATTTTAAGTAGCATCAGAAAAAGCTTTCGTCTGAAGAATGGTCTGAATTTAAAAAACACATGTTTATAGTGCAGCCATCGATAACAAAAGCAAAAAATAGGGAAAGTAATATTACAGATTTCCATGCCTTTACATGTTACTGGGATCAACTCTAATAAAAGAAATGTGGAACCCTAAGCTTAGATCTTTTGTGCACGCTTAAATACTGATAATTTATTAGTAGCATTCTTTTTCTGTTCAACTTTTTATTTTAAATAACTATTATCTCAATCTGACCCTTTGTGTTAATGTTAAATTTCATTTAGGAGAGAAATCTTTACAGCAGGTTTAAATTCAATCTGAATTTATTTTAAGAAATAGCAACATCCTCAAATGTTATAAGATACAGCCTGATAACAATGCAACTCAGACCTGTATACTTCCAAATTTCCCTGTGCTTTGGTTTTGAGATCTCTCTTTAACAAAGTTGACATGGTAACAGACTAAATTCTTATATCCTCATAAGGATAGCATCTAATAAAGATTGACAAGCAGGAGGACAGCAGTAAAAATCTCCTTCAAATTGACTCAACACACCCCTTAGAATACAGAGGCTTCCCATTTTAATTTACATTTAAATAGTGTGTTAAGTCTGCCCAGACTTTACATATAATTTGAGACTCAATGTCCCTAAAGGCAGAGTCATCTGGGAGAGCAGAATAAGTATGTTTGCAGGCCTCTGCTGCAAAATCTGTTGGCAGTCCAATCAGTGTAGATTTTCATGCTAAGGTTTCCTCCCCCTGGTGGTAGTGTTGGGGCTGATGAATATCTATTTTCACTCACTCACTGTCTTGTATAAAGCCTGATTTAGGTTTTGCAGTTGAAGCAGCTCATTACCAATAGACTGGTTTAGCATTTGTGCAGATTTACAAATTCTGCTAATGAAATAAAAGCATGCCCTTTCGCTGCTTCTCATTTTTCTAGGAAGCAGTATATTTTTAAATGGGAAATGCAATTACAACCATTATGTCAATGAAAATTACATGCTGGGTTTATCTCTGTAGGTATCTGTCAAATGCAAAACGTACACAACGTCTTCAGAGTAATAATGATGTTTTATCATTTTAATTACAAACACTTTGAAAAAAATCCCTAAAGTGTACCAATTGGGGTGGTCTAAATTAACAGTAGCTTGATAGCCCAAGGGTAGCAAAAATAGATTGAGCTACCAAATTTCATAGTAGTTATAGCAGCTGTCTTCTTGCCTCAGGGAACCTGGGTATTTAACAAAGCAGACAGCTTGGCATTGGCATCTGATTAGCAATGTGTGCATTGCTGGATAGAATATGTGCAGCTCTATTGTTTCACTGTTTGATTAGGAATTTGGAGAGTTGTGACATCATGTAGCTCTTACAGTTCAGCTTCTGTATGCTCACTTATAGGTACAGTAAATGGATTGTGATATTTTCTCAGTTATCATTATCTATATGAAATGGGAACAGTCCATTTTTTAGTATTCAAAATGATCAATGAAACAGGACAGGATTTAAATGTCAGATACAGTTTCCTGTCTCTTCCATGCCAAAATCTGGTTGAACTGGCTGGATGAGTTTTTTTTAATTGGGAAGAGGGCAACATGAATCAGTTCTTCAGTTACTATAGAGAAATAAATCAGTTGGATTTTTTAAAAATCTATTTACATGAATGTGAATTTGGAAGGGAGACTTTCTCTCCAGGAGGGATGGCTCAAATGAAGATTCAAACAGCTATTTTCTTAACCCCATAACAGATGGGTGGTTGGGGCACTCATCTGGGATGTGGGAGATCAAGGTTCAGAAAACCCAAATAAATGGTAAAAAATTGTCTTGGTTTAACAGGCTTTGTCTAAAAGCCCTTGTCTAGAGGAAAAATCTTTGTGCAAACACAGATACTACTCTAAGGTCATGGTCTGAACTCCATACTGCCAAAAAAAGATCCCCCACGTGGCTCTTCCCTCCTTATTCTTTAAGTATACATCACAAATTATTGGTGCTCGCTGGCAGAGTTCAAATCACTGAACTCGTTGCAAACAGTCTACTTCAGCTAGAAGTACATTCTTTTACTCTATCAAATCCATCTGAGGTAATAAGACTTGATGTTTTATTCAACAGAGCTGAGGAAAATTGTTGCACAATAGGTTAATTCAAAATGGCAGCATAGAAAATGCATCTGTCAGTGGGGATCAAATTACAGGGCAAGCTCCTCTCAATGCTTAGAAAAACAAGTCTGCAGTTCTACAGATTATGTGCATGTGTGTGTTTAAAGGGGTGGGAAAGGAGCTAAATATCTGAGCTAACCTCCAATTAAAGTCAATCATAAAAACAGCCAATGTAATGAGTGTGGATTTCTTTGGGTAATTATAACACCAACCACTTTTTTTTCTCTTTTAAATCTGTAATTCTGCCTTCTTGTTATTGCTTGCTTTGTCATTAATCGCCTCAGGAACTTGATTTCCTAGCAACAGACTCTGCCACCAAACATTTGGCTCCTGTTCAACATTTTCTTTGTGAAAAATGGCACTGCTGTTGCCGCCTGGCTGTTGCAGCTAGACTGGCTGTGTAAGTGCTCTAATAATGCATTCTTAAAAATCACATGATAAGAGGAGCAATGACTGAGCTTCACTAATTACTGGGCTAAGGAAGTCTATCTACAATTTGAAGGCTACTGGGGTAGAGGAAGGGTGAGGGGGTAAAAAGAGTGTGCATATTTTCTCTTATAAATAAAGATCATTAATAACCTGGTGGTGCACACTTACAAATAAACATTTTTAATCTCTCTGTTAGGCTCCTGTTTATTTGCCGGTTGTGAAAAGGAAAGGTAACCTCTCTCAAAATGTTGCTCAGGGATTTATTCACCACTAGCTACAAATCATTTACCTTTAAATAACGGGCCATTGTGACTCTCAATCTGAAAACAAAATAAAACATTTAATTCTGAGCTATTTTTCTACATACATTACTTGAGAAGACAGTGGTAGAGACATCAATATACAAAAGCACCTTCTGAAATGGTAGTCTGAGGCTTCATTGTGTGCCTTCTCAACATTCAAAAGGTATCATGGTACTAAGCTAATGCATCACGGTGATAATTTACGCAGACCTTTTGTTCACATTTTGATTGGTTTCCTTTTCTTTAAGAGGAAGGAAAAGAAAAGGCTCTCTCTCAATTTATAGGACAGGAAATGTGTGTGTGCCATGTTTGAAAGCCTGAGAACATGTGGATATTGCTTCCAATGCAGTTATAGGACCT
Source organism: Alligator mississippiensis (assembly GCF_030867095.1). Classification (NCBI taxonomy): domain Eukaryota; kingdom Metazoa; phylum Chordata; order Crocodylia; family Alligatoridae; genus Alligator; species Alligator mississippiensis. Next base: position 27,061,273 of record NC_081829.1, on the reverse strand, counting down.
GCCCATGGTAGACAGTAATGTGTTTCTTTTTTTTCATAACTTTAAGAAAGCACAGCATCAGAAAAGGGCAGTTTTGGAAATAGCAAAATATAACTTGCCGTTGAAATAACATAGCAACTATATGCTGCTAAGAATTATTCCCAAAAATGTCATTTCATAGATGTAGTGATATAGGCAACACTGTCAGAGTTTTATGGTGTAGAGGATCAATGGAGACAAAAGAACTGTAGTTTCCCACAGCTATGAACATTTAGTGGATATTTTGATTCTTGCCAGTCTCTGTGTGTCACTTGTTTCCCATAATGCCTACAAAGTGCCAGTGTATTTTAATATACAAAACTATCACAATCCATCTTAAATTATCATAATCATCATATCAGTAAATTACAATAAAAATGGCTTCATTTAACATGCCTCTGAAAGGAGGAGACAGCACAAAAGAAATTTCATTTATACTTGCATTGTTATAATAATCACATTTTTTCTGAAGTAGAATAGTAAAAAAACATGTAAAAATGATGTGAAATATTAAAACTGTGCTACGCATTGCTGACATCAAGCTTATGTTTTGACAGGCTCTTGCTGAAACTAGATAATTCTGCCATCAAGCCCTTGCTTGATACCCCAGTATCTCCTTGCTTAGACAAGCATTTAGGAACTGTGAGAAAATAAATATAAAAATACCAATGAGACACAGTGAGTGCATCTACATGAGATGCTAACTGCGCAGTTGCCTAACACTACATGTATTTATCCACCTTAAATACATGACATCCTACATTTCAAAAAGAACCTAAAAGCAGAATGCATATGTTTGAGAAGTACCATTTTTTTTTAATCTGTGTTGTCATTACTTTTATGAAAAAATGAATACTGAAGAATGTAATTGTACTGTAATTGCATAATTTTTTAGTTTGTGGTGATCATTTTTTTAAATAACTTCCATTACATTACTGGTTAACTAAACATTATCAACTCAAACAAAATAGATAAGATTTAAAAGCTGCCTTTTATTAAAGCACAACAGATATTTTTTGGACTATTCTCTTCAAAGTGAATACATATGATTTAGACCAGTGCTGCCCAACTCATCCAGCCCCATGAGCCAGAACAGTGACACAGAGCCAGTCTGTGGGCTGGATCTGAAGCACAGAGCCACATCATCTGGCCCACTGAGGTTCAAATTTGGCAGCCCCAGTGTTATTTGCTGCAGCTCCCGGGGAAGTAATAGCCACCACTACTCCCACAACCCATCAAATTTATGGTCCCACAAGCAGCCCCACAGGCCAAATAATGCAGCTCCATGATCCAGATCTAGTCCACAAGACTCTCCATGGGTCTAGAAATTTGGCAGCAGAACAAGTGGCAGGAGTGTTAGTTGCTATGGCTGTGGAAACTCCAGCAGTTAACACTGCCATTGCTCCCCACACTGTCAGATTTCTGGATCTGTTATGAGCTCTACTACAGGCCAGATGACACAGCTCAGTGAGCTGGATCTTACCCATGGGCCACATCTTGGTCACCCCTGATCTGGACAGTTTTAGAAGATTTTATTCTACAAACAATGCTAATGGAGGGCAACATCATTCAAAAAAAAGTTTCTGTAATGTAGTGGTTATTAGATAGACACTTGGCTGGAACAGTCTAGACAGGGATGAGCCCAATTTGAGTAGGGGGTAGACTAGATGACTCTGTGAGGTCCCTTCCAATCCTACTTTTCTATGATCGATGAACTAGACAGCTAAAAAAAATCAACTGAAGGTATCTAAGTCAATGTGTGCATGGTAATGTACATTAAACTTCAACTGGGAATGCTCTCATTTAGGTATAAAGGGGTTTTCAAATCACTGTAGCTTAATGGTCCTAGCTGAGATCATGAACTAGTTTTAAAACTTATACCAGTACTCTTTAAGTACTAACAAACTTCACTGGTTTACCAACACAAACACACAGGAAAGTTCAGGCTTTTCTGGATTGTGGTGAAGTAGCATCTTATGAAAACCAGGCTGACTGAGTCATGATACCAAGATCTAGGCATGACCATCTCCTATGAAAGTGGAATGGTAACTTGTGATACCAAGTAGTAACTTGTGATAACCAAGGCACCAGCTGTGTATAACCAGGCCATAAGGTCAGAAATCTTCACTGCTCTGACTCCTTGTCAGCAATGGTTCTTGGATACTGGGGAACTTGATGCTCACAAGCCGTGCCAACACAAAAGTTAAGCGTAAGAGGAACTACAGACCATCACCAATATTAAAGATGCTGCAAGTGACAGTCATACTGTTTTTTCATGAACAAAGTGAAATAAAGAGCTGGACACTCAAGAAATTCTTGCAAATGTTAAATGGCATAGATCGGGAATAGATTCATTTAATATGCTAGCACTGATATTTTGCAGTCTTTTTTTTACTTTACAAGGCATAACTTTAAAAATTAATTTGAAGATGTTCCTTACCCACAATCTATTTTTTTCCCCTGATGGAAAGATGCACTAGGTATTCAACTAATTGAATGATTGAATTGGTATGACATTGTTGTAATCGGTCAACAGTAAAACTGACTGCAATACCATGTAAGTTACTATATTGAGAACAATAATTACAATCAATATTGCAATTTCCCATGCTCAGTAAGGAGCTCCTGCTTAGGGTCAAAAGAAAAACTGATGTAAAGAAAGAACTTCCAAGACTACATAGCCATAAAGCATAAATGCTATCACAGCAGCAAGTGACACTGCTTCTTCCACTCAGCACCTTCAACAACAAACATTAAATGAATGTGGGTACAGTATTGACTAAGAAATTGAATAAGACTAACTGGGGAAATAGGGATGTGGACCTTCCCTTTATGGCAGCAGTATAAAATACACAGAGAAAAGCTAAAATGTATCTGGCTGCATGACAATGCAAAATCAACTGTCAGAATGGAGTTAGACTCCTACAAGGTGTCCTACAAAAAGGGCATATTCTGTTTTCTTCAATTTTTCCATTATTATGTAGCTAAACAGAAAATTGCAGGTCAAAAGAGATGTAAATCTGAGAGCAAAATAAAAATTCTCAGAAGACCTTCTCCCAACTTTTCCTGCTCTCCTTAACAATCTTCAACAAGCAGAGTTTTCTTATAGGACATACAATTTCAGTTTTTTGACTTATATGATAATCTTGAAAGTGGTAGCCAAAATTTTCCAACATAACTATTTAAAATTAAGCACCAAAGTAAGTGCTCCCATAGTCTTCAGCAGGTGTTACAAATGGTCATCACATCTGAAAAACCAGTCCACTTACTTAAATATGTAACTATTCAAAAATTATAGCTGCAAGGCATCCAATATATCTGAAAATCAGACCATTAACGTGTCTCACTATGGACCTAAATCACACCAATTCTGAATGTTTTGATTATAACTTGTAGGTGTTCAATAATGCAAGTCTTTTAAAGAAGGTACACACTGATGGAAGAAAACCACTAAGAACAAATTTAAACAAGTAAGATCCAACTAAGGTTTCAAGGTAAGGGCTGGTTAACAACACCAAAAGCAGAGTGGTGATGTGCACCCTTGGTAGAACTCTTGACTTATGCTTGAAATAAATATAATCACTGAGAACAGGAGAAGGCTGCTAAAGCCCAATGAAAACCAGCCATAAGCTGCCAACAGTGATGTGTAATCAGGCACCAGTGGTGCAGCTGATGCAGAATGAATGGGGAGAGGAGATATTATGCCAATGGAACAAATTGCTGGCAAAGTTGTTTCAAACTTGGGAGAAGAAAGGAGAAGGAAGAGACTTGAGGGTACCTATATGAATAGGTGATAAAACTGTAGATCATTTTATAACTAATGTAACTTAAACATGCCTTTTTCCCGGTCTTTCCCTTTGTCTTTCATTTACACCTCTTTTTCATTTTCCAAGCTTTAGAGAAATGGCTCCATCTCTACCACGTCTTGTTTCTATCCATGGTTTTCAGGGTTCTCTTTTTTGCAAATTTTTCTCAGATCTGTTTAGTCAATCTTATCACCAGATGGCTAAAGGAATTCATTGTGTTCCTATGCAGTAAAAAGTTCTTTTTCAGGGCTCTGTCATGGGTCTATTTTTTGTTTGTTTGTTTGTTTGTTTGTTTGTTCATCCTCTACCTGTTTCTCAGTGTGTGACTTGATTAGATTTCAGAGCTGAGTTTCATCTACATGCTGTTTTGCTGAATGATGCATTGGCAAGGCATCTGTACCTAGTCTAGTAAGTATGTGTAGGTGATCAAAGAGTATTTCAAAACTCTTCTGGGAAAGAATTGCACTCTTGAGCCTAGAACATGGAACTGCTTAATAGGGCTGTGTGAAGGTTCAGTTGCTGATTCGATTCGGTGGAGATTCAGCCCGATTTGGCAGCCAAATCTCCAAATCTGAATCAAATCAGGAGACCCTTTAATCTCTCTGAATCGAATCAGAACCCTCCGAATCAATTTGGAGAGATTCGGAAAGATTCAATGATTTGGACATAGACACAGCTTTAACTGTTTTTTCTACATACCTCAAGGTACTAGGCGCCTTGTGAATGCTAAGATGGTGGGGCAGATGGAGCATCCCATGGAAATGCACAGAGGTGGAGGGTCCCAGTGCGCTTGGTGGCGGACCCGGAAGTGGACCAGAAGCACTTCCGGTCCACTTCTGGTCCACCGCGGAGCGCACAGGACCGCCCCCCACTGGTGCCTCCTGGGTCCGGGGGGGCACTCGGGGTCCCTCTGCAGCCAATCACCGAGCTGGTGGAGTGCAGGGGGGGGTGTCCGCTGCCGAGCATGCAGGGGGCCCTCCTGCGTGCTCCCTGGCAGACCCAGAAGATCCAGGTTCACTGCCAAGCACATGGAGGGCCCCCCTGCACTCCTGTGGGATGCTCCATCCACCCCACCATCTCAGTGCTTGCAAGCTGCACCTGGTACCTCGAGGTATGTAGAAAAACATTTAAAGCTGTGTCTATGGCCGAATCGCTGATTCTCTGAATCAGCATCGAATCAGATTCGACCGAATCAAATCAGAACAGTGATCCAAATGAACGAATCAAATGCGGCCCACTTTGCACACCCCTACTGCTTAATACACTCAGGATAACATTTGTTTTGAATTACGTATTCCTAACTTTAGTAGCAAGTGAACATGAAACTGTATTTTGATAATCTTTCCACATATTGCAACAAATTCAAAGAAAAACAAAACGCCTGGTCAGTCTGGATGCAGAACTTTATTACCTAGGTAGTATTTGTTTAATTTCTGCTGAGATCTCCCACTCAGAGTGGAAAATTATACTAAGAAAGGAAATATATTCAAGAAACTAGAATACCATTGTGCTATTTACCCTTTGCCTGCCAGAGTGTAACATAGGCAACCTGCATAAGTGCTCAAAAATCTTCTGTTCCACTGACCTCCTATGCCTACTTAACTGTGAATTATGTAAGTCTAATGATATTTAATAAGAAATAGAACTTGTTCACATGGACAAAAGAATGTATTAAAAGCATGGAAAACAGGCAACAAAGGGATCCACTGCTGATATTCCATAGATTTCATAGATTTCATAGACATTAGGGCTGGAAGGGACCTCGGAAGATCATCGAGTCCAGCCCCCCGCCCAAAGGGCAGGACGTCAGCTGGGGTCATAGGATCCCAGCAAGATAAGCATCCAGTTTCATCTTGAAAGTGTTCAATGAAGGTGCTTGAACAACCTCCGGTGGCAGGCTGTTCCAGACCTTGGGGGGCTCGGACAGTAAAGAAATTCTTCCTTATGTCCAGCCTGAAACGATCTTGTAGTAGTTTGTGACCATTCGTCCTCGTCATCCCTTGGGGCGCTCTGGTAAACAAACGTTCCCCTAGATACTGGTGGTCACCCCTGATAAACTTGTAGGTGGCCATCAGATCACCCCTGAGCCTGTGCTTTTCCAAGCTAAAGAGCCCCAGGGCTCTCAGCCTGTCATCGTAGGGTCTGCTTCCCCGACCTCTGATCATGCGCGTGGCTCTTCTCTGGACTCTCTCAAGCTTCTCCACATCCTTTTTGAATTGTGGAGCCCAAAACTGGACGCAGTACTCCAGCTGCGGCCTCACTAAGGCCAAATACAGGGGGAGAATGACGTCCCGGGATTTGCTTGAGAAGCATCTATGGATGCAAGCCAGCATTTTGGTCGCTTTACTAGCCGCAGCATCGCACTGCAGGCTCACGTTCATCTTGTGGTCAATGATGACCCCCAAGTCTCTTTCTTCCATAGTGCTAACCAACATAGCACTGCCGAGCCTATAAGGATGCTGCGGGGCTTTTTTCCCAAGGTGGAGAACCTTGCATTTATCGGCGTTGAACACCATCAGATTCTCATCCTCCCACTTGCTGAGCCTGTCCAGGTCAGCCTGGATCATCCGCCTGTCTTCTGGTGTGGATGCTTTGCCCCAAAGTTTGGTGTCATCGGCGAACTTGGCCAGTCCGCTTCTGACTCCAGTGGCCACATCATTAATGAAGATGTTGAACAGTATGGGTCCAAGGACAGAGCCCTGGGGGACCCCACTGGTCACAGGACACCACGATGAGTGACTTCCATCAATTACTACCCTCTGGGTCCGACCCCGGAGCCAATTTTCCAGCCAGTGGATCGTGGGGGACCCAAGGTGACAATTGGCCAGTTTCTCCAAGAGACGATAATGGGACAGCAGATCGAAGGCTTTTTTGAAGTCAAGATATATGACATCAATCTCATCTCCCTTGTCCAGGTGATGGGTCACCTGGTCGTAGAAGGAAATGAGATTGGTCAAGCAAGACCTACCCGCAACAAACCCGTGCTGGCTATCCCTTAAGATGTTGGCGTCGGCCAGTCCATTAAGGATGGCGTCCTTAATAAACTTTTCTAAGATCTTCCCCGGGATAGAAGTCAGGCTGATGGGCCTATAGTTAGCTGGATCCACTTTCCTCCCTTTCTTGAAGATAGGCACCACGTTGGCCTTCTTCCAGTCTTCGGGCACTACACCAGAGCGCCAAGAGTTTTCAAAGATCCGCGCTAGAGGCTGGGCTATGATGCTCGCCAGCTCCTTGAGTACCCTGGGGTGAAGAAAGGCCTACATTTGTCAGGGCCGGCTGACTTGAAGGTATCCAGCTTCTCAAGATGTTCCTTCACAAAGTCAGCATTAATGGAGGGCAGGGGATCACCCTCACCCGGACTTCCCGGCCTTGTAGCAGGCACGGGCGTCCCATGGGGCTGATGAAAGACTGACGCAAAGTACCTATTTAATAGGTTGGCTTTTTCCTGGGTGTCAGTTGTCAGTTGCCCCATCTGGTTCAGCAGGGGTCCAACGTTGCCCCTGCTTTTCCTCCGGCTCCCCACATATCTGAAAAAGGACTTTTTATTGTCCTTGATGCTCAAAGCTAGCTGGAGTTCAGTTGCAGCCTTGGCTTTCCTGGTCTGCTCCCTACAGGACCGGACCAGTGCAGAATAATCCTCCTTGGAGCTGACTCCCATCCTCCATCCTTTGTAGGCCTTTCTTTTTAGCCTCAGGAGGTCTGCTAGGTCCCTGGAGAGCCAGGGGGGCTGCTGTGCCCTCTTGCTGCCTTTCCTCCGAGATGGAATAGACTTAGTTTGTGCATTGAGGATCGCTCCCTTGAGGAGCAACCACTCTTCTTGAACTCCCCTCTCCCTGTGGTCACAGTCCCTTAGGGCCTCACTGACAAGCCTCCTGAGCTTGTCAAAGTCGGCTTTCCTGAAGTCAAGGACTTGCGTGTTGCTGACTGACTTGCCAGCTTTTCGGTGGATGGTGAAGGTGATCAGCTCGTGGTCGCTGTCACCCAGCTTCCCATCGATCACTAGGTCGCCAACTAGGTCCTCCCCAGTAGCCAGCACCAGGTCGAGCAGCGCTTTGCCTCTCGTTGGCCCATAGACTTCTTGAGTCAGGTAGAGGTCATCCACACACGAGAGGAAGCTCTGCGACCGCTCAGATTTTGCTGAGCGATCCTCCCACGAGATGTCCGGGTAATTGAAGTCACCCATGACAACCATGGTCCTGGAGCAAGCTGCCTCAGCCAGTTCCTGGGCAAACTCCTGGTCTAGCTCAGGACTTTGGGTGGGAGGTCTGTAATAGACTCCCACCATTGTGTCCCCTGTGCCGTGTTCCCCACGTATTTTAACCCAGAGGGTCTCCAGCTGTCCACCCTGGTCGCCAATATTGGCTTGCAGGGACGCGTAGCTTTCCTTAACATAGAGAGCTACACCCCCGCCCCTTTTCTCTACACGATCCCTCCTGTACAGGGTATAGCCATCTATCCCTGTGGTCCAGTCATGGGTGGAGTCCCACCAGGTCTCCGTGATCCCTATGACATCGTAATTGTTTGCACTGAGCAGGAGGATGAGCTCCTCCTGTTTATTCCCCAAGCTCCTGGCATTTGTGTACAGGCAGGCAAGTGCCCCCTGGGGGGCTCCTTCCTTGCCCACAGATTTTACCAGGGCTGGGGCTGGGGTGGGCTCCCTTGAGTGCCGTGATCCGCTGGCTTTGCAAGGATTGTTCAGCGGGCCAGCAGTGGCGGTAGTCCCCCCGTCCCCCAGCAGTCTTAGTTTAATAACTGTTAAACTGTTAAGTACTATGTTTCATGAGTAATGCCAAAAAATAAATGAATAGACAGTATCATGCGCGGATAATTTTTTATCTAATATTTACTGCCAATTTGTCTGAGGGCCTTGCAGCTATCCATATGCATATCCAAAGTGGAGACTTTTAGAGATAATGACAGACTAGATAAAGGCTATGCATATATTTAACTATAAGAATAAACACTCAGCCAAGCAAATAAAACAACAAATCACTGATCCCTAATACAGATGGAATAGTTTACACTGGGATGGCCAACCTGTGGCATGTATGCAACAAGAAGCACGCACAGCCATTTTGTTTGGCCTATAGAAGATGTGGGAGGGAGCAGAGAGAACAGCAGCAACTAGAGAAGAGAGAAAAGCAATGGATCAGGCAGGGGAAGACAATCATAGTGGGACTCGGGGAGGGCGTGGGGTTTTGTGGCACACCTACCAAAACGTTGGCCCTTACTGGTTTAGAAAATCGTGAGCAACTTTAACATTAAAACACTTCTAGAAAGTCATGAAAAACACCTTTAGGCTGCTCACAGATGTTATGATCACACAACAGAGATCTGAGGAATTCTGTGTGCAATTGGAATTTAACGGATTTTATGCCAATGGGCACCCCTTGCACAGGGCCATTTAAACCCCATCAGCTGCAGCATGGAGCTTTACATGGTCCTGATCACAGGGAACTGATGAGCTCTCCCACATGAGGACATGAAAGACCTGCGCTGCAAGGCAGGGGATATTTTGGGTCCTGGATTCAGGACCTGACCCAGGGCTTCCATCTTCAGTTGCTTGTTGATATCAGCAGCCTCCAACCTAGGACACATGCCACACATTTAATTTAAAGGTGTGGAACACCCTTGTGGCTGGTTTGCCATTTTAGTCCCCATAAGTTCCCCAAATACGTGGAACATTACAATTTATCATGCAATCACCATATTAATCACATTTTGCAATTCAACAAAAAAGATTAGATTTCCTAATCTTTTGTCTTGAGTAGTGGTGGTGGCAATAATACACTTTGCAGAAGTCACAACAAAGAAATACTGTAATGAGTGAAGGATGCAAAAAACAAAATATTGTTCTACTTTTTCTGTACTAATATTCTTAGGGTCTTTCCTAAAGCCAAATGTTCCCTTAATTTGAGCGCTCTCAAAAATTTCTCAAGCACTTCACAACTATTTATTTTTCCAGTCAAAGTGCACATCTTCAATTTTACCATATTTTCTTATATATAACAAGGTCCCAAATATAACACAAAAATACACAGTATAACACAATATTTTTGGAAGGTCCCAAGAAGGAAAAAAGATCCTATATCTTGGAGCATGGGCAAGTACTTGAGGTCTGGGCCTCCAGGGATGGAGGCTACATGCTGGGGCTGCAGGCTAGGGGCTACTAGCTAGGACTAGGGACCTGGGAACTGGAGGTTGCATGCCCAGGTTGGAGGCTTGAGAGCCAGGGCCATGTGCTGGCCCCAAGCCTGACATGCCAGATCTGGAGGTGTGCACCAGCCCCAAGACTGGATCTAGCCAGTGTGCAGGGTCTGGCCACAGGCCCACTACATGTGCAAGCCTGAAAGAGCATGTTATTAGAAAGGAGGATGTTGTATAGGTCTGGACATTTGTTGGCAATGGAGGATAGAGGGGAAGGGATCCCATAAAAATTAACACTGCCGCCCCCTGCCCCTGCTGCCAAATGTCCAGCCTCCATGGGGAGGCTGTTCCTTGCATATAATGAGCACTCCAATTTTTCCTAGCTGGTTTAGGGGAATAAGGTGGAAGTTATTTGTGAGAAAATGTAGTATTTTCAGTTTGAAAGAAAATTCTCAGCCTCTTGGTCAACAAAAAGAATAAAGCTTGGATGCCTCCTACGGAATATTCCTGACCAAAAAGATTAATCAGCTCCTCAACATGTAGCTGATGCAAACAGACTGAACACAAAAGACAGACTTCAAAACTAAAATTAGGATAGAGTAGACTGGATCTATACAACAAAATCCCTTTGTCACCTTGTATAACTTTTCACATGTTCTATGCAGTATCTCCATTGAGAATATTTTTTCTAAAAAATACATTACAATACTAACTGGTATTTATATGCAAGTATGCTAAGATACAGAAAAACAAAAAAGCTTAGTGTAGAGTAGCTTTGCTAACATTTGTCATTCCTCTTTGCTGAACAATACTCTTAGCCTTTCTGCAATTTTTAGCCTACAGCACTTATCCCCAAGTGTGTCATTCAGAACAGACTACAGTATAATTATTTGGAAATGAAAACACAGTTCATTTTTTAAATATAAATTAAAAATGAGCAGGCTTTTGAAGAAATATGTATTCTTGAAATGTATCTCAAATATGTGGCAGGAGCAGTGGGATGTCTTTCCTTTGTATAACCTTTTCAGTGTAAGTATTTTTTGACAGTTATAAAGGGGCAGTCTTGGCCATACACAAGAATCAATAACAACCATGTAAAGCCTACAGCAGTGCACACTAACAGGCTGTAGGAGACATTAACACTAGCTGAAAGAAATAACTGTATTTTCAATGAACTTGTTCCTCCTGGATAATCAATTTTTTACACTCTTTACCAGCTGTTCCCACATAGCTCAGGTAGCAGAATGGCAGCAGCTGTCATACAGAAACCATATATTATATGCATATTATGTGTTTTTAATCTATCATAGGTGTTGTATACATTTGCTAATTGTAATCAGCCATATCAACATCAGAGCAAAATGAAAACAAATTCACCCTTTGTATTTAGGCAGTATGCAGTCCACACAAATACACTAAGCTTCAATAAATTTCAAATAAACTAATTGCGGATTTAACTCTTGTCACCACTACTCCCCGCACCCCCCCCAAAAAACCCCAACTCTGATCCCAGAAATAGGATTTTATCATTAAATCATAGCTTTCCCCACCCCCGCCCACATTCAAGAGACTTGTCATGATCATTGTTTCTGAAATATTGAGTTATAAGGTGCCATGGTAATTACTATGGAATAAATAGCAATTAAGATTGTTCACACAAATAAGCTCAAACTGTTTGCAGTGAATAATTATGCTAATAGTGTTTTTCTACATAATCTGTGCATCCTTCACAACAATTTGCCAGCAAATGTGAAATGTAAATTTGATGCACTATTACAGAAGCTCTTAAAGTATTTTTGGTTTCTTATGGTTTCCAGCACTCATTTTAAGAAGCATATATCTAAAATGTACTAATATTGCTGTAAACATAAAGATAAACAAATCAAACCACTTTATAGAAGTAGTAGTAATTTCCTTAGCCTTCTTTCACTATGTGCAAAATGTTTTCTACTACAGCTTAAATTTTATAGAGATTGATGTAATACACAAACACTTGACAACTTTAAAATAAGCCAAACTTACTGCTATATAATAAACTTTGGCTTTTTCCACCATTTTCCAGTTCTTGTCCAGATCAAGATGCTTTTCCTTCTTATAACAATTAGCAGCAGCAAGATTAGCAACAAGGGACCTAAAATGTTAAAAGAAAAAGGCATTAAGTACAGACAGTTTCAGCAGTGCTTTTCCTAACATGGTTTCAATTCTTCCACCAGGAACAAGGACTTTTTAAAGTAAATTACATCAGAGTGTAAAACAGAGAACAATAACAGGCAAGTAATATTTTAAAAGTGGCTATTAGATAATGTCTGCCTTTTTAAAAACAACATATTAATTCTCCTGCTTACAGTGTATGACATCATCCAGTTTCCTGCAATTATTTGTCCACATCCTAAAAATCAGTGGTATTAATGGCTTGTAGATGTTTTATGAAGGTGAGAGTTTGTGATAACATTTTTCTTCCACATTTATAGAATTTGAAAGAACTCATAGCAATAAGCTGCCTCTCTAAAATCAACAATTTATACATTTTTTTAGACTGAAACAATAGCTAGATGAAAATATTGCTATAAATAACATTTGTAGCTTAAGATGCTAAAAGGTTACTCACAGTTCTTAATTTTAGGCACAAGCTAATTGTTGGTAATGTCAAGAATACTTGTTGGCTACTGCAATAGTGACACTAAATACATACATAAAGACATACTAGGGCTGTGTGAAATTTCGATGGCCGTTTCGTTTTGTACTTGGACATTTTGATAGTTGAAATACCGAATCCTAAATGAAACACAAGGCTCCGAAACAGCTCTGAAACAAAATGGGCCATCCGAAACCTTTTGGAAAATTTCCAAAATGATTCAGATGTTTCTGAAATGTTTTGGATGAGCTGATACAGAACTGTTTAGAAGGTGGGCTTGCAGGGAAAGATAAACTAAGAGGGAGGGAGAAGGGGTGGGGATGAGACTGTTCTAATATTGACATCTGTAGCTGATCAGTGACAACGATCTGTCCCTGAGGTCCCTTCTAATCCCAGTGCTCTGGGAGAGGGACAGAGAAGCGCCATAAAAAGACTCTTTGTGAACTGCTGTATGCCATTTTGCAGCTGCATCTGTGAATGTCTGGAGCAGCAGCAGAGAGCAACATCTGTAAGCTTGGCTTGCAGCTTGGTAGTGCCGTACTATCAAGTTGTAGCCATTGCCATTAATCGTTTCCTATTTCCCCTTCCCTACCCTGCCCCCCAAATTCTGTTATTTGTTCTTCTTATTCCCCCCCCCCCCAAAAAAAAAAGAAAGAAAAGAAAGCAGTGTTTTGCCTGGAAAGCACTCAATACACGTACATATATTACACACACACTCACCCAGACACACATTTTTTCCAGTACACAAAATATGAAGCATGCTGGAAAGGCAGGTGCCAGGTTCTCTGGCCAGGGCAGAAGAGGGGGCAGAGGGAAAGTTATAAGCCCCTCCACCCCCAAAATTTGACACAGCCTCTTCCCTAGCACTAGCAGGCATGAGGCTTCTGGTGCTAGTGGCAGCAAGGAGGTGGGACCAGTGCCTGCGTCTACACCCCCTCCAATAAAACCAGGCATAATAATCATCCCCGGCACCACCAGAATGACAACCAGCACCAGCATGACAGTCTCCTCCACCCCCATTTCAGTTCCCAACCTGAGCCTTCCAGTGCCAGAGGAGGAGCTGGATATGGAAGTAGGAGACCTGAGAGCCCTAGCAAAAGAAATTCTGGGGACCAAGAAGGAATCTGAGTTTGTGCTCTACTCTTTTCTAAGTTCCCCTAGAGCCAGGTCTCCTACCCTAGGAGGCAGTTCAGAGGAGACTGAGGAAGAGGTTGTGAAGGCAAGCAGCTCAGCTGAGTCCACTCCTCCTGTTGTTGTGCCTCTGCCTGCTGAGGAGGGGTTTCAGGCAGGCTCCACACCTGCATCCAGGAAGTGAGGAGGTAATGTGGTGTGGGATCATGTTAAGGTGGTAGATGATCCCAGGTATGCTATCTGCCTGCACTGCCGATATAAGACCAGTTGGGGCAAAGAGAAGAAACACCATGGGGATCCTGATGCATCTCTGCAGGCACCACCCCCTTGCTCCTCCTCAGCCTGGCACCAATGGGAGTGTGCCCAAAAAGAAGTCCCCCTCTCGCTCCAAAGCCCCCATTCCCCTGAAACAGAGGCACATCACCCTGGAACAGCGAGGGAAAGGTGGACACACAGGGAGGTGCGTTGCAAAGGCAAGTGAGATCACAGAGAACATTGGGGATATACTTGCTCTGGATGGCTATTCCTTCTCCCTACTTGAGCAGCTAGGGTTCAGGCGGCTGATGGTGCTTGTGGCCACATCCTACCAAGTGCCCACACACACCACGTTCAGCAAGATAGTGGTGCCCTCCCTGTATGAGGCATGCAGGGAGTACATGAGGGAGGAGCTGTGCAAGACAGGTCCACAGGTGGCCTTGCACTTCTCCACATCAAGAAAAGTCTTTCATGAAAATGGCTTTTCCATCACATTTTTCAAGCCCTTGGGTCACCAGCTAGTGATAACAGGAGCAGGACTGTGAGCATTGGAAGCTCCTATTCATGAACTGGAATGAAGGTGGCACTTATAAGGTCATTTGGCACTTGGACAAGGCAGGAATGTGATTTGACAGCTATAATTATGCCTGAACAACCCTCTTTAGGGTCCGCTCTGCTTGTCCCATATGGTAGGGGGCTAGAAAAGGTGCCATAAACATAGTCGGCCTTCATAGATTCATAGATGCTAGAGTTGGAAGGGGCCTCAATAGATCATCGAGTCCGACCCCTTGCATAGGCAGGAAAGAGTGCTGGGTTCAGATGACCCCAGCTAGATGCCTATCTAACCTCCTTTTGAAGACCCCCAGGGTAGGAGAGCACCACCTCCCTTGGGAGCCCATTCCAGACCTTGGCCACTCTAACTGTGAAGAAGTTCTTCCTAATGTCTAGTCTAAATCTGCTCTATGCTAGCTTGTGGCCATTATTTCTTGTAACCCCCAGGGGCGCCTTGGTGAATAAAACCTCACCAATTCCCTTCTGTGCCCCCGTGATGAATTTATAGGCAGCCACAAGGTCGCCTCTCAACCTTCTCTTGCGGAGGCTGAAGAGGTCCAGGTGCCCCAGTCTCTCCTCATAAGGCTTGGCCTGCAAGCCCTTAACCATATGAGTGGCCCTTCTCTGGACTCTCTCCAGGTTATCCACATCCCTCTTGAAGTGTGGCGCCCAAAACTGCATGCAGTATTCCAACTGCGGTCTGACCAGTGCCCGATAGAGGGGAAGTGTCACCTCCTTGGATCTGTTCGTCATGCATCTGCTGATGCACGATAAAGTGCCATTAGTTTTTCTGATGGCTTCGTCACACTGCGGACTCATGTTCATCTTGGAGTCCTCTAGGACTCCAAGATCCCTTTCCGCTTCCATGCCACCAAGCAGGTCATTTCCTAGGCAGTAGGTATGCTGGACATTTTTCCTCCCTAGGTGCAGCACTTTGCATTTCTCCTTGTTGAATTGCATTCTGTTGTTTTCTGCCCATTTGTCCAACCTGTCCAGGTCTGCTTGTAGTTGTTCCCTGCCCTCTGGCATGTCCACTTCCCACAGTTTTGTGTCATCCGCAAACTTGGAGAGATTACACTTCACTCCCTCGTCCAAGTCGCTGATGAAAATATTGAATAGTATTGGTCCAAGGACCGAGCCCTGCGGGACCCCACTGCCCACACCCTTCCAGGTCGATACTGACCAATCCACTACGACTCTCTGGGTGCGACCCTCTAGACAATTTGCCACCCACCAGACTGTGTAGTCATCCAAGTCATAGCCTCTTAACTTGTTTACCAGTATGGTGTGGGATACTGTATAGAAGGCCTTCCTGAAGTCTAAGTATACAACATCAACCCCTACTCCTGCATCCAGGCATTTTGTAACCTGGTCATAAAAAGAGACTAGATTAGTCAGGCATGATCTACCTGCTACGAACCCGTGCTGGTTTCCCCTCAGCATAATTTGTCCTGCCGGGCTCTCGCAAATGTGAGCCTTGCTAATTTTTTCGAAGACTTTGCCTAGGATGGAGGTGAGACTGACTGGCCTATAGTTGCCCGGGTCCTCCTTCCTCCCCTTCTTGAAAATGGGGACCACATTGGCCCTTTTCCAGTCCTCTGGGAGCTGGCCCATGCACCACGACTGCTCAAATATTACCGCCAGTGGTTGCGCAATGACGTCGGCCAGTGCCTTCAGTACCCTTGGATGGAGCTCATCCGGGCCTGCCAACTTAAAGGCATCCAGTTCCTCCAAGTGACCCTGCACCATCTCAGGGTCTACGCTTGGTACTCTGGCATCCTGCTGCTGCCTCTCTACAATCCCAGTGACAGCCTTGTCCTGCCCCTCACTTAGGAACACAGAGGCAAAGAACTCATTGAGAAGTTCAGTCTTGTCCCCCCTGTCTGTCACCAATTGCTTCTGCCCATTTAGTAGGGGTCCTATTCCACCCTGGGCCTTCCTTTTACTCCCTATATATCTAAAAAACTATTTTTTGTTATCCTTTACTTGGGATGCCATCCTCAGCTCCATGGTAGCTTTGGCCCATCTAACTGCCTCCCTACACATGTGAGCAGAGGAGGTATACTCCTCTTTAGTAATCTCTCCCCGTTTCCACTTTTTATATGCTTCCCTTTTAGTCTGCAGGCTGCCCTGGATTTCTCTGGTCAGCCAAGGAAGCCTCTTGGCCCCTTTCCCTCTTTTTCCTCGCATTGGGATCGTCTCCCTCTGTGCCCGAACGTTCATTTCCTTAAGGTACAGCCACCCTTCCTGGGCTCCCATCTCTTCAAAACTCCTACTCTGCAGTGCGTCCTTGACTAATCGCCTGAGCTCATTGAAATCAGCTTTCCTAAAGTCTAGCACTTTCACCCTACTAGTTACCTTACCCACTCAACGTCTTATGATGAATTCTATTATTTGGTGATCACTGTCCCCTAGGTGACTACCAATCTGTAGGTCCCCTACCATATCATCCCCCGTTGCCAGTACCAGGTCCAGTAAGGCATTCCCCCTAGTGGACCGTGTACCTCCTGCGTCAGGTGGAGGTCCTGTATGCAGGATAGGAACGTGCATGAACGGTGGGACTTTGCTGTCTATGTCTCCCAGCAGATGTCTGGGTAGTTTAGGTCCCCCATGACTACCGCCTCCTTAGTTTTTATGGTCTCTGAGAGCTGCCTCAGGAGCCCCGAATCTAGTTCTTCCCCTTTGTGTGGGGGTCTGTAGCAGACCCCTACCGCCAAATCCCTTTCTCCTTGCCCCCCACGTAACTTAACCCACAATCCTTCTACTTTCTCCTCCTTTGATTCCGTCTTGATGAGGATCGAAGTATATTGTTCATTGACATTCTTTTTTCCTAACTGGATAACCCTGAGGCATGCAATTATTTCAGGTGGAGGGCTGCTTAATGAGGTCTGGTGTGCTGTTGAGGGCCACATGGGCAGCCCAGCCCCTTGACAAAGTTGCCTTGTCTCCTGGTTGCCATCTTGGGGTTGGAAGTCCCATCGCTAACCCTTGACCTTTGCCACCAGAAGTCCCTCTTTGTGCACCCCCTAGAAACACTCTTTTTGGGAGGGGGGGTTGCCATCCTAGAACCAGAAATAAAACAAATACACTAAAAGTAAAACACCTACCATAATATATTTTAATTTTAGTACAAAAAATATTTTTGTCATGATCTGTGTTTGTATGTTGTATATAGAGGTGATTGCATAACAACTCACAAATAAGTTCTTAGTCTTTTATACTGTGTAGGGGGTATGGCTGGGCAGGTATGGTGGGGGGTGTAAGATGGGGTGTGTGTGTGTGTGGTGCAGTGTGGGGGGAGCGGCTGTGTGGGGCGGGCATAGGGTTCATTTAGGGGTTGTGTGGCATTTGTGGGGTGTGGGTGTGTAGCTCTGGAACATGCTGGTCTCTAGAACACATTGTCCTCTCCTGCAGTCAACGCTGGGAGGGTGTGTGTATGTATGTGTGAGGGAAGGTAGGAGGGGCGTGGGGACCCCCCCATACTCTCCCCATGGAGCAGCAGCAGGTGGAGGCACTAATGCCTGGTTCTGGCCAGCACTGCATGTTGCAGCAAGGATGGAGCCCCCACTGGGCAGTCTCTATTGCCAACGCTTCCCAGCACTCACGCAGGGGAGGGAAGCCCCAGGTGCTAGAGCTGGCTGCCTTCCCCATCCAGTGTCTGGGTCTTCCCTCCTGTGCCGCGCAAGTGCTGGGAGTGCTGGCAATATAGACGGCTTGGCAGGGGCTGCGCTCCTCACTGCGATGTGCAGTGCTGGCCAGAGCCAGGCACCAGTGCCGAGCACAAGCAATCCTCACTGCTGCTGCTGCCTCCACTACCTGCCAGGGCTGTGAGCTGTGGGGGGAGTGTGGAGGGGTGTCCCCACACTCCCCCACCCTCCCTCACATCCACACCCTGCCAAGCCAAGTTCCACACTGCCCCTGCCCCCCTAGGTGCGGGCTCTGCAATGCTGCCAGTCCCAGCCCGAAACTCCGCACTCCCATCCAGCTGCAGCCCTACTCCTGCCCCCCACTTCTCTACCTGCTGCCCAGAGGGAGAGGGACATCAGGGAAGCCTGCAGCAGGAGCTCCGCCCAGTGCTAGCAAGGTATAATAGGGTATGTTGAGGGCGGTGTAGGTGCCTCGCTCCCACCCTCGTAGGCGGAAGGGTTGGCAGGGCACAATTTGTTGGGGGGTGCCACGGCCCAGATTAAAGTACCTGGCAGGCTGAATCTAGCCCGCAGGCTGTATTTTTCCCACCCCTGAGATAACCATATCCAGTGGGATCACCTTTACTGCAATTAAAATCAGTGAAGATACACAATCAGTTTCAAGACCTGGAACATGAGGACCCTCATGGACAATTCCTAATAGTGAACATTCAGAATGCCACACCACAATCATGGCTTGAACTCAGATGATACAACACTGACACTGGTGCACTGAACAGGACCCATTCAGAACGAACTCATAAACCAACTCAATGAGTTCCTTATCGGAATTAACGTGCATTTATATATGTGCTCGGGGAGGCAGGGGGGCGCTTTATTTAGAGCAGCTCCCAGAGTTGCTCTAATTAAAGCACCTGGAGTTTCATGTGTATCAGCATCCCCATGCTGGAAAATTGTGGTGGGGGCTCAAATGAGTTTTAGTTAAAGTGCCCCCCATCACTATTTTTCAGTGCAGGGATGCTGATACATATGACGCTTGCGTCTACTGGAGTGCGGTAATTACCCCACATCAGCAGACTCAATTAATCAAGGTTGCTCCAACACGCTGTACTTACAGCACGTCAGAGCAGCCTTGATGTATGTGTACAGGCACCCAGTGAGCACTTCATGACTTTCCACCTCAAATTGGCAGGTAGTCAATATGCCACTGTGTATGTCCCAAATCTTGATGCAGCCAATAAAACCAAGAAGGAATTCTGTCAACATTGACCAACTCATTTCTGACATTCTGGTAGAAGACAGACTTATTCTGCTTGGTGATTTCAATGCCAGAGTTGGAAGGGACTTGAACTTCTGGAACAGAACCACTGACAAGGTAGCAGTGGGAAAGGTGAACTCCCAAAAGCATCCTCCTCTTTATTAAATGTACAGAACAGACTCATCATCAACAACACCCTGTTCCACCAGAAAAATGGATACAAGACAACATGACAACACCCTCAATCTAAGCTTCGGTACTTGATTGACTATGTCATTGTTCATGCCTGGGATCACAAAGATGTTCACATTACTTGAGCTATGCTAGGAGTTGATGATTGCTGGACCAATCAAGGACTCATCTGCTTAGTTAAGTCACTCAAACTGGTTCCCAAATGATGGCTGCAGCAAAAGCAATGCCGACGGAAGGTCAACATTGAAGGACTCAAGGACCCAATCAAGCGAGACCTCTTCCACCAGTGTCTCATTGAAAAACTGGCAAATTCCAATCAACAACAATGGGAATATGTTGGAAGCAGTTGGGGTGCCTTCAAGTTTGCTGTCATCAGCGCCTGCAAAGAGACACTTGGATTCTCTACCAAGAAACACCAAGACTGGTTTGATAAGAATGACTTGGGTATCCAAGAGTTGATCAATTGCAAGCACTAGGCCTTTCATGCTTGGCAGAATGACACCAACTGCAAGTAAAAGAAATTGAATCACCAACAAGCCAAGGCAAAGGTCTAAAGGAGGACCTGATATATGAAAAACAGATGGTTGGTAGACAAGGCGAAGGAAATTCAACATCTTGCTGACATTCACAATATGCACGATTTCCTTAGTGCCACCAAAAAAATTCCATACAAGGGAAGCAATCAGGAGGCTAACACAAACTCTCTACATCATTCCTTATTCTCAGTCCTCAAAAGACAAACAGAAGCAGATTGCAGAAAGGAAGTAGAGAGGGACTAGTTTTCTCATAATAAATTAAAAAGATCTAACAGACCACAAACTCAAGTTCTCACTTAATATTCTTAAGAAACACCCTTGGGTATTTACTTGTTCTGAAAAGAAAAGCCTTGTACAGCAAGGCAAAAGAGAATTCAGCAGTAACTAATCTGAACTTGCATAAATCTCTCCACCACTAAAAGAAGTAGGACAAGAAATTCTACTCTTCCTGAATAAGAACATGACACTTGAAATATAAGAAGTCCAACTCAACTATTTGCTGATAATGCTGCCCTTACAGCCCATAATGAAGACTTAGTACAAGAACTCATGGATTGCCTCTCAAGAGCTTGCCAGGTATTTGCTCTCACCATCAGCATAAAGAAAACAGTTGTGCAAGGACAGCATGTTCCACAAGATCTGTCAATCACTCTTAATGAAACCAGATAGAGGTAGTCCAAAAGTTCAGCTACCTAGGCTCCACAGTGACCACCAACCTCTCACTGGATGAAGAACTTAATGTTTGCATCAGAAAGGCTGCACATCAAGAGAAAAGTTTAAACAGCTTCCACCTGCTCTGTTTACACCACATACTCAACATCAAATGACAAGATAAAGTTACCAAAGCAGAGGTTTTTCAAAGGGTAAATTTACCAACTCTTGTTACTCAAACAGAGATGACTGTGCTGGCTAGGCCATCTGAGCAGACTGGAAAATGGACATATACCTAAGGACATGCTATACGGAGAACTATCAGAGGGAACAAGAACAACAGGATGTCCCAAGCTTCACTATAAATACACAAGCGAGATATGAAGGCATTTGGAATTGATCCTGACCAATGGGAAACTTTGGAAAGTGATTGGAACAGTGACATCACCGTCTCCACAAGGGCATTAAAGTCCATGACAGGAATTGGTTCCAACAGCTTGAAGAGAAAAGAGTTTGCAGAAAGCAAGCAGCTCCTGAACCACCCAATCATGACACACACACATGCAACCACTGCTACAGATCATGCAAATCTCAGATAGCACTTTTCAGTCAGTCATTTGAGACACTGTAAACCATCTATGCCATAGGCTGCAATATTCATCATCTCTCACAGATGAAAGGATGCCAATTACTCAATAGAAGAACCAGAGAAATTTGAAGACCATCACATACACTCCCCTTATATGAAACCTTGACAAATCCAATTTAAAAAATGTCAAACCTCCTAATGTCAGCAAGTGCTAACCATTCAAAAAATCACCCATCTCAAAAAGTACTATTTCCTCAATAAATTAAAACAGAACTCAAAAGTGTTGTGATGATATGGGAATTCTGTGTATGTACAAGTTATCAGTTCTTGACCTTCTCATAACCCTAAGGAATGTGTTGTCCTGAAGCCTGAACACATTACCTGGTCCACTATTAACATCTCAAGACTTTTTCAATCCCTGAGTAACAGGTATTGACAGCTTCAAAAATCATCGGGTGCCAACAATAATGAACGAAGGAAGAAAGGAGTTGGGGGAGGAAGAAGCATGTTGAAAATTATCTGCTATACATTAACTCTCTTTTTAGCCTCTAATTTTTATGTATTCAATTGCAGCAACACCCAAAATGTTCTAATCAGAATGAGGTGTTATATATTGCAAAGCCAGAGAAAATCATGGTTGTTATCATGAAGAGCTTTGTTCACAGCTCCAATTTTAAGAAAGTATAACCATGTCAAAAAGGTCTGATAAGGAAAACACTGATAATACAAAGATCAAGTAAAACAAGGAATTTAACTGAAACAAAAATCCAATGTACAAATAGAACACATAGCAATCGTTAGTTAAATGTTATGTTTATCAGCAAGAATTAGTTCATTGCCTTGCCTCTCTTGAGTTACAGTTCTCATCTAAACTTTTAAATAACAGTTACAAATATAGAGCTTATCTTTCTGTACAGCAACAAATAAGTTGGCAGCTAATGATTCATTAACTGGCATCCTTAGTATGCTCCTTAGTATGCTAATTTCTTAAATATTTATCTTAATTCTTACATATTAAAAATATATTTCTTAAATATTAATAAAAATATTAAATATGTTTCTTCACTCAATTGTGATGTGACAATCACCCTTAATCTAGCAAACAAATAAATTTTATGGCTAACATTTTCCAAGATTTTTTTGTACATAAATTTTCACATAGAACAAGGCTATCAGCTCCCAAGCTGTCACTTGGCACCGCTCCCCCCATTACTTTGGCTGCTGCAGGGTCTCCAGGCTTCCCCTCCTTCCTCCAGCTTCCACTTCTTTTGCTCACCTCAGGGAAGTGGTGCAGTACAGTCCAAAATGTCGTGGGAGACCACGGCACAATACAGCTGGGGAACCCACAGCTGGGAAGCTGAGATGGTGACCACCTGCATGAGCGGTACATGAGGTTGCGTAGGAGCAACAACGAGCCTATGACTAATACTAACATAGCCCAAGCTACATGTGGTCCCGGCTGCTTAGAAGTTGGACAACTCTGATCTAGAGCAACTGTGAGCTTTAAATCTCAGCAACAAGTGCCAGAAGATTACTGTGCTATCTCATACTCTTTCACTGTAATGCACCTGATATTCTCAAATATGAAAGAACAAAAATAATGGTCTGCCATCCTCAATGCCCTGCTTCCCATATCAGTGTTATTAACTGCTTCTTTATTATAAAATTAGCCAATTGCCTGTCAGGAATCACCAGGGAGGAGGGAAAGGATAGAGTGCCGCCATCTCCCAGGAGTGTGTGTGGGGGGGAGCTTGCCTCGCCATCCCCCCTCCTCCCCCGGCACCCCATGCCACCACTGCCTCCAGGGAGCAGGGCTGGGGGGGAAGGGTATAATGGTAAAGACAGCAGCACAGGCCTCATCCCACATCCCCATCCCCTCCATCATGGTGGCACTCTACCATGCTGCTGCCGCCACTTCCTGTCTGGAACGCTCTTGGACCACTCAAAGTTGTTGTTTCAGTAACTAATCAGAGTGCTCAAAAGGCATTATGGACAGACAGAGAGATAGACAGACTAAACCCTTTATTATATTAGAATTTACAATATATTTAAAGGTCAAATATTCCGAAACAAGATGCCTATTTTATCAGTGCGCATATCCTTAAGAAGCGATAAAGTAACTTGTAGAGATACGGTCTCTGACCTGTTGTCACTAGTGATGCAGGCAGCACAAGTTCCTGTTGGCTCTTCATTCTGCTCATAATAATGAGCATCCACATGCGCTTCCTCAGCCTTCTTCTTAAGTATCTCCCCAAATTTATCCTTTCCAATGCACCCAAAGAAAGTTGCTGCTTTGTAAGGGCTCTGAATCATCCACTGCAGATGGACAAAAAACAAATACAAATAAATTTAGCATCAGATTAGTCACCTCTTTTTTCTCTCTTCTTGTCTGGCCTTATAATGCTATACTTAAGAAAATCTAAGACAAGTCACATGCTACCTATGCCATAGGTTAAAAGAATATTAGGTACATTAACTTAGGAAAGTTCAATAAAAATAAATGTTCACACTGAACTTTCATGTTAAATGTTTAGTAGTTCAAAACTGAAGTAAAAGTCATGAGTGCATCCACTAGAAACTGTATTCAAATAAAATAGGAACAGTGTTCATTGGGCTTGAAATATCATAAGGACCTGCTATGAATATTCACTTGCCTGTGAGACATGAGGAATCAGTGCTTCTATGTTTCCTCAAAATAACCAAGATGGATTTTTTAAAGGACATTTTAAATATACTTCAAAAAATATAAAAAAGAGCAGCCAAAGCAGGAGATAAGGTAAATCTGAATAAAATATATAAAAACATTCCTGAATGTTCACAATATAGATACAAAAACATAAAGAGCATTAAAACTAATCCTTTTTATCTAACATTCAGTCATATGCAAAATAAGAAAATGATCCTATTCACATTGTTAAACCTTATATAAAAAGGTGTCTTTGACTTTACTAAAAGCAATTCTGCAAATTGATTTTTAAAGAGTCTAACTGCATAGTGTTGTTAACTGTTGGGTTATTTCATCAAGCTTCTCTTCTATTAATACCAAAAAAGACAGATACAATAAATCAATTGTAACTCTATCTGTGTTGTGTATCAAAATGGAAAAAATAAAACTGAACACCAAGGTAGAACTGAAAGTGAACTAAAAAATAATAAAAGGCAGGAAGAAACATTAGTAGACACTATCCTGGCAGAGATGAGTCAACCAATTGAAGTCATTATAATTCCCCCTAATTACAGTCAGTAAGCTTATCCACTCAATCTATAGTATGAATTAAAGGCTACATCAATTTACTGCCATGCTAAAACCCTGCTTATAATTGTTTCCTAATCGAGATTTAAATAAACGATAATGTCTCCATTACAAATCAGCATTAGCGGTATCTGTGGGTTGTAGAAAGGTCAAGTAACTGAGTTGCAAATACATGCTTAGTCACATCTCCATTATTTTTTAGATACAGGGGGAAGACATGCTTTAATCACACAGAAGTCTTCATTAATAAGAAAAATGGACAAAACTGATTACATGGTATCTTTTAATGAAACAACATAAGTTATGCTATGTTTCAGGTGAAAAAAGCCATTTTTTCCCCAAATACAACATTTTTCCAATATAGTGACAATATTCTCCCTCTCGTGCACAAAAATATACATTTGACTGGTTATGCTGATCTATTCAGTATCATTCTAAATTAATAGTAAAGGAGGTAACTTAACCTCTGTAGAATAAGGAGCTTCTCCATAACATCTCTTGTGTAAA
This sequence comes from Alligator mississippiensis, assembly GCF_030867095.1. Lineage (NCBI taxonomy): Eukaryota > Metazoa > Chordata > Crocodylia > Alligatoridae > Alligator > Alligator mississippiensis. The sequence goes on along the minus strand of NC_081829.1, from coordinate 27,036,096 downwards.
ATCCTTTTTGATTATTTTGCAAGATTAAAAATGCTGTCTATTATGCAAAGGAAAGCAAGGAGCTTGTTTCACTTTTGCTAAGAGCAGACAATTTCTGGTGTCTGCCATTGAAACATAGGTCTTACTCTCACAAATTACAAGAATTTGCAGAGTAAATTACAGACAGCACTTATCAAAGCATCATTTCTATATGAACATTTCCAGTTTCTCAAAAAAGCTCCAGTAGAATTTTAGATATCTAGCATACTTTAGAATATGATGCACCAACTAATTTTTCATTCTTATATACTGCCCGATGGATGTTCAAGCAGCAATGACATTTCATGCATTCTTCCACAGACCTTTGACAAAGAGAATTACTGCTACAATCCCACAATTTTGACTACTGACTAATTTAAGTTCAAGCATGCCATCTGCAATAACTATTTAAGATCACTGGCAGTCTTTTTTTTCAATGTAAGTTATCTATCAGAGACAAAGTTTACTTTCTAGAGTTTTTAAGATGATCCTTTGCATGTTCCTGTTACTTGGCTACACCCACTGAATCAGTTCCTTCCCCCTGAACCTCAGAACCACCTCAAACAACAGGATTCTAATGAAGAGTGAAAAGCCAGCAGACAGCATTAATGTGAAGAAGTAACTAGCCTTAGCTTCTTTGAATTACCTTCACATATTCCCTCATGAAGAGTTTACCACCTCCAAATTATAGTGAGCCGAGAAGTGCTAACTGAATAAAGATTACCATATTGCTTTTGTTTTATCTCAGGATCTTGATCCAAATTAGAATTCTCAATCTCAGTAGATGTTTGTTGCTTTACAAATTTCAACTATCAAAATGTGTGGCATTTTACTAGGGGCAAGACAACATCAGCAAAACTTCAACATGTGAACACTGCCAAATTACAACATTTTTCCAGTGTAGATCCTGCTGGGTGCTGGTAAATGATGCCATTTCCTTTATGTTTATCCCTACAGGAGATGAACACCTAGGGTGAGAGTCTAGTCACTTTTGAACTATGCAGGTAGAAAAATTTAAGTTTTCTTCATATCTAATTATTTAAAGAATATTCCTTTGATGGGAATGTGGTATTTGAAAGAACACTGGCAGATGAATTGCCTACTTCTTATAACAACCTGTTAACATGAAGGATCACAGAGTTGCAAGGGACCTCAAGTGTCCACTTATCCCAAGCTTCTGTCTGCATGCTATTCCTAAATCATCCCTGTCAATGCTTATTCAGCCTCCTCTTGAAATCTTCCAATGGAGGAGATACTATAACTTCCATGGGCAGCCTATTCCATAGCCTTATTGTTTTAACAGTATGGAAGTTGCTGCTGAGATCCAATCTAAATCAGCTTTGCTGCAATTTAAAACTTTTGCTTCATGTCTGGCCCTCTGTGGCAAGGGAGAACAGTCAGTCATTCTCACTCTTCTCTATGCCAGCCTTTCAAATATTTTGAAAACTATTACCATGTCACCTCCTTAATCTCCTTTTCTCCAAGCTAGGCATACCTAGCTCTCAACTTTTCCTCACGGAGCTTGCCTTACAAGCCTCTTTTTCACACACACCTCTGGGCCCTCCCTAGCATCTTCATAGCCTTCTTAAACTATGAAGCCCAGAACCACAGAAAATACTAAGGCCTATGAAGTGTTGAATAGAGTGGTACTATCACTTCCTGTGCCTTACATCTAATACTCCAGTTGACACAGCCCAAAATTACGATACATTTTGCAAATATGACATTTTGGGAAGGAATTTAGGATAAGGAAAAAGTGATCACTTTGTTTTGACCAGTCTCACTTATATTATGGAAATAAAAGATGTTTTCATGGATAAATTAAAAAAAAAAAAAAGAGCAATTGTCCATTGGTTCCAATAACCCTAGGAGGGCCACTCTTGTCCAAAATTGGTGTTTGGTCCTTCACTGATGGGAATATATTCACAAATTACATGATTTTGAGTGACTAAAATACTTGATGGTGATTAACTGAAATGGAAATTAAATTAATTATTAGAGGAGAGACTGGTTGCTCTGAAGCTCTCTCTACATATTACATTTATACCACAATTAATGTGTTAATTGCAGAATAAATGGCAAAGGTTCGGTATGAGCACCCAGTTTAAGGCACCATTAAATGACAAATCATCCAGAAAAATGTTCCATAAAATAATGTAGGACATTTTTATGGATGATTTGTATGATGCCTTAAATTAAACGCAAACCATGTCCATGCACTGGGGCTCCCCAGAGCAAATGCCTGGCAATCCAACAATCAGCTGAATCAGTCCTGACTGTGCTGCTCTGCAACCAGGCTACTGACTATATTGTTGGCACTGGTCTGGGGCATCCCTGGTTTTAAATAGGCCAGAGGCTACCCTAAGACCAATTCTGACAATCAGCTGCTTGTTGGCACTGGCCTTCAGAGCAATCCTAGTTTTCCTATTGGGTAGCCAAAGGGCTTTCCTTGCTGGGACTTTAAACTCCATGCTTGGCAGCCCCACCAGATCCAGTACTCCAGCCCTGGACCCAGGACTGTTTGAGTTGGGGCCAACAATCAGCTGATTTGTTGCCCCATGTGTGGACGTACAGGTATCCTGCTTTCAATTTGCTGGTGCAGGGGAAGCCTGAGATTATGATGTTCCCCCTACACTGGCAAATACTAATGGCGTGAATGGGATCTGATCTCTGATCCCAAAATTGCACCTCCTCTTTTTTAACCTAGGAAGCTCCTAACAAACTGGGAGGTTATTGAACAATGTTTTATGCTTCCAGGTCTCTCTGACTGACCACCACAGAGTTGTATACATTCTTGGGTACTATAAACAGACAAAAGTTGTCTAAATTGGAAACATGCTACTGAGGTGGAGTTATAAATGACTCCAGCACAAAAAGCCACAGAGGTGATTGAAGTCTATCACTCTGAGGTGGGGGAAAACATACAAAGCAACCAACAATCCAACCAACCAACCAACAACATGGAATGACAACTTCTCTTTTACTAGTTCTATACATCTGTGTATTTTAAGGAATCTGTTCTCCCTCAGATATATCCTCCCTTTGACTGATACAAAATTTCCTAAGCAAAGGTGATTTCATTAGTTGGGGTGATGTAACTGGGGAGGGGAAGAAGGGTGATGCAAACTGGTGCTACTGTGAAAGAGGGAGACGAGGTTAAGGATGGGGAGCAGGGAGAAACAACAGCTGCATGGACACAGCTCCCAGCTCTTCTGCCCCAGCAAAACTACCCTCTGGCTACAAGCTGAGCCATGGGAAAAAGAAGTGGGGGTGGAGACAAGTGACAGTGGTGCAGGCACAGCTCCTTGCTGCTCAGTCCCTGCACTGGGACAGGTGCAGGCAAAACCCTACAGTTCTGTGGGTCATAACCAGTGACTCTGTAGGCCAGATCTGGCTCATGGGTTGGATATTGCTGACCCCCTAAGTTTGCTCATTTATTGCTTGGCAGCTATGTGACATCTGGTAACTATTGTACCTACCCATACCTTTTTTGTATCTTTATGTAAAAAACATTTGCAATAAGACTCAACATACAGTACTGGGATCTTAACAAATAGGAAAGATACTGCAAGTTTTGTGTCACCCCATAATCTGACAGATTTTTATATAATGCTGCTCAGACTGTTCTTTGATGGTCATTATGAAGATAAAAAAAGCATCCAAAACAACTCCCCCCAAAAACCTAGGTTTGTCTGCCTTTCTAAGGGCAAGTTTTAAAAATAGAGGACAATAATCCTTGCACCATTAAATGAAGCTGCCATAACTTGCATGAGGAAGTGATATTGTTCAAAGGTATCACAACACCCTCAAGCAACTCCCTGTCAATTGAGATAATAGTGATAACTGCTTTTGAGGTGAAAAGATGAGTCAAATCCCTCCCAGAAACCAGTACCTACATCTTCTACAATCTTTTCAGGAGTTGCTTCAAAAAATTCTGTCCAATTCACAGTAGAAGAAAAATCACCAACTTTTAGTAAAATGTCAAAAGAATAAGAAATCACTAGCTTTTAGTAGAAGGCTATTTGTTTTATCTTTCATATACAGAGTATCAAAATGTTATTGTTCAATAGAGACATTTAATTCATTGCTAGATTTAATATACATGGCAAAATAAAATCCTCAAAAAGGAAATATGCAATACAACCTATTATTAATTTTCATTCCTATCTATTTTTGTTTACTACTTCTGTTCCCCTCAATCTGCAAGACTTGTTATCCATTGATTGTGTTTTTGGTCTTATTGTATCTTGTAGCATACAATGTATGCTTATTATTACATGTTCAGAAAATGGACATGCACACATGCTGCTATTGGAAAATGCTGATTACATAGGTGAGAGCACCAGGCTGGATTTCCAAGAACTGAAGAAGTGTATTCCTAGTTTTGCCGATGATTCACTGTAGAACTTAGACAGCGTCAGCATCTGCCCATTCCTCAGTTTACCCTGTGTACAAAGGGGGTAAGATCTGTTCCATGGGTAAACTATAAATCATCTAGTGAAAGGTACTATATAAATACAAACTATTTAGATTATTATTAACCAAGTAGACATTCTGCAAAATAAGATTACAAAATATTTTGTAATATTTTTGTAGCAGATTACAAAGTATATAATCTACTTTGTAGATGATATAAAGTACATAAAAATATGCTTAATACCCATGGCAACTCTTCTTCATTTTCAAATACAAGAAGCTTCCACTCTTGTACTTCTGCTACATGCTGCACAGTCTCTAATGAACACACCCATATTTGAATCACAGCAAAAAAATTCTAGGACTGCTGTCTGGCAGCACAGAATTCATAGTGATACCCCTTCAAACTGTAAACATCTGCCTATCAACTTCTATCAGCAACAGTATCAAAAACAGATGGCAAAGGTCAAGTCAAAGTTTATTGACAATGATGAACTTTGACAGCCTCTATTAAATTACTTCTTCCTTTAAGGTGTATGTGATCAAAGCAGCAGAGAGATTTTCACTCAGTCACATAACAAGCTATTTGTTGAGATTGAAACATCTGGTCAATATCTCCTAACACTGCAATTTCATGCACAGTTAGCAACAGGGTACATTTCTTCTCTTCTTCTTACAGGGTCCATAAGGGTGGCACATATGGCTGATCATTTCATTCAAAAAGGATTCAATTCAAGGCATTACATACAATTGTCTCTGTGCTTTATGGTGTTTTAAGTCTACCTGCCATAGTTTTCCATCATCATTGCTGTCTGCTCTACTCTTCTGCTATAAAAGCCTGCAAATATGACAGAGCACTTAAAGCTTAACAGCTTTTGACTACTGGAGTTAGAAAGCAGTTAAGGCAAGGGAGTCTTTAAAGTGGCAGGTCTTCATCTGTTGTCAAGAACTCCCAATACATTAAACTATTTACAATTTAGCTAAGCTCCAGTAACACAGATTGTAAGAGTAATTTTTGTTGTCAAATCAAAGCCTTCACTTATGCATGTTTCAACTATTAGAAATCATTCTTTTAACTAATTTTAGGATATTATACATTTTCGTAAACATAAAAATTTAATATACAATTTACATTTCGTTTTGAAAGAATGTGAGACAATTATAAGAACTCTGAAAACTACAATCCTACTTGTGAATCTGAAACAGCAAAAAGACTGAAATTTTATCAATCCCATATGTCTAAAATGCTTTTCTTAAAAATCCATGCATCTATGTTGCCACAGCAACAAGTTGCAAATTACAAACAAACATTTTATTGTAGTAAATGATTTGCACCCTGTTTCTCAGTCCCTATCCATTTAGTATTGGATTTTGTTGGAGGGGGGAGAGGTAGAAAAATTATAGGAAGTCTGGTTTCTCATTTTTGTTATACTTTTTCTCCCATATCCCAGAGAGCAAAGCTAGGAAGAACATGATACAGTTTAATCAATTGTCAGATTACTATTTAACAATAACAAAAGTGATTTTAAAACAATTGGCTTCCTCCAAGAAAGTTATGAAAATATTTCCATATACCCAGAATTTACAACAAATGGGATTTAGAGGACACCATGAAAAACATATATTTAGTCCTTTGAATTTTCAATCTGACACCTTTCAGTAACATTAAATTAGCATAATTAAAAACTAAAACTGACTGGCCACAGTGCTTCCACCAGAGAACACTTACTACCTGCAGTCTACAATGTATGATGATTTATACCACCCAGAGAAATTAAAAAGTCACATGCAACTGTTGTAAACTAAACAGTAAACCAACTGTTCACTCTGTGCTCTTTCAGTACAAGCATGAGTTCTGTTAATTACAAAAATACATCGTGCCATAAAGCTTTTTGCCTTAGAAGTTTGTGTGTCATTATTTGTTACAAACTACTTTTGGTCAACCAGGAGGCACTGAAATTAAACACAAAACCAATACTTTCAAAAGTAGCAGTTGTAAAATCTCACTATTTAATGTACACATAATAAACTTTCACAGAGATGGGACTGTTTATTTTTTATAATCATGTACACTGAACTTTAAAATAAGATGTTAGAGAATCATGACTGATATCAGCTAATTGGGAAGGAAATATGTACTTTATCTTATTAACTAACTTATAGTTTCATAGTAGCTAGGGGTCAGGAGGGACCTAAATAGATCATCTAGCCTGACCCCCTGCCACAGGCAGGAATGAATGCTGGGTTCACAGGACCCCAGACAGGTGATCGTCCAACCTCCTCTTCAATTTGCCCAAGGTAGGGGCGAGGACCACTTTCCTGAGAAGTTGATTCCAGATTTTGGCCACCCTAACTGTAAAATATTGCCTTCTGATCTCTAACCTAAACCTATTCTCCATCAGCTTATTACCCAGGTGGTGCTGGGGAGAAAAGGGCTTTGCCTATTTGCTGTTGATCTCCCCTGATGAGTTTGTAGGCAGCCACCAGGTCCCCTCTCAGCCTCCTCTTGCTGAGGCTGAACAGGTTCAGGTCCTTCAGTCTCTCCTCATAGGGCCTGTCCTGCTGCCCTCTCACCAAGCGGGTGGCCCTCCTCTAGACCCTCTCCAGGCTGGCCGCATCCCTTTTGAAGTGCAACGCCCAGTACTGGACGCAGTACTCCAACTGCAGCCTGACCAAAGTCGCATAGAGGGGGAGCATCACTTCTCTGGACTGGATTGAGATGCACCTTTGGATGCATGACAAGGTATAGCTGGCCTTGCTGGCTACGGTCTGGCATTGGCGGCTCATGTTCATCTTGGAGTCAATAATGAGGACATGAGAACTAAATGAGAACGTTCAAGATTATAACTTCAAACTAAAATTGGAGCAAAGTTTCTTAGGTTAGGGACAGACATTACATATAAACCAGTTTAAGTGATAAGAAGCTGGTTTAAATCTGTAACAGAACCAACATTCAGTCCACATAAACCAATTTTGAAATGGCTGAAACCAATCTGAGATAAACCTGGTTGAATGAAGTATCAGACTTAACTGATTTGGCTCTGGTTTATGCATTGACTGTCCCAGATTCCTTGCTGGTTTAAAATAAGTCAGAGACCCCCAGCATCCCACCATGCTTTCTGGGCTGTGCAGGGCTCTCTGCTTCAGCCACAGGGCTGGCTTCTCCCCTCTGCTTTCTAGCCAAAGCAGGGACTGGTCCTAGCAGACACTGGCTGGCATGGCTCCATTAGGGCAAAGTGGGCAGGGAGAAAGTTAATTCTGCCTGTCTGCTGGGGAAGAGAGTGGAGGGGGCTGCAGTGGTGGCCTCTAGAGTGTCATGACCCAAGGGTATGATTTTGTGTGTGCTTCGGCACTGCAGAATTATTTCCCGCCACGAGAAGCTTTCTTTGCACGGTACAATTCTCAGTTGCATAGAGAAAACCCCGGTGCAAAGGAGTTCCCGCCACTCGCATGCAAATTTGTGTCCCACTATTGGCTGTTTCTAAACTATTCCCACGTGGCAGCTAGCGATTGGCTTGCTAGCCATATAAGAGGCTTGAGCAGTTTCTGCCCAAGTTGGAGGAGGAGGACTCCACAACCATCTCGTGGAGGAGAACTTCACATCCATCTCGTGAAGAACTCTAAGCGCTGTGGGGCCTAACAAACCCAGCGTGTGGCTTAACAAGGATATAGGGGCCTGATCAACCTCTAGCCTCTCCCCGTCGTCACCTGATCTCTCGACGTACCCTTCCCTGCGCGCTCAGTCCATGGAGCCTAACAAACTTCGTGTGTGTGTGTGTGTGCGTATCCAGAGCTCTTTCCGGGTTTAAGAGGCTCGAGTTTTCTACGGGTCTTGTTCGTGCGGGTTTTCTTTTCGTTTGTAACTGCAACTTAAGCGAAGTTTTTCCTGCCTGCACCGCGACCATCTACGGTGTAAGTAAAATAATCTTTAATCAACCTCTACGTGTCTGTGCCTAATTCTAGTCCGTCATGCCGAATTCCCTGACCCACGTGCCAGGGCTGCTGGCTGTCAGAACCCATTGTTCATATGCCTATAGTACAGTGGAAAATTCCATACTTTGATACAGAAGGCACAGTCTGTACCTAGAAAAAGTTCCCGCCAAATTGCAGCTTCTTTGCACGGTGGAGTTTTCTGCTGCAGAGGAGAACCCCGGTGCAAAGGAGAATTCCCGCCAATTTGTAGCTTTCCTTGCAGGGTGCATTTCTCTGCTGCAGAGGAGAGGTGCTCGTTGCAAAAAGTTCCCGCCATTCGTATTATAATTCGTACCCCACTATTGGACTGTTCTAAATTATTCACGTGGCGACTAGCGATTGGCTTGCTAGCCGTATAAGAAGTTGAAGCAGTTTCCGCCCAAGTTGGAGAACTCCACATACATCTGGTGGAGAACTCTGAGTACACTGTGGAGCCTAGCAAACTCCGCGTGTTTCAGAGTGAACTTAGCGGCCTGATCAACCACTAAGGACTCCCCGTCTCCGACCCAAGGGGGCCTAGCACACCCCCACCCGAGACGTAAGACAACTGCCGGCCCGAACACCCTGAACACCCCGACACATTTGCAGACCGACCAAAGCTGTAATTTCTGCCCGACTGCAACTGTAACTGAAGCAAGCTTCTGACCTGCACTGTACGAGCAGTGTAAGTAAAGCAATCTATTTGTTAAACCAATACGCTTGAGTGCCTGATTCCACTCCAGGCGTCACAAGTACCCGCCCACCGACTAGGGCTCCTAAAGCCCCAAACCCCACGCCGCGGTTCTCGGCGGCGACACTGGCCACAGCCCGCCGCGCGCCCCCGAAAGCCTCGGACCGCTTCCGGCCCGCACATAGAGCTGCCCGACCCCAGCTTCAGAGAAGGGAGTAAGAAGGAATTAACCCTTCTCCCTGCCCCCTTCACCTTAAAGGGGCCATGCTGGGTAGGTGGGTTGGGGGGCTCTGTTTCGTGCTGGAGGGGACTCTTCCCCCTCTTCCTCCTCCTCCCAGGGTGGGGAGGGGGACTCTGTGAGGCACTGGATATGTACTCTTCCTTCTCCTCCCCTTCCCCCCTGCTGGGGGGAAGGGCAGAGTGCTCCATGGGATGTTCCCAGCCCCAGAGCAGGGGCGGGGGGCAGGGGGAGGCTCTGTTCTATGCTGGGGAACACTTCCCCCTTCCACTTGTCCCCCCAGAGGGGTTCAGCTGAGCAGGGTGGGAGTTGTGGGTGTAGGGACCCTCACACCCCCCATGGCTGCAGCCCTGGGTGCCTGGTAGCAGTAATAGGTGGGGACGTCAAGGCACTCGTACCTGATGCAGGCACTGCTCTGGTCAGTGCTGGGCAGGTGGAGGGAGTGGAGCTTGCCTTAACCCCACCCCAGGGCTCTGCTCCTCATGCCTGTAGCTCCAGCTGTGACAGTGGGGGAAGCACTGGAGCCTGCTGTCTCCCCAGCTGCAGGCTGTAAAGCACTCTGCCCTGAGTGGAGGGAGCCCTGCCCCTGCTTCCCTGCAGAGTGCAGCCTGTGGCTTCCCCTCTGTGAAAGCTGAACTGCAGAAATTACTTTTCCTACTTTTAGGATTACAACATGCATAATGTTAATACCCCTAACCACTTGCATCAATCCAGTGCTACCTGAGCTATAAGATATGGGACCCTGTATGTGGACAAAGATGACAGTCTAACATAGACAATGCTTAAATGGTAAGAGTGGGGTGGCAGAACTTCGTTGTGTTGCTGCCCCTATGGCTGCTGAATGTTGGTTTCAGCCAAGCTGCAGCCACATGCCCTGCTATCAGCACAGAAATTGCACCACCACCCCTGCTGCTGCAGGGCCCTTGCTTTGGCCGGGCTGCAGCCTCATGCCCTGCTGTCAGTGCAAAAAAGCGTGTGTGTGTGGCGGGGGGTGGCAGCACATGCACATACCCTCCCCCACACACGTCACCTATGCAGTGTAAGAAAAGCAGTTATTTTCAAAGACCCTGCAGCTCCCACTGATTGCCACTGAAACTATGGATAAATCAAGGTTATTGAAAATCTGGCCAGAGTAGTTAGGTACCTAACTTAAGATATTCATATTTGGAAATACTGGCCCTTATTTAGACATCTATTTATCTAAATTAACTCAAAACACTATGCAAAAGGAAAACAGAATGTACAGGTGATAAAAATTCTCTGTTCACTCTTATATTCCCCAATATACTGTATGCATTCATTATTTCTATTAAATGTGAGCATAAGGTGGGAAAGATGACTTGAAGCTTTAATTTTTTTTTAAGTAATTATCAGTCTATTCTTACATTTCTGTGACAAAGAAACTAATACAAAAAAACCTTTCCAAATGTACAGTGAAAAACATTTAGAATTATCTGCTTTATCTCCTTTCTAAAGCAACTTTTGAATTATTCTGTTAGCAATTTAAAAAATCAATAATTAAGATTACATGATAAACATTGATTCAGAAGATAATTAAAACATAATTTAAAGTCTGTAATTCACAGTTCACAGGCAAACATACATAATATTTGTGTGTGATTTACAGATATCAATCTTCATTGTTGATCTTTTGGCACTTCTGATATCATCTGGAATCTGAATAGCTTGTTACTTGTACTTCATTATATTTATTATACGATAGTTGCATATTTTTGGTCTGGACTGGAAGTGTAGTTGAGGCAGCCATATTTATGTATACGGGGTTTTCTTTAGATACTTGGTCACATGTCTCTGGTGACCACTTAGAGGACGATTTAGACTGTCATCCCATAGCAGATCCTGGGTAGCTAATGCAACACCTTCCACTTGACTTTACTGGAATTTGACTTTACTGGAATTTTTAAGACGGTTTCTTTGCAGGCACTGGACCTAGTCCAGGTTTTGCATGATGGAATGGTGGCCATCTTCTCTGTATATTAGTTCAGCAGTTACACATTAAAATACTGTGATTTATTCTAGTTACCCAGATAACCGCAAAGGAGGAGTTAAAGTTTATCTCACTTCCCTTTTGTGTACTTCCCTAACATCAGTGTGTAGACACAAGCAATATCTTTTTGTCAAGACATTCTGTTTGAAAATGCTACTGTTTGTCAGCAACACTAAGGATATTCTACTTTCTTTCCAAAGATACCAAAGGAAAGGGCAGAATATAGTTGTTATAATAGAATTATTCATGCTTGTATTGTTAATTGATGTTATTACTTCATGGGAGTAATTATATTTGTTTGTGTAAAAATTAATAAAAAGGATTTTAACAAAACTGACAAAGGCAGTCGCATGTAATTATGTACAGTTAAGAAGAATGATTGAGACTCCCAGAATTCCTCGGCATGCAGATCAAATCTCTGTGGCAAGTTCAAGTAATTTTCACAGAATGAGTAACTAAACTGTTAGTGGGAGGCAGGGGGAGGAGGAAGGGGAGGAAATCAGCAGGAATCCATTCTCCCTACCAACCAACTCATGGCTGAATAAGTACTACAAGTTCCTGGTTGTTCTTAAATACTATTGACTTGAATGGAAGCTAAAGATATTCAGCACCTCACATGATCAAACCAAATATCAGGACGAACTTGATCTTTCTGTTACGGAAGTTACGAGTTCAGCTGAATGCCAGTAACACCTCCTGTTGTATTCAACAGGAGTTAATCAGAGCTTTTGCTACTGAGAGCAATGAGAGCTTCATTTGATTTATCTTATACAGTATTCTTTCCTGAAATATTTACAAAAACCCATCCCAAAATACAATGGGAAAGTAACAGATGTGACAAAGAAAAGTAACACTGTACATTTCATAGCTCTTATCCAGTTAGTATGCTTATAATATGTATAAAATCCAGGAGCCTGACTTTCCTCTGAGAAACCAGAAAGCACAACAGAGCTGAGTTTAGCTTTACACTGATAATAGAGTTCAGTTCAGTTTTATACTGGTATGTATTCATTTACTTTAATGAAAGTGTGTGTGATTTAGGATATGGATAGATGACCTTTATATTGGCGTACTTTACAATAGCTTGTGCAGTAATGTAAATCAAATGATGGCAGACAAACAAGCAGCTATTCTAGGTTAGACACACAGAGTAGCTTGCTATGCCAATGCCTTGCCATGAGAAGGCAAGGGAACATTTACTTTGAACAAATGGCTACCTTGGGGTGAAAATGAAGTATTTTTTTTAAAGAAGTCAGATGACACCTAAACTAATGTAACTTACACCAGTATAGTAATAACCATTACATTCCTAATTCTACATCAGATTCAGGATGCGGAGACATACAACAATGGAATTGTTTACAAATGTTGCTGATTGGGAACCAATTTACAATGTCACAGGTCAGAGATGTCCACAAGTACCTTGCCCTAGCATTCCAGATAGAACAGTCACCTTTCAGGCATTGAAGTGTTGTGGCGCTGACACCACAGGGTAGGAGTGGTCACCCAACCCAACATGCCTCATAGTGGAAGGCTAGGAGGGATTGCTTGCACCCACACTTTAGACCTATGGGCAGGGGGTGTTTTTACTTTTCTGCTTTTCCTTCTCTCCTAAACATGAGTTCAATAAAGTTCAGCAGCCTGCACTTGACTGAACTTTACAGTGTGCTTGCCTGACTTGGTGTGCCTGGGAAGTTGGAAGTGCTTAGACTCATGTTTTCAGGTTCCCAGAGGCTGAGCTGGGTAGCATGATGAGGGACCATAGTTGAGTAGGGAGAGAGGACAGAGGTAGTTGTTAGAAAGATATTTTTATTGAACAAGCAGTGCAAAAGGAGCTTATTGATAAAAAGTGCCAACAAAAGGGGGAAAAAAAGGGCAGTAGAATTCTGGACACACATCACAGTAGCTAGTTACAGCAGTGGAGGTGTTTGGGGGGCAAGGAGAAGTGAGCGCTGTGGGAGGCCCGTTGGACTGACAAGACATGCATCACAGAATGCCTGGTGTCCACACAAAACACTGACCAGGTTAACAGTGAACTAGTTCAAAAGAGAACTTGATTTTCCAGGTAAACCTTTGAACCATTCTAGTAAGCTTTAAATCAGGTAAATGATTTTGTATATTCGTCTGCTTCAGTTTTAAAAGGCATTTAAACTGTTCTAAGTGTTAAGTGTGTCCGCACTATGAGAAAAGTTACATTGGTGTAGAGTTTTACAGCATGTTTTCACCCCTTGTTTGCATTGCTATAACTACCAATTACATCAATGTAAATGTAAATGTGTCATCCAAGCTGTTAGACAATAGCTGCTGCCCACTACATATTGAAGTACATATCCTGGTATCCTTTTCAACTTAGCACACAGTACTTTATTCCACAAAAACACATGCACACACTATAATAAAGCTCTGTAAGATAAAGGAAAAGCCATCTTCAAAAAGAAAATACACAGAAAGAACCAATTTGCAAAGCTGTGCAAATTTCTGCTGACATCATAATCAATAGCAGCTCTAAACAACGCACAAAATAAAATTAAAACCTTATGGCTAGATTTGTATGATATCCATTTGACTGCTGAACACACTGGATGAAGTCCAATTCAATCTGATTTATTGGTTAAAAGGATACTTTTAAGTTAATTATGCTATTTTGTGTACTCAAATTCAGATAAACTATGATAACCTTTTGTATAATATTTATACAAAATTAGAATAAAGAAAGGGAGACCACTTTGGCCATTTTGAAATTGCCCAAGAGGAGAGGGTGTCTCAGATGACAGTCAATAAAACAAGAATACTTTCAGTGCATCAGTGCAAGGTGATTTGACTTAAAAGTATACTGTTATATTATGTAGTATACTTTTAAGCAATAAGTTATTGGACTTGTCATCTGAGACACTCTTTCTTCTTGGGCAATTCCAAAAAGGCCAAAATAGTCTCCTTTTCTTTATGCCTATTTTGTCACAGGTTATCTGAACTCAAGTATATAAAACATCATAATTTACATTTTAAAAAATGCAGTTTGGTTTATTGATTATATTATAAAAAGTTACTTAAACATAGGATTATCAACCAAAGAATTCAGTAATTTCAGCTGATAATAGCTTTGGGGGTTTACTGATTTAATCTTGCAACAGGCTAGCCAAATATCCTATATCTTGCTTTCATTGACTGCAAAATATGCTAATTGTGAATCTTGGAAATTCAACGTAAATTCAAAACTGAAACTTTACTACTTAGTTTGGGTCTAAAATTATAACAGTACCTTTTTTACTTTATGCAATCATTTTCTATACAGCATAAAATCTATTTTGTTAAAAACTGTGAGGATTTAAAATAACAACTTAAAAGGTAAGCAAAAACATACATTTAAAATCAAGAACTGCAAATGAAAGTAAAATGACAGAGCTCTTGAAATTTTAGTTTTTTCCCTCTGTAGTTAAAAGGGGAAACACAGCTTTATATTTTTTTTGTTAACTGCTTTACTAATATGTTAATTACATCATTACATGATTTCCCAAGGATAACAACCTGTAATTCCATTTATTTATTCTCTATAGAGGTAGAGGAAAGGAGTCGATTAAGAGGCTGTCAAGATGATAAAATGACAGCTAATGCAAATTCATTTTTGCAATATAGCATGCAAGATTTGTAAATGCTATTTAAAACAGAAGCAGCAAAGTAGCTTCAGGCATTGAATGTATGCTTCAGGCATAGAATGGATAAAAAAATGCTAAGACATTATAATGTCTAAAGCAACTGAGAAAAAAAATAAAGGCTTTATCTAAACTGTATTAAGAGGAGAACCTGTCAGTAAATCAACCTAAAGTAAGGACAAGCAGTATTAAAGCACTCAAATCGTTATAAAATTTAACATGAAAACTGGCAAATGTACAACACAATTTTTGTTTGTTAAATCTTTACATTTAACTGAAGAACTAACTCCTTGGTTACAAAAGGGACCATTAGCAAATTAGTCCTTACTTTCAGTTTTCCAAAACCTCAAAATAGGCTACTTTCATTAATATGTACTGGTGAAACCTTATAATATCAAAGGGGTTTTAACAATACACAAAGTAACCAGAAAATTGGACCCTATGCCTTTACACCACAGCTAGGGACAGAAGTTACACATAAACTCACTTAAGAGATCAGAAACTGCTTTAAAACTGTAACAGACCAGAAATTCAGTGTACATGAACCGCTTTCAAAGGCTAGGGAGAGAAGTTAAAAATATACTGGTTTAAGTGATCAGGAATTGGTTTAAACCTGTAACAGAACAGAAGTTCAGCCCACATAAACCAGTTTCAAAATAGCCAAAATTTGTTTAAGATAAACCTGGTTGAATGTAGTATCAGACTTAACTGATTGAGGTGAAACCGATTTATGGAACTTCTGTCCCAGACCCCTTCCTGGTTCAAATTAAACCAGAGTCCCCCAGGATCCCAGGATGCTTTGCAGCCCTGGGCTGGGCTGCGCTGTTTGCCCCAGAAAGCAGGGCTAGCCCTGTCCGCCTTCTCTCTAGCTGGAGCAAGGGCAGGGGGCATGGCCAGCTGCCACCCTGGCATGGCCCCCTAAGGCAAAGGGGCAGGGAGGGGGTTTATTCCCCCTGCCCTTCTCTCTCTCCCCACTTGGGAACTCCATCTGGGGTCTGCATGGCAGGGGTATAGCAGCCCCTGTCAGGCATTCTCCCCTGCCTTGCCAGCCAAGTGGCAGGGGGCGTGGGCAGCCTCAGCAGCAGCCTCAAGCAAAAAGGAGGTTCATTTGAGGCTGCTGATGGGGCTGGTCATTCCCCCTGTTGATTAAGGAGCAGGGGAGAGGGGTTGGGAAATGTCTCGCAGGGGCTGCTTCCCCCTCCCCCTCCAGGCACACCCCAATTGGGGACCATACAGGCCAAGGTGGGTGTTTAAACCCCTCCCTAATCATACTCAGCCTCGCGGGGCCTGGCCACACACCCCCAGCTCAGCTTCCTTCCAGCTGTGGTCTCACTCTAGCACCCTCAGACTTCTGGCCTCAGCCACTTCAGGCACATGGCTGCATTTCCAGAATCAAAAGTGAATGTCTATTCACCTGCTTGCCAGTTCAATCTACACAGGTTAGACTAACTGGCAAAGACTGAACTGATTCAGGCTAGAGCTTTTTGAATGGCTGTACTTAGCCAAAATGGCCACAACTGGTTTAAGATAAACCTTCATGGTTGTAGTATTAAACTTAACTTATTTAAGACAAGCCGTTTTATGGAATCCCAGATCCCTTTCCAGTTCAAGTTAACTCACAGTCCCCTAGCATCTCAGGATGCTGTGCTATCTACTCCAGTGAAGCAGGGACTGCTCCACCCCTCTGCTCCATAGCCTGCTTCCTGCCTGCACGTATCAGCCCATAGGGACAGGGGGCAAGAGAACCAATCCCCAGACCTCCCTAGCTCAGGTCTACACAGCACGCGGGGGGAGGGAAAGTGCCCATGGTGGGAAAGTGCCCATGGTGGAGGCTTTTCGTCCTTCAGCTGCACTTCACCCACCTGCCCTTCACCCAGCGGGAGCAGCCCAGGGAGCTGGAGGAATTCCCCAACTCCCCCTCCCTTGCACAGCTGCTTGCCTCAGATGCTGCCATAGGAGGGAGGAGAAAGGAGTTCCCAAGGCTGCCCAGGGTGCAGGCACCAGGGAACCCCTATGTCAGGGGACTTTCTCTACCCAGGCCCAGAATCCCCTACCCTGGGGATTTGAGGAATCCTGTAGAGTCAAGAAGAATTTCCCCCCTTTCCCTTCCCAGCTGCTGACTGCTTCAGCCACTACCACAGGAGGGAGGAGGAAAGAGTCCTTTGGGCTAGGTGCCTGACTATGGAGCCCAGCATGGAGACACTGGGGAGCCCCTGCCTTGGGCAGCTTCTCCCCCCACCCCCCCCAACTCAGCTCAGCCCAGCCCAGGGCAGGCTGGAGTTCATAGACAGGCACCCAGCCTGAGAGACACCTTCCCTCTCCCTCCCGCGGCAGTGGCCAAGGAAAGGAGCCATGGGGGAGTGAGAGGGGGGAATTCCCCTCAGCTCCCTAGGGCTCCCTCAGGATGGGCTAAGAGCCCCTGGTGCCCCCATGCTGGGCTGCATGGGCAAGCACCTAGCCCAAGGGACTCCTTCCCCCTCCCTCCTGTGGTAGTGGCTGAGGCAAGCAACCACAGCGGAGTAGGAGGGGGAGAATTCCCCTTAACTTCCCAGGGCTGCCCTGGGCTGGGCAACCCAGACTGAAGGAAACCCCATGAGGGGGAGGCTCCCCCAAGGTGGGCCAGCAACTGGGCAGGGGACTCCTCACCCCCCTGTGAGCAGGTGGTTGGGAGCATGTGCCCCACTTGGCTGAGCTCACAATGGTCAGCACCCTGGGAGACGTGCTGTAGTGCCCCCTGCCTACTAGCCTGGGTCAATGCAGGCCTCCCCTCACTGTTCCCAACTGAAAACTGATTGTCAGTTTAGTTGGTTATTGGTTCAATCTACATAGCTTAAAGGAAGCTGCGTAGATTATATCAATTCTGCCTCAGGATTTTTGATTCTCTGTACATAGCCCAGGTAGCTTATACTACATACTAAATGAATAGTGTTTTCAAGACTTTGGGGCACTCATATATTCCTTTATCAAAGGGTTATGGTAAGGCTAATTAATGTTTATAAAGGCACTTTGAGGCTGAGAAGCACTTTGAGTGCTAAGTATTGGTATAACAATAGTACTAATGTTATTCTCTAAATGTAATTGAAAGATATACAATTTAAACATTATTATTTGTAAGAAAGCTTGATAAATTCCACATTTGTCAACTTAGGTGGCAGAAGTACATATACAGTAATGAAGCAATCTGATCTCAAAAAAAGCAGATGGATATCAAGCCAGTACTTCAGAAAGCAGGAGTTAATGAAAATCATTTCTACAGCCTCAGAGGTGGATAGATCTTAGAAATGCTCAAAAAGTTCTTCTCATTGTTAACACGACATAGCCTATACTCAGGAAATCCTCCTAAGATTTTATGTATTATCTTTTATCCATTCCTTTGGCTGTAGAAGCCTTGTGACTTAACTTATACAATTGCTATTGTTAAAACTCGACTGGTATGCTACCACATTAAGTCAAGCTAAATATGAAAGAAAAAATAACAGTTGTTCACAGGTGTGGCCTATGAACACTGAGGGGGCAGGGATAAGGCATATAAAGATCACTGGAAGAGTTCTGTGGTTTCTTCTTTAATGAGTCTTAAAGACAAGTACTTCCCGCTCCCCTCCCCCTCCCAAGGGTAGTTACCTCTCCCAATATCACCTATCTGGGGATATTCATCATCTTATCATCTTAACTGATGGGAGGTTCCCCATATTAACCTTCTCATTATTTTAAAGCAATAAATCTAACCATAAGACAAGAATACATGGTTTTCTCTGAGATTTGTCTGTTATTCTCCACATTAGAACCTGAAGAGTCTTGCAGGACCACAGAAGGATCTGTGTGTACCATCACAGAGCACTTCTGATATGTCCAGCGTACCAACAGTCACAGTTCCAAAGGCCATTCTGAATCCCAAACTATTACAGGTCTAGGCTGATACTCCTCTGACTTCCACAGTTCCAGAGATCATTTCTCAAAGTAAGAATTCCTTCCAAAGTCAATGATATTATAAATTTACCCTTCAATAGGAACCGTTTCAGTCCTACATTTCTGTGCAGCTGAGCCTCAACTCTAGGGCAGTCTTCCGGGTTTTTCTGCAAACAAGCCAAAGTAAACACCTTGCTTTCCAAAATCTATTTGTTAAGATCCCGGTCTAAACCAGTATTTTAATATTTAGAAAGTTTAACAATGTGGTTACAGTCATTCCTGCAATTAAATATAATTCGCAATATAATAATCTCAACTTTTTAAAAGTTTTCCTTTACTGAAAGCCAAGAGTAGCATACTTTATTCCAAGAACTATATCTAATTTCCTTGTTAATCCATTATCCCCTGTAATAATGACTAAAGTTTGAACAAGGGATAGCAGTATTAAAACCCAAGAACTAGAAATGTATCAGAATGGATATCTTGATCGCTTTCAAAATAAGTTTTAGAAAGGGAGACAGCATTATAATTTTACATACCGCACAATATTATGCAGGTATCTTTGTAGGAATACAAGATGCAGAAATCTCTTAATCCCATTCAGGGAACCCATTTATAAGTATAACTCAGATGCTGGAAAAATAAAAGTAAAATTCAGCCTAAAAAGCAAAAGTAAAATTACAGGAGCCCCAGTTTATTTCTAAAGTTCCTTTGGCTCCTTAAAAAGAAACTAATTATGGCTCAACTAATAGCCTACTGTGATGCCAACAGTATAAACCAAGATGAAGCTCAACAGCTTACATTTCAAAACAAGAAATAGAATTTCAAACAGGAGCTTAGAGCATAGTAGTGAATTTTGGCAAATCATGCCCAGATAATGCTAAATGGGTAACCATCACCAATTTTATGGAAACCAGCTGATTATCGAATTGAGCATTTGATAAAATTATTTAGGATTGTAATATTAAATCGTACTATAATGAAATATAAATTAGTTTGGAATACAAATAACAAGCTGAAAGCATCCTACACGTATGCCCAGTATCATAATAATACCCGAGGGATCACATCACTTTCCTGATATAAGGGCTATGATATATTTGTCTGGTACCTCTTGCATATTTTAACATATGGCCCCTATAAAACAATTCCCATTCTAATGGAGGGGAATAACTTTCCCTGAGTAACAGGCTGCCTGTGGAGGGAGTTCAGTCAGCTAGTTTAGCTGTTAAAATTCTGTTCCATCTAGGACCACTGAACCAATGAAACTTCTTCAGTGAATTTCTATAGCTGCATGGGAAACAACCACAGACATTTCCCTCTTGAAGATCATGTTGGTCCAAAGCAAGACTTTCTTGAACTACACGAGTCCTAAAATTGTAGTAACTATGTAAATACATTTGGAGGAAAAGCAAGGTATTAATACCAGTATGTGGGTACACATTGTTCAGTAACGTAAATCAATTCCAGCAACATATTGTAGAACTTGCTATTTTCATCAGAATGCACAGAAACATTGGTCTCCTATATACCTGAGGAATACGAGATTTAAAAAATTTCAGCATAGATGGTAAATAAATGGTAAGTCTCCATTTTTGGAAAAAAATTTGCACAAAGCCAACCAATTTCCAAGTATTTAATGACTGCCTAAGGTTTCTAAGTATTTAATGATGTGTAAACAGTAAAGAATACCAGATAATAAACTACAATTTGTCATTTGCTCTGATTTACCGTAAATACATACCATGTAAGCTGCAGAACAGAAAAGGTTCGTCAGGCAAAAGAATACTATTCACCACAATATATACTTACTACAATATCCACACAGCTAAAATTATTTATATTAGTATTTATGAAACCCCAATCACCATTCGATCTCTATCAAAAGTCTCAAGAAAAGCTGAGCTACATAGTGTGTACTTGGTAGATTAAAGAAATAGAGCCAAATATGTGGTGTTGAAATCCAGAGTCAGTTGCCAGAGAGGGACCAGCTACTATTAAACTGACAGACTGTTAGCAAAAATTCCTCTGCTGATCACAACTGTGGTGGTATCACACAGGGAGAGACAATTTCTCAAATGACAGATTCCAATTGATTTTGGCCTTTTCAGCTGAAAACAAAACCCTTAAACTATACTCAGAAACTATATGACAGTCAGTGAAAACGACTATTCTGCTTTGCAGAAAGAAAAACCATTTAATAAATAAACGGGTGCCTGCACTCTGTATCAACTTCAACTTTTAAATTGTCCTAAGCTATAGACAAATAAATAGTGCCTTATTGTATTATTGTGGGGAAAAAATGGATAATGTATCAATCTCTAGAGAGATACACATATAAAGTATATGAACCATATTAACCCAAATCCAAGATGACCCTGATTTTAAGACACCTCAATAATTAGATTCTAGGCAAGAAAAATGTATACATTTGTTATATTTTTCCATGTGTAGAATTTAACTGTTGTAGAATCATCTTAAATTTGTCCCTCTACTGCTGCAGCAGGGAAAACAGTGGGCAAGGGGCAGGCAAGGGGACAGTGGGGGACAAAGAGAAGTGGGGTAGAGGAGGCAGTAATTCAGTGAGCCGTAGGGGAAGAAATTGGGATGTAGGCAATAGGAGAGGCAAGCAACCTGACCCCCCCACCCCACACCTGGCCCCCTGCTGCCTGTTCCCCCACCACTAACCCCCCTGCTGCCTACCCCACCATCTCCTGCATGCCCCAGCACCTGTCCCCCTGCTACTTAGCCCCTTATGCCTGCACACCCTGGTACCTTTCCCCCGCTGGTGCTTGCCCCTCCCCCTAACCCTCCAGTGCCACTGTCACTTACCCTCCAGAGTCCAGCAGGGCTCCTGCCCCACTCCAACCCAGGGCATGGAGCACATAGTTGCTCTGGGCAGCTCGGTCCACTATCAGCTGACACGACGGTGGCAGCTCTAGTCAGGCCCCAGAGCTAGAGTCTGAGCCAGAGTTGCTGCCTCATGAGCTAGGCTAGGGTTGATGTAACCACATGCTCCATGCCCTGGGCTGGAGCAGAGCCAGGGCTCTGCCAGAGCTGAAGAATAAGCAGTGAGGGAGGGCCCAGAGGGGCAGAGGCAGCATAGGGCTGGCCAAACAGCTGTGGCTATGACTCAGGCTCCAACCCAGGGCCAGGGTCAAAGCCACAGCAGCTACCTGCACCCTTGCCACCTTATACCCAAATCTAAGACAAAGGGCTTTTTCCCCCCACGTTAAATGAAGAAAAATACCTCATCTTGGATTCAAGTACAAGCAGTAGTTCTCTTTCTGTCATTCACAAAAGAAAAAACAAATTCTTGTTCACAACTCCTAATAGAATATCCAGGAAGGATGCAGTAAATAAGACAACTTTCAATGTGTAAGTTTACCATTTACACTTGCCCAGAAGATTATAGCCTTAGCTTCTGGATACAGATGTTACTACTTTCATCCACACCTTTGTGACTACAAGATTGGATCATTGCAATGTCCTACAATAATGATTGCCTTGGGGCTTCAAATTGATTTTAAGATGTTGGAAGCTCCTGTGAAAGATAACTTGGGACCCACTTCATCCTGATAAGGGGGACACTTCTACCTCCCATTTTGAAAACAGAATATAGAGAGTGATCTGATTTGTGCCTCCCCAAATACAACTGTACCCCCATCTCCCCGCCCCATTTCATAGACCCTGGGCATTCAGTTTTGACCTAAAAAGTCCTCTGTAGTCTAAATCCAGCTTACCTATCAGCCTACTTCTCTCCCTCTAAAATACACTGCCAAAATTGTGATGAGCCTAGGGGACACTGCATCTTTCCTCAACTCTTCTTCAAAGTATCATGAAAGGGATTACTGGAAGGACACTTTCTGAATTTTGTTCAGGAAAACCACAACCAATAGTTCTGTTTCCATTCCATATCCTGCTGTGAAGCAAGGATAACACAGAACCAGGAAATCTGAGAATTACAGATATCATCAAGTTTGTTCCTTTGGCATAATTTCAGTTAGTTTCCTTTTTAGACAGAAAAGAAAAGTGGACATAGGTCAGCAGGACTATAGTAGTAAGTAACCATGGTATGCATGTGAGAAGTCACCAGGTCCTTCGATGCATATGCCTAGGCAGGAGAATGAAGGAGTGTGGGCTGCCCAAACCTTCCATCCCTGCCTTCATACCACTGAGAAAGTATCCAAAGCCCAGACCGAGTCCAGATGTTTGGTGCCTCATGGCTGTACTTATACACACATCCGAGAATCAATCCTGGGTCTCCCCCATGGCATACAAGGATTCTACCATTGAACTGCCCCAGTGAGTGTCCTAGCAGGATTTCTAGCATCAAGAGAATTCACAGACTTGCTTATTGATGCCTAGCATCCTACTGATAATAGAAAGACAACGGCAATAATGGATAGTCCTCTGTAAGACTGATGTGATAATTTAGGATATCAAAGACAGTTGGTAGAAATACATTTTTTTTACAGTTTTCTATAAAATGTATATTTCATTTTTAAGCTTATACAAATTAGATTTCTCCAGTTATATCACTTCACTCCAAATAAATATGTTTGCTTTTTATAAAGACATTCACTGAATACAACATTTATATTACATATTCAAAAAATAACTCTTGTCCTAATCAACTCTGCCTTGGCAAATCAATAGGATTTATCAGCAGTACAATATCCACTAGCATGTGACAGAGCTATTCTTTTTTCTTTACATCTAATGACCACATTCCAGTAATTAATGAACCAAACAGAGCTCAGTTAATCCCTTTAGTCCATTAAGGATCTATTTTCCTCTTTATGTGCATTCATAACTCCCATTAACATTAATGGGAGTTAAGCATGTTTATCATAGTGATAATAAGATCGTTTGGATGTGCAGTGTCCAGTCTATATGGAGATCCACAAGGGTTCTATTATTATACATTGTCTTTCCTGTTTTCAAAAAAGGATGGCCTCTGCAATGACACTACAGAAGACTTCTGGAATGATTAGAAGTAAGAATAGTGGTTGTGGATTATGCTTTGATTCTTTAAGCTGCATAACATTTTTAAACTTCAGAAATTGTTAGACACTAGTGAGCTAGTAAGGGATAAGGGTTCTGAATAATTTTGAATGTTTTAGGAGAACACCTAACAAAACAGCTCAGGATATTACAAAACAGAGTATGATCAGAGTATGATGTGATAGGGCAAATATTTCTGGATCAGTGGAGGTACAATGCATTTCCAAACTATATATTAACAAATAAGTGCACAGCAAAGAAAAGAGAAAGCAGAAAGGAAAGTGAAAGAAAAAGGGGATAATAAAGGTATTTTGGGAAAATAAACCAGAGCCTAGAAAGAATTGCTAGAGTAGAAGGGAAGGGACAGCACCTAAGTATGTAAAATGGAAGATCATGGCATTGTCTCTTAACACCAAAAAAAATTTAGAGGTTGGTTCTGCAAAATTCATTTGGTTAATACAGTTCTTGTTTCCTAATTTTCATAATTTCTGTCCTTGTCACTTCATCAGGTATGCATTCTAGTTACCACAGGCAGAGTTAAAACAAGTGCTATAGCCAAACTAAAGGGTTGTGATTTTAGGTGTATTATTTTCTGTTATCATACATAATAAATTAAACCTGGAATGTTTTTAAAATACTTCATAATACTGTGATGCTCATGCTAAATTTTATAACTAGAATTTGAGTAATCAATACATTCAGTGATTTTAAAATACTGACTGTTACTCAGGATTCTTTCAACTACAAAAGAAGAGTTTCTTTGAAAGACTGCCAAAATACTTTTATAGCTGATATGCAACTGTTACATTAACCTGCTAAATGTTTGTAGAAATACTAATGACTAAAGCAAGGAATATCAGAAACAGCGAATAAAAGAACAAACAGCTGCCAGCACTTAGCATTCCATTCTGCTGTGATAACTAATATGATTGGCAAAGGAAGTTACACCCACTTTATAATAGCAATACTACATTTGGCAAGAAATTCTAAACAGAAATGTTCCAGCACTGTATCTTCCAAGAGGTATTGTATAATTAAAAAGATCAGACCTAAATAAATTATTAATTTAATTGTAATAATGGAAATTACTAATATTTTGTATTATAGGTACATCTATAGAATATCTTTCTCTAAATGTTAATACTACACAGTTTGGTGCAACTGTTCCTAAACTAAAATGCCCAATGAGTAAATCTGAAAGGGGTTAGAAAATATTTAGGCACATATGGTATATATGAATCTCTTCCAGCTGATCTGGTGCTGTCCATTTTACTGAAAAAAAGGCATTCTAACACTCTGGCAGCAAAATAATCCTGTATAAGGCACACATCTCCACTCCACTCTGCATGGTTAGAACAATTAAAAAAATAATTTAATAGGGGAAGCTGTGACCTAACTCCCCTGAATATCAAGAGAAATTACTATGTTTACTTGTGTCATCACTGCACACGTGTATGGCCATATTCTTTAATACTGCCTCAAAATTTTGAGAAATAACTTCCCTGTGTAATACTTACATCCAAATTTCTAAAGGACAGATTAAGAAAGAGTTTCTCTTTAAGAGACCCAAATTGTTGAAGAATGGATCATGCTTATGCAGGAAACTGACACCAAGTGGTAAGTAAGTTCTGTTCTACCTCCAGTCTCATCTCTAAGGCTGTGCATGATGAGGCAGTAGAGGGAGATATTAAAATACAGATTACAAGTTTCATTTAGGGCTGCAACTTCTTCAGCTTTGTTCTAGGATGTATATCATAATTATACCTAGATTTAGTAGCACCATTTCAGGAAAAAATAATTATGGCTATTGCATTAAAAATATAGTAGTAATAAATACCTAACTACTTCTAAAAATTTCCTTCCTGGCTTTTAAGTTTCAAAGACCAATGGGACCTCGATTCCCAAGTCACTTTTGGAAATGTTACCCCTCCCCCTATTTTTACTCTCCTTTATGTCTTATAAATTACATACTGTCATATTTTTAGGATATGTACATGTGTAAGAATACTTGCATCCTACATTAAATTTTTGTTCCCTTTGTTATTTATGCATTTACACTTCCTTTCCTTAAGGCACTTATTTTGCAAATATCAATTATTTATTTTAACACTCTGAAACTAGAACAATTATTTTAAAATAATGGAGTGCA
Organism: Alligator mississippiensis; assembly: GCF_030867095.1. Taxonomy (NCBI): domain Eukaryota; kingdom Metazoa; phylum Chordata; order Crocodylia; family Alligatoridae; genus Alligator; species Alligator mississippiensis. The sequence goes on along the minus strand of NC_081829.1, from coordinate 27,010,062 downwards.
GAACACTTAGAACATTCTTCCTAATGCTTAATAACTAATGTCCTTACAGGATGCAAGAGCAGACTGCAGAATTGAAAACCTAGACCCCTAGCATACATTACACATAAGATTCAGTTAAGCTGTTAACTGTGCCATATATAGAAACCAGCAGTGGCAACGCATAGGGGGTGCATGGGGGCACCCCCATGAGAGTGCTGGTGCACCCCCTGAAAGGCCGCACTCCCCGCTTAGGCGACGGGCAGGAGAGGCAGGCAGGATCACCGGTGCCCCACCCTGTGAGCACTGGCCGGGGAGTGGGAGAACTGGATGAAGCACCATGGCCACTTCCCAGGCAGCATGATCAGCTGTGGGGGGACCCCCACCCCTCGAGTCACTGAGGTTGGCTGCTGGGGGGGCACATGGCCCCCCTGACTAAGGTGGCATCAGTCACCCATGGTAACCAGGGACCTGGGTTTTCTGTTTCCCATGGAAAAAACATGGATTTCCCCCCTTACCCAAGTAAAAAGTAGATTTCTCACTTTGGCAGAGAAACCTGTGGATTTTGCAGTTTTGCAACAAGCTCCCTGCAGGCTAGCAGAGTTCCAGTCTGCTGGGAGCTGAGAGGGATTGGGAGGAGGGCAGTCTTCTGTTAATTCCTTATTTGAACACCAGCAATTTGACTTGCTTTCTATGTGCTGCACTAAACCTCCTATACTGAGGCCACTCAGAAATTCCATTCTTTTTCTCCTTCAGCTCTCTGCTTTTCTTTATACAGTTAACCATCCCTTCCTCTTGTTTTTGTATCCCCAACAGTTTCCACTATCCTGTCATTATGGTTTTAGCATCTATTTGTGCAGTGTTCACTGACTCATTCTCCACACCTCTCTCTCTCTCTTTCTCTCTCTCTAAAAGAGTCATTGAAACTTTAGTTTTTACTGTTTCCTTTTACCAGTTATTCCTGGGTGACATACTTTATCAACTAGACTGAACTCAAATCTACCTTTTCAGCAGACTCCCTCATCCGTTTTCTCCCTTGGCATATCTGACATTTTAAAATGAATGTTCCACTGGAAGCTCAAACAAAATACGTTCGCCCAACTGATAAATGTTCCCTTTCTCCTTTCTCTTCATTATTACTATTTGCACTTCCATCACCTTTGTAACTTTGGTATCACTCTTAACTTCTGTCTCTTTGGCTCATTCCATGTAGGCTGCTGCTAAATCTTGTTTTCTTCCTCAGGTATCTCTATAATTTATTGTTTTTCCCTTCATTCCTACAGCTAAAATCTTTGAGGTTCATTCATTCCCAGTTTACTGTCTTATAAGCCATCCAAAACATAATCACATTCATCTTTCTTACACATCACTAACTACATCATCCTCCAAGTAATCTCCGTACTGGTTTGCTCTGGCGAACCAAGTGTACAAATCAAGTTTCTTCTCCAGACATTGCAGACCAGACATAATTCTGTCCTAGTCTGTGTTTTCTTTCTCTCCATTTTTCTTCCTATTCCCTTTGCTGCATCAACAAAGCATACTCATCCTCTTCTTTTGTATTCTATGCTCAGTTACGCTGATAACCTCTTCTCCAGTCTTCTCTACTTAAAAATTCACTTCCTGTGTGATAGACACAAAACTGATCAAATCATTAAGCTCAAAGGATCGTTGTCAGTGGCTCAAGGTCTACAGAGATATCAAATGAGACTTATTTGGGGTCTGTCCTGTGTTCAGTACTCTTTAACATTAATGAGTTGGAGAATGTGACTGAATGCACACTTAGAACATTTTTAGATGACACTAAACTGGACAGAGTTGCAAACACAGAAGGGTAGGCTTAGGACTCAGAGTGACACTGATATTTTTAGACTATTGCTCTTGTTTAATTGAATGAAATTCATTATGGACAAATGAAAAGTCCTATACTTAAGACAAAACAATCAAATGCACAAGTACAAATTAGGGAACTACAAGCCAGGCTACAGAACTACAGAAAAAGATACAGGAGTTATGGTGGACCGCACACTGAATGAATTAACAGAGAGCTATCATTGCAAAATGAGCCAATTACTGTACATGTTTGTGTTAACAGAAGTGTAACCTACAAGAAAATGGAAATGATTATTCCACTCTGTTCAGCATTGGTAAGGCTTCATCTGGAGTACCATATCCAGTTATGGGCACTGGGTTTCAAGAAAGGCTAGAAAAACTGAAAAGATTCCAGTGGAGAACAAGAAAAATTATTAGAGGTCTAGAAAACATGGCTTACAAAGAAAGGTTGGAGAACTGGGATTACATATTGTGGAGAAAAAAGACAGAGGACATTTTATTACAGACTTCATATATATGAAGAGTGGTTATAAGAAAGGATCATGACAGACTATCTTCTGAGGCCACACAGGACAGGACAGGAAGTATCTCTTAAATTTCAACATGGAAAATTTAGGTGAGCTTTTAGGAAAGACTTTCTAACAGTGCAGTTGTTTAAACAGTGGAACAGAGTACCCAAAGACATTGTGGAATCTCCAGCCTTGGATGCTGTTTAAGAGCAGGTTAGACAAAGCACTGGATGAGATGGTTTGAATAAGGATGATGCCATCTTAGGTGGCGATTGCATTTGATAAAACCCATCTTCTTCAAAGACTGATATTCTTTATTCTATCCCTAGCCTTTGCCAACTTAGATCACTATCTGATCCAAATGGCCTCATAATCTTACACCAAATACTACAAATCACTATTTATATTTGCTTTGCTTCCAAAAATGTAAAGTGATACATCATGGGACTGAAGATTTGTTGAAACCAAATTCCTTGAAAGTAGTAACATTCTGCTAGCAAAAACTATGATAAAAAGTAAATAAAAAGAACTTCAGTATTATGTAAATTACCAAAATTTAACTTCTGTTAAATAAAAATTACCAAATTTTTAGTATCTGATACAACAAGGACAAATGGAAAAATATTCAAAAAGCTAAACAAGAAGTTATTATAAATGTTGTAAATTATGTTCTAGTAGAGGGAAAACAGAATTTTATGATAAACACATTTTATAGAGCGAATTGGTATTAAACTCATTTATGAACAATTTTCTCTTACTTTCTAATATAGCTAAAAATACAGTAGCATACATGCATGAGCTTAATTTGATACTGACAATTTGAGTTTAGGATAAATTCTGATTGTGAGACCAGATATTAGACCACTGGTTCATTAAACCCTACCCCAGTACAGGTTCCTGACTAATCCAAATAAAAAGTTAGTAAAAGTTATAATACTTTGTCATTTCCTATTATGACTGAAAAGTAGGTCTCCATCGGCCAAGTGTAATTAGACAATTATACCAGATAAGCTCATTGGCTAATTCCTTGAGCTTTTCTTGATGTAAGAAACCAGACTTGAATGAAATATCTTCAGCAGTCAAGTAGTAACACACATTACCTTAGGAATTATCATTTATCACATCTGAAATATATGAGATTTCTGATTAAATGAGTAACTAAGAAGTATTTAATGAACAACAGTATTGACAAACAGAATTCTATTTAAAATACAGTACATTTAAAATAAGAGTCTATTGTATACTAGTAATATAGTAAGATCATTAAATTTCTAAAAAACAGTTAAATTGAAAATATATTTCTAAATTATTCAACTTTATGTTTTATTAGGGGTGCACCAATAGAGATTTTGGGCCGATACTGATAGCTGATTTTTAAGGAGGCATACCAATCCAATTTCCAATGCAGCTGCGTGCACCTGGTAAATCTATTGTGGTGAAAGAGGAGCGGGGAGGACAGGGGCATGGGAGGGGCAGATCAACACAGCTTGCAGTGAGGGAGGGAGTGGGACTGCCCTGTTGGGGTGGGGCAGGTGCGGGATGGAGGTGTGACTTGTCTGGAGGGTGGCGTTTCCCACTGCTGTGTGCTGCTGGTCCAGAAGTGGCTCGTCCAGCAGCTTCCACCACTGTTCCTGCTGCTTGCCCAGGAGGCCATGGGGGTGGGGGCATTTGCTCCCAGATCTGCACAAGATGGGGCAGGGTGAGTGAGCTGCAGCCGTGGGCTGGGGTTGGGGGCTGTGCTGCGCTCGAAGCAGGCATTGGCAGCACTTGGAGCACAGTCGGTGCAGCCTGCCTGGCCCCACGTAGATCCAGGGACACATGCCCCACCCCATGCCCTCCTAGATGAGCTGCTCCTGGACCAGTGGTATGCAGCAGCGGGAGTCACCGCTCCCCTCCCTGCATGCTCCGGACAAGCTGCAGCTCTGTCCTTCACCTGCTGAGCCCTGGCAAGGCAGCACCTACCCCAGCCCCAGCCCCACTCCTCCCTTACTGTGGGGGGTATTGATCTACCCCACCACACCCCTTCCCTTCCTCTCCGCTTTCATAACAGACTTACCAGCTGCACACAGCTCTCCATGCTGCCAGACTGTGCTCTTTGCTGCCCACATGCTCTGCTGCAGCTGCATACAGGCACAGGTATTTATCAGCCAAATTATCGGCCACATCATTACTAGTCACATCTATTGGCCAAATTATCATCCTGTGGGGGCCAGCTCTAGATTGTGACTGAGGGTAGCAGCCACAATGCTCCATACTGTGCACTGATTGAGAGATGCTTGGGGGTGGGGTATATGGCATGAGATATATAACAAGAGATATGGCACATAAAAGTTGCTGACCTGTGGTCCAAGAAGCCAGGACGGCATCCAGAGAAGCCCACTCCAGAGAACAGCCATGTGGGAGGGTAGGAGGACTGGGCTGCCCGAGACCCGATACCAGGGCTGGCAGTGACTCAGCCTGCCTTCCAGAGCCAGCTCACTACCCCCAGCTACTGCTGGTCAGTGGTGTAGGTGCAGGACTCCAAAGAGGTTCCAGGCCAGTCCCAGAAGGGTGCAGGAGCACTCAAAATGAGTGCTGCCCTGGGGGGAAGCCTACCAGCCTGCCAGGCCAAGACACTCTGGGCCCGGGTCCCACTGTTGGACAGCAGCATAGCCTTTGTGAGGATAGGCAGTCCCCTAAGCTTGGTACAAGTTGCAGAGAGGGCAATGTTCCACAGTCTTTCTTTACTATGCACATGAAAAGTTTGGCAGCTACAACATTTAGTTAAACCAAGAGCTGTCAGCTTTGTGTGCAGCATTCCTCCTGCTGCCCCAAGGCTTCTTGTTTGTTAAGCTGAGCCCCTATGGCTTCCCACCATCCTCCTCCCCACAATGTCATAACCACCTGGTGCAGCCAGGGTCTTTCCCCACTCTCTCAATGTTAACTGAGAAAAAAGTTCCAAGTTCTGGAAAGGGCAATGTTTCCACAGTTTTTGTTTAATGAACACACTAAAAGTTTATCCGCTTCAACATTTGATTAAGACAAGTCACATCTCTTCCTCATGCTGCGTTCCCCTGCAGCCCCAATGTGTGCCCTGGAGACTGTGCCCATCCAGTGTGATGCAGGGCCAGAAGAGCTTGGACCTGGAGGCCCATGGGCCCAGTGCCAGGGGAGGGGTACTTGAAGCCCTCTGATCATACCCATCTGGGAAGGGCTCCCAGTACACATAGGTGAGGAGCTACTCAGCCAGGGTTTCGCAGATCCAGATAGCATGCCAGAGCCACCAACATTGCTGGGGGGAGGAATTGCTGGGGGCATGCATGTACACACACCCCAACATCCCCCTCAAGGGTCTGGGGTGCGCGCGCGCACACACACACACACACACACACACAATGTGTTAGCAGCCATGTGCGGGATAGCCAACTGGTGGCTTATGGCCATGAGGGTGGATGCCATGATAAGCTGCTGCTGCATCAGCTCCAGGTGGGTGGCTATGATGTCCCGGCCAGCCAGCCAGGGGTGGCTTGGCCTTTTGGCTCTGCTCAGGAGTTTTTGGCAGCCTGGGGAGCCTGCAGAGCATGCTGAGGGGCATGTGAGAGTTCCCACTACCTGGTGGGCTTGGCACACTCCAAGTCCCTCTCCTCCCCAAGCACTAACATGTGTTCTGCTTGCTCCCAACCTAACCTTGAGTGCTTAGAAGAAATCTTGAAAGTTAAAGTGCTTCTGCTGCAGGCTTACTGAACACCTGTACTTAGCTGCAATCTTCAAAGTATCTATTTAGAGCTAAAAGTTACCATAATGCTTTTTGTCCAACTCATTCCAGCTAATAAAAATGGATACCATCACATCAGAGATGGAAGCAGAAGTAGAAGCATTTAATATGTCCAAGTTCAGGGAGTTTAAATTCAACATCTTAATCCCAGAATACTGAAAGTAAGTCTGGTACGGTTAAAATTAAAGATGGGACCATATGTCTGAAGAATAGCAAATGTAGGATCAGATACTATTGAATCTATCAGTCACATAAATGGACTTAGACATTTAAATGTGATTCTACTCCACCCTGCTCCAATCCAGGTTCAGCTGATGGTATGTTACAAAAGGGCTTCAAAAGGCAAGCCCTAGAAAGTACTCCCAAAACTGACTGAGGTGGTCAAAAAATAACCCTGGAACAGCAACTTCTCTGAAGTGCTTCCAGTTATCTGTGCATATTCAAGAATAGTTTATCAGAGCATTGCTTAGTCTTCCAGAATCCCAATGTGCTATACTATCTCCTCAACATTTTCTTCCTTGTGGGGAGGGGCAGAGGTTTCGGGAAAGAGTGCAGGGTGGAAAGCCAACAAGCATTCTTCTGTGCACTTGGCTTTCCTTAGTAATCTCCAGTATCTGAGAGCTGTGAGATTCCTTTAGCCCTTACATGACCCTCAGCCTCTGAAACAAGGACACCAGAGGCTACATGTACAGGAAGGTGCTCATTGGCAGTTCTCAGGACCAAACAACCTCTAACTAGAGAGCACACTGCTGCATGCTACTGCACTCTGATGAGGGCCAGGAGAACAGTCATTGTGGAGGATGCACGTATGTCCATGGCCTAAAGCATTCCCTACTTGAGGTGCTCCAAACTGGAGAAAAATCTGTAGTGTTCTGAATGTACATTTGTCCATGGCCTAAGCCCAGTTAGACACACAAAAGCTGAAACAGAATTTGACCCATAGTTCCTAAATTTAGGAAAGGGAAAAAGGGGAAAATGATCCAGGCCACCAGGCCCAAAATCTAACTTCAACAATATAACAATATAAAAGGTTTTAAGTACAAATTCTGAAGGAAGGAATAAAGACATGCAAGTAAACGGAAAATGGAATAAAATATAGCATGTCAGACTACTCTACTATCTTTCTCTGATAAGTAATTGATCTTGTAGAGAAATATAATGTGATAGATCCAATCCCTCTCGACTTCCACAAAACTTGATATACCATATGTGAAACTACTGGAAAACAACTAATCTCTTCCAACACATGTTGCTGGTGCTATCTACCTGAAGCTACTGCCTCATGACTAGCTTTTCACACATGGGATGCTAATGCAGTGAGGCTGGCCCCTTGCCCCTACCTGGCTAGTGCTGTGAAGTTATGGAATATGAGGGCAGCTCTCGGTGCCTCTGCCTGGCTGGTGCTGTACAATTAAGTTCACTGGGTGATAAGAGAGAAAATCCCAGAGGTAAGTAAAGAGCATGGGGACCTAGATAAGAGCTTAATAAGGAAAAGCAATAATAGAAGCCTTAGCAATGTTTGCAGGGAGTGAACAATCAGTTCAATACCTGAAATGTTTATATATTAATGCAAGAAGCATGAAGAACAAACAGGAAGAATTGAAGGTCCTAGTACAAACACAGAATTATGATGTAGTTGAGATTACAGAGATGTGGTAGGATGATTAGACGGCTATAGCTTGTTCAAGAACGGCAGGCAGGGAAATAAGAGGTGGTGTGATAATAGTAAGATATTACTATGGAGATGATATACATGTGTTCTAAGATCCAGTATGAAGTGGAAGACAGGCCTGTTGAAAGCCTCTGATAAAAGGTCAGAGGGGAAAGAAGTAGGAGGGAATGTCACAGTGGGTGTCTCCTATAAGCCACCAAATCAGGAGGTGGTGGCAAACAAGAATTTCTTTAAACAACTGACAGATGCTTCTAAATGGGAGGATTTGGACATGGAGGACTTCAATTATTGGGACACACCTACTAGGAGGGAAACACAACAATGCACAAGGAGTCTAGCAAATTCTTGGAATGCATTGTGGATAACTTCTTGATACAGATGGTAGAGGCCAAGTAGCAAGGGAGTTCTCCTTGACTTACTGCTCACAATCAGATCGGAACTAGTTATGAATGTGAAGCTGGAAGGCAACTTGGGTAACAGTGACCATGAAATGATAGAGTTTAAGATCCTAAGTTGGGGAAGGAAGGAAAGAAGCAGAATAAGAACACTGGACTTCAGAAAAGCAGACTTCAGCTAAGTCAGGGAGCTGGCAGCAGGATCTGCTAAAGAGGCAAGTTCCTGAGAGGGGAAAAGGAGTCCAGGAGGGTATATGGAAAAGCTATCCTGATGTGATGGAAGAATGGGAAGTGTAACAGGAAACCAGACTGGCTAGACAGCAATTTCTTCAAACAGTTAAAACTCAAAAAGGAATCCTATAAAAAGTGGAAACTTGGTTGTAGTACTACAGCATGCAGGGGAAAAATTAGGAAGGCCAACGCACATTTTGAGATGAAGCTGGCCAAGGACATAAAAGGCAATCAAAAGGGATTCTACAAGTCAGTAAAAAAAAAAGAAGCGGAAGCCAAAGCAGCTATAGATCCCTTATGGAATGTGGAAGTCAATCTAGTAATGGATGCTGCAGACAGATGAAGCATTTAATGCCTTTTTCACTTCAGTCTTTACAAATAGGGGCAGCTATCAGATGACAAATGTAGTTGAGAGCAAAAAAATGGAAGGATACAAAGAGCCAAGAGTTGGAGAAGAATAATTTAGGGATTACTTAGAGAAGCTAGATGCTTTAAAGTTGTTAGGACCAGATAGGATGCACTACAGAGTACTGAAGGAATTGACTGAGGTAATTTCAGAACCACTGGCTATCCTGTTTCAGGACTCATGGGAGAGGTACCAGGTGACTGGAAAAGGAAAAATATAGTGCCCATCTTTAAGAAAGGGAAGACAGGGGATCTGAGGAATTACAGACTAGTCAACCCAGCTTGAAACAGACTCCAAATTATTCAATCTTTACCTTGATAACAAAGACAATTTTTAGGTCTCATGTATAATTCTGCCATCTTGGATTTTCTTAGATAGTAACAGACAGGATCACAAAGAGATGCTGGCCACCCTTAGTTCTCATAGGGCTTACAAGTGCTTAGAACATCTTAAATATGAAGGTTACTAGGGGTGCACTGATAGAGATTTTGGGGTCTGATACTGATAGCCAATTTTAAGAAGGCATATCAGCCAATACCAATCCAATACACCAGCCCGGCAGCTTGAAGAGCAGTGTCCACCTGGTAAGCCTGGTGTGCTGGAAGGGGAGGAGGTAGGCAGATCAAGGACCCCATGTTGAGGAAGGAGTGGGGCTGGGGCTGAGGCAAGCACTGCCCAGCCAGGGCCAGGTGGGCACAGGACGGAGCTGCAGCTCGTCCACGGGGTGAGAGGAGGGGGGGCATCCCGCCATTGCGCACTGCTCATCCAGGAGCCACTCGTCCAGCGCTTGCCTGCTTGGCTGGTGGCTCCCACTGCTACCCCCACTGCTCGTCTGAGAGGGCATGGGGAGTAAGTACTCCCAGATGGGTGCAGGGCAGGCTAGGGTCAGGGCTGTGCCAAGCTCTTCCTGGCATGGAGGGCTGGGCCAGGCTACGTCAGTGCTGGGAGGGAAGCTGAGGGAGACTAAGGCGAATTTTGGGGTGGTTGCAGCCACCCCGCTCCATAGGCCTCTCCCAGCACCGTCACCACCTGGCCCGAGCACAGCCCAGCCCAGCCTGCCAAGAAGAGCCCGCTCTTCGCAGATCCGGGTGCACATGGCCCCCATGCCCTCCCAGACAAGCGGCAGAAGCAGCGCCGGATGAGCAGCTCCCAGACAAGCAACACAAGCTGCTCCCCCCATGCCCTCAAGATGAGCCATGGCTCTGTCCTGCACCCACCTGCCCTGGCTGGGCAGTACTTGCCCCAGCCCCAGCTGCTGCCCCAGCCCCACTCCTCCCTTGCCACAGGGGCATTAATCTGCCCCCCTGGTGCCCCTTCCCTCCCCACTCTCCTTCCACCACACCAGACTTACCAGCTCAGCTGGACACTGCTCTTCAAGCTGCAGGGCTACGCTTCTCACCACCTACATGCTGTGCTGTAGCTGCGCACATGCACAGGCCATTTATTAGCCAAATTATTGGCTATACTAGTCCGATTTCCGATATAGACAATTTTCTTTACATCAGTGCTGATTCAATACCAGACCAATCTATCGGTGCACCTCTAAAGGTCATGGTCACAAAATTCAATCTCTTTGTAAGAAAACATTCTTAAAATCACCAAACAATGGAATAGGCAAATATTTTTGTAACTAGTATTTATATAATTAAATCACTGACTCTTATGATACTGAAATGAAAAATCTGTTTTACATGATACCCACTGGGGAAATTGGAAATCTTGCAAGCAGTGTAATTTATTCAATTAGTAAAATGAAAAAATCCCACAATCAACAAACAAACAAGTTAATTAAGAATGTTATGGCTTAAATTTAAATCCACAAAAATTGGCAAATTTAGACAAAGATCTATCTACCCCTTTTATTAACATAATCACCAGATACATCTCTTAATATTTTTCTTTCATTTCACTCCAACCTAGTCTCCATGCCCTACAGTGTATGTTTTACAATGCAGTTTTCAATCAACTGATTTTATAACAATGAGCAGTAAGACATACAGTTGGATAAATATTTTAAAATACAGTTAAGATGAGTGTGTAATTACTACTAATTTATTTGTATCCAATTAGCAGGTTTTTCTATCAACGCATAAAGAGAAATTCATCATGTGTAGTAGCAGTTACTTTATACTACATTTAAATCACATCTATGTGCAAGAGAAAATAAAAGATATTTCTAACGTATATCATGAGATCTTTTTTATGTTGACAATGGAGGCATCCAAGTAAAAATCTGCTATGTTCCAACACTGGAGGACTGGAAAAGGGCCAAAGTGGTCCCTATTCTCAAGAAGGGGAATAGAGATGGATGTAATTTTCTTGTATTTTCTTGTATCGAAGGCCTTTGATATGGTATCTCATCCCATTCTCATAAATAAAGAGACTGTGACTTAGATGTTTACATAGTCCAGTGGGTGGCAAGTTGGCTTGGGGGTTGTACCCAGACAGTGGTAGTAGACAGGTTGGTATCAACCTGGAGGATGTGGGTAGTGGGTTCCCACAGGGCTTGGTCCTTGGACCTGTACTCTTCAATGTCTTCATCAGTGACTTGGATGTGGGTGTGAAGTGTACTCTGTCCAAGTTTGCAGATGATACTAAACTGTGGGGTGAAGTAAATACTCCGGAGGGTAGGGAACAATTGCAGGCAGACCTGGACAGATTGGAAAAATGGGCAGAACACAATAGGATGCAGTTCAACAAGGACACATGCAGAGTGCTGCACCAAGGGCATAAAAATATCTAGCACGCCTACTGGCTGGGAAACGACCCTTTCAGCAGCACAGAAGCAGAAAGGGATCTTGGAGTCATAGTGAACTCCAAGATGAACATGAGACATCAGTGTGACAAAATCATCAGCAAAGCTAACGGCAGTTTATCCCCTCTATGCGGCATTGGTCAGACCGCAGTTGGAGTACTGCATCCAGTTTTGGGCACTGTACTTCAAGAAGGATGTCGATAGACTCGAGAGGGTCCAGAGAAGGGCCACTCATATGGTTAGGTGCTTACAGGACAAGCCCTATGAAGAGAGACTGAGGGACCTGGACCTCTTCAGCCTCCACAAGAGAAGGCTGAGAGGTGATCTTGTGGCCACCTACAAATTCATTAGGGGGATGCAGCAAGGGATCAAAGATGCTCTGTTCACCAGGACTCCTCTTGGAGTAACAAGGAACAATGGTCACAAACTAACAGAGAGCAGATTTAGGCTAGACATCAGGAAAAACTTCTTCATGGTAAGGGTAGCCAAAATTTGGAATGGGCTTCCAAGGGTGGTGCTCCCCTACCTTGGGGCTCTTTAAGAGAAGGCTGGATAAGCATCTGGCTGGGGTCATCTGACCCCAGCACTCTTTCCTGCTCAGGCAGGGGGTTGGACTCGATGATCTGTTGAGGTCCCTTCTGACCCTAGCATCTCTGAATCTATGATAAGACAGATTCTGACTTTATATTGCAATATGTTAAATTTACCTCCTGCAAATGCTTTCAGTCTACTCACCTACCAAGTCACCCCATAACTATGTCATAAGGATTTTGGAAGTCTAATTAAGATCCTGACACAGTTCACTTTCCAGAAAATGCTGTAAAACCTAGTCCAATCATATTAAAACGAGTAGAGATGATGGAACTTAAAACCATACCAAATGATTTTTCAATTGATACTGACATTTTATAAATAAACGTCTTTATACCTTGAAACAGAGCACTTTAAAAAAGATCACCTGCTCCACACTCTTTTTTTTTTTAAATGCCATGATTTTAATATTAAGGTAAGAGATGTTTTTAAATTTATCAGGTCTATGATGACATTCAGAAATGTGTGGCATCTAAATTGTTCTTTATAGAGATCAAGTACCACCTTTTTATTTTCTTTAATTATAGTTATAGAAAAGTTTTAGAATGTTAACAACCCACAAGAATAAAACGTTTTAAAATAGGTATGGGTTTCTTTAAGAGAAAAGATACTTCTCTGCTAAATTCTAGTATAATAGTATACTTTGCTGTTTCTTAACTATTATTTTTGTCATCTACTACAAACAGAAATCATGGTCCTCAGGGTACCATATAAGGAGTCTATGACATAACTGTGTTAAAACAGTAACTGCACAAAAAACTAGATTTCTTGGCAAATGATACAGAAAAGGTTTGGATCACTACAACAAAAGGTCTTGCATATAAGCAGTTTATGCTCTAGCTTCTAGAAGCTCTGTCCTGTGTCTACATGTTTATTGCACTGAATTAAAACTTTTGACAGAGAGCTCCTAGATAATGCTGAAATACCTCCCATAATATATAATTCAAGATAGGGAAAAATGAATGTTTAGTGGATGCAGATAATATGCTACTTATTCTTGTTAAGTAAGAGCAGCCCTTCAATCAAATACTTCATTTGATAACATCCTTGAGGGAAATCTGTCAAAAAAAGGCAAATATTTAACACACAGGGCTCAAAAGTGAATACAAGCTTCAGGGAAAACTAAAGAGGAAAAGACCTATATTTAACTGCTACGAAGCCATTGGACAGTTATATTTCACTAGAACTGGTAACACTAGAAACAGCTTTTTCTGACAACTGACATTTTGTGCATCTGGTGATCCTATATCTCCACGTGAATTCCTGATAGTCACATTTTTCATCCTGAAGAGCAGGAAGAAAACAAATCACATCATTCCCTCCCCACAAATAGTTTCTTTCTACAACTCTCTAGTCTGAATGACAATAAAAAAATGTTTAACATTGGCACTTAATTCCAGAGTCAAGCATCTAGGTAAAACTGCTCCAGTTTTTCAATAGAACTAAACCATCCTAGTTTAATTTGAAGTTAGTAATAGATGCAGATGCTAAATATTTTCTATGTTAACCAGATGCTCGTGATGTCTTAAAATTGTGCTGCTTTTATCTAGATACTAGCAGTGTATGGAGATATTAGAAGACCACTCTACATGCAATTTCATGATTTCAAAATAAATCTTCATTCTAGTCTGAAAGAAGTAGAAAATTCTGAATTTTCCTGTGTTTTTGTTCCGTTTCTTTTTTTATTTCAACATAATTTTAGGGTTGATTGAAACTTTTCACATTTATTTCAATTTTTTATTTTTATTACATCATATATTTATATAATACAGAATTTTTAAAAATGAAAAATCATTTCCAAAAGGAAAAACTAATGGTTCATTCCCAAAATATCTGAAAAGGAGGCCTTGATATTTTTCAAATGGTTTCACTACTTTTTTCCTTTGAAACTAATTTTAGCAAACTCAACATAATTTCATAATGTTTTTAATAGAAATGAATTCTGCAAAAAAAAAAAAAAGGTTCCATTGACAATTTTCCAGATAACTTAAGTCAGCTGTTAACTATATATATATATATATATACATATATATATATAGGCCTAATTTTAGTCGCCCAGATTCAAAATGTACTAGAAGAACACATTAAAGATTGTATTCTAAAATATGTATTCTTTATGTGTACTGCATTTTATAGAACATTTGCCAGTTTCACAGCCTAATATTAACAGTGGGTTTTATAATTCTGGATTCTTTGGAAATGGTTGTGGTGCACACTGCATTTTTCCATCTATATTTAGAACAATGGTTGTGACTTCTCTGATGAGGACCTCAAACCTCTCCTTTAAGCATTATAAGCAGAGGTAACATATCAATCACAAGAGTTGTTACTTTCATAACTACTACAAAATATTTCCAACAGGAAAAAGGGTCTATTTAGATGTCTAGTATCAGCAGGTTTATCTTGAAATGATAGTATATTCTGTGGTACCCTCAAAAAGCTAAACAACAACATACAGCATTTTATAAATATTTTACTTTACATTTCTATTGTGATGGACTATACTGGGGTATACTTTCTTATTTTACTCATTTGCTATTATACACAATTCAACATATCCAATAGTCATTAAAATTCAGAAAATAGGTAACATTATGTGATTTAGGGGACAATATTTTATCTTCTGAAATTATTCCATCTTCTTAGAAAGCAATGAAGCCTATAGAGAAATTCTGAAGTCAGTTTTGCTTTAAAGAAATGAGAACCAAGGAGTTACATTACCTTCTTATTTTTATGGAAATAATAGAAACAAAATGGTATCTGCATAATTTATAGCATTTAGAAATTTAAGTAACATTAGATAATTACAATTTTAAATGCCACTGGAAATGTCAAATCTTTTGAGACTATTTCCTTCTGGTTCCTATCCTTGGAAGCTTATACCATGTAGAGGCACGCTGAATTCAAAACTCATATGCCCGAAGTCATATGAAAATCAACTAATAAAAAAAGACCCAGAAACCTAACTGTATTTAATTCCTTTTGTGCTCCAACTATGAGGATATATCTTCCCTTACTATTCACTCTTTATATTTTTAATTTTTAAAATTGAAGCACATAGGCTAAGTACAGACAGTCAAAAAGCCTGAGACTGAATTGATTCAATCTTTGCAGGTCAGTCTAAGCTGAATAGATTGAACTGATAAGTAAGACATTCACTTTTGATTCTGGAAATGCAGCCACATGCCTGCAGTGGGCCAGGCCAGGAGCCAGGGGGACTATTTGTCGTCCACTTTGCAGCATTATATGCTCCGGAATCTTGGGGCCACCCATGGTTAGGTGGCCGATGGTTAAAACGGCATCCAGAGCTGTAGTTGGCTGCTCCGGAGAGGTGTTCCAGTTCTTATCAAAAAAATCTAGAACACATCTCTTACTTGGCTGGAGCAATCAGCTTGGGTCAAGGCTAGTCCACCCACCCTGCGAGGGGGAGTTAGCTGGGGAGATGCAAAGCATCCTGGAATGCTGGGGGACTGTGAGTTAACTTGAAACTGGAGGGACAGAAGATCAACAAACTAATTTAGCCTAAATCAGATAAGTCTGATGCTACATCCATCCAGGTTTAACTTAAATCAGTTTCTGCCATTTTGAACGTGGTTTATGTGCACTGAACTTCTGTTGTGTTACAGATTTGAACCAGTTTCAATCACATATACTAGTTTATATACAATTTCTGTCCCTAGCCATAGAGCCTAAGAGAAGGAAAAAAAGTTAACTTTTCTTGACAAGATCTTCACGGTTGATCAGGCTCCCTATCATTATCAGCAGTTTAAAGAGTTACTTGGCAAAACATCTGCGGTTTTGGATTTTCTATATTACATGAAAGAAGGAAGATGAAAAAAGAAGACTTGCATAATCCAACATTCAATGCAAGGACAAGAAGACTGCACTGCCTATTAATGAAGTTTTTATTCATTAATAACATTTAGCTCACTGCAGACTCAATCTCTGATATTATGAAAAATTAATCTGGTGTCACACAAAGTTTTAAATAATTCTCCCCAACACCATAATACTTGATTCTACTTGAGTTGAACAGTAGCTGAAAGAAAACCAAAAAGAACAGATCTGTCTGACCTCATTTCTAGCAAGGATAAAATTTTGATTTATTTTAAAAGCTATTAATATGTGAATATTGTAATCAAACTGTTCTAAAATAATATAATCATCATCATAATAATTCCAAACATTCAGGAACACCTATTGGAACAGTTCAAGAAATAGTCAAGGGAGATGGTATCACCTGAGCTTCACCTTTCAAATGGTTTTAAGCTTGTAATGCTTATCATCCTAAAAGAGTAGATCTGCAGAAGCAACATATTTTAAGATCTAGAGTTACCAAGAAATAAACTTTTCATGTGCAGTGTGACAGAAGAAAGGACAAATGATTAAATACATTTCAAGGCAGAACAAGATTTCAATTTCAAGATATCAAAAATTACTATAAAAATTATTAGAGGCCAATGACATGTCCTAAAATGACATGGCAATTCCAGCAAACCTAGAGTAGGATCTCTCTTCCTTCTGAGGTATCTGATTCTATGTAACCACTAGAAGCTAAACAATTAAATCTTCATTCCCTCTGTGAGTGCTGGGATGTCAGTGTTTTGACACGGAACATTTAAATGATGGTTTTGGAAAATGCTCAATATATACAAACTTTAGAATCATAGGATCATAGAAAATTAGGGTTGTAAGGGACCTCAGGAAGTCATCTAGTCCAACCCCCTACTCAAAGCAGGACCATTCCCAACTAGATCATTCCAGCCAGGGCTTTGTCAAGCTAGGCCTTAAAAACCTCAAAGAATGGAGATTCCACCACCTCTCTAGGTAACCTATTCCAGTGTTTCACTATCCTCCTAGTAAGAAAAAAGTTTTTTCCCTAATATCTAGTCTAAACCTCCCTTGCTGCAACTTGAGATCATTGCTCCTTGTTCTGTCATCTGCTACCACTGAGAACAGTCTAGCTCCATCCTCTTTGGAACCACCATTCAGGTGGTTAAAGGCTGCTATCAGATCCCCTCTCAGTCTTCTCTTCTTCAGACTAAATAAACCCATTTCCCTCAAACTCTCCTCGTAAGTCACATGCCTCAGCCCCCTAACAGTTTCTGCTGCCCTCTGCTGGACTCTCTCCAACTTGTCCCCATCCTTTCTATAGTGGAGGGCTCAAAACTGGACACAGTACTCCAAATGAGAATAATTACGTCCCTCAATATGCTGACAATGTTCCTATTAATGGAGCCCAGTAAGCTGTTAGCCTTCTTGGCAGCAAGGACACACTGTTGACTTATAGCCATCTTATTGTCCACTATAATCCCCAGGTCCTTTTCTGCCGAGCTGCTTAGTCAGTCAGTCCCCAGGCTGTAGCGGTGCATGGGATTCTTCTGTCCTAAGTGCAGGACTTTGCACTTGTCCTTACTGAACCTCATGAGATGTCTTTTGGTCCAATCCTCCAATTTGTCTAGGTCGCTTTGAATCCTAGCCCTACCCAAGTATCTACTAAATCCCCCAGCTTGGTGTCATGTGTGAACTTGCTGAGGGTGCAATTCATCCCATCTTCCAGATCACTAATGAAGATATTGTTTACTTCTGTATTCATTGCTGTACCCTGGCCAATATGCTGAACTAAATGACATACTGCCTTTTTTTTTTCTTTTTTTTTAGAGGGCGGGGGGAGAGGAAGTAAAGGAAGAAAATGGTATTAACATTGTAGTTAATTTTCCTTAATGAATTACTAATAAACAAACACTGAGAAAGGTTCATCTGGAAAAATTACTAGCCTCTTAAATGGATTCAGAAAAAATGAGTACGTACAGTATAAAAGAAAACTGAACATTATGCACATATTGCTTTTGAAAAGAAACCCTAGGGGTCCTTTCACTAAACAACTTATAATTGAACTCTAAAAGGGTATTTGGAATGACAGTTAAAGTGTGAGAATAAGAGGAGATACTGTACATTTGTGAGGAGATGAATACAGGAAAGCTTTAAGAAAAAAAATTTACATTCTGTATTTGATTTTCTGCAAGAGGTATAATGAATACATCCTTTTTTGCTCTGATAGCTATACGGAATGGTGCAAAGGACTATGTACCTGCAATGTTAAAGCTGGTAATTAACTATTAAACTCAAAAGATATGTAATAATCACGTTAATAGTACAGCAACTATTAAAGTAGATACAAAATGTATAACTGGTGTCACACTGGGTTTTGAGCATTTTTAAATCACAGGACAGACAGATATAGTTGCACAATTATGGTCAACTGTTAATTGTGATAAAGTGAAAGACCTCTGACACATTCAGGGAGATCCATAAACATGAAATAACAAGTGACCAGCAACTGTTTTAAGTACAAGACAGGTAAAGTAGATACAACACAGAAAATAAAAAGTCAGAAATATAGTATGAGCAGAAAATGGAAGAAAAGTCTGTCAAAGATTGAATATCATATGCATGCCTAAGGGCTCTGAAATATTTGACTGAGTAATTTTCAGGACAGGATTATAAGTAAAATTGAGTAAAGAGTAACAAAACAAAAAGTTTAGTCATAAGATATATTCAATAATCAGTGTTATTAAATGAGCAAAACCAAACTCAAGATAGCATGGCAATTGGTCTTCCCAAAAGAAAAAGTGGAAATATCCTGAGGCAACTGATAGGTTATTTGAGATAGGTAACCTGCTACATTTACTGCAATTTACAGTTTCTCTTTCTTCTAAAATCTGTTTTGGAATATATGTGAATATTGAGCTTAGGTGAGATATTCAGTAATTTCTAATTAATTGTGAGTTGTGATTAAATATGAGGGAGTTAATGAACATCCTCTTGAAGTTCATTTGAGAGATCATTTTTGTTGTAAAAGCTGCTGTAAATAGACTGCATATTAAAATGTAATGACAAATCCATTTCTGTAGGTACCATAAGTCCTCAGAGAAAAAAATTAATGAGTGAGTAATGAGTCAACATGATCCCAAGCTAATGGTATTCACTCGTAAATCATGAGGAACACTATTAGAAAATCTGTGCAGGGAAACTCAGAATGAGGCCCAACATGTAATTTTTCTTGTATTAACAGTTTAGAGGTGCATATTGCCTAGGGTTACCATATGTCTGGGTTTTCCTGGACATGTCCTCTTTTTGGGTCCTCCGATCACCATCCAGAAAGTTTTTTGAAGTCTAAACAGATGTCTGGGAGTTTGCTTTGTTCTCCAGGGGAAGGGCAATTGGACTCAGGTAGCACCACGTGCATCTACGCACACATGTGGCTGGCATGCAGCCTGGCAATGTGGTGGGAGCAGCCTTGGCAGCTGGCTGCAGGTAAGTCTATAGGGAGCAGGGTTTGGAGGGCCACGGCTTGAGGACTGTCAAGGAGGAGGGTAGAAGGGATAGGTGCATGTGTGTGGGGGTGACTGTTGGCACTGGGGGATGGTGTCCAGGCACCAGGGCTGTGGCAGGGCACAAGGCAGGGGGAAGTACCTGCCCCTCCAGTGGGAGAATGGGGTGGGGGGGGCTTTTGGGGGCATTGGGGAGCTGTGTGGTCAGGCTAGTGGCACCGGGGGCTGGTGCCCATGGTGGCAGGGGTGAAGCGCCTGGGAGACACTGCCTGGGAGGGAGGAGGCAGCAGCCAGGCTGCCTGGCATGAAGCAGGAGCCGCAGCCCAGAGCAAAGGGGTTCCACAGGCTTCCCCTCCGCCTCCCTCCAGCCTGCACCAGGACCAGACTCACGCCACTGCTGCCTGCACAAGTAAGAGCCACCCCATTCCGGCCTGATCAGGATAGGGGCAGCTAGAGCCCCACTCTGGCAGGGCTGGGGGAGAGCAAGGACACTATGTCAGGAGTGAGAGGCACTGTATGACAGTTTAAATAATTCTGCCAGGGTTTTAGAAACACTCCAGTATTGGAAAAAACAAACATACTAACAAAAACAAAAATGTTTACAAAAAACCAACCCAACCCAAATAGAGCTAATCAAGACAGGGAGCGTAAAGTAAGAGAAAGATAAATACTTTTTCCTTCTAGTCTCATCAACATAGCTCAGAATGTATCTACCTCTCTCATTGCTTCTATGGTAAAGTTATATCACAGGTGTAAGCAGATACCACATTTCTCCCTTTTGTTCTGGGACTCTATGGACTTACCAAACTATTGTCCCACTTAAAGTGCCTGTGAAATATGTGAGATAAAATGTGCTAACATCTTTTCTTGACACAATACTGTACATACCTTCAGGTTAACTGCCAGACAATTCTAGGAATGAGTTTGCTTTCCCTGGCCACTGAGCACCAACGGCACCCACATGTAACTATAGCATAGCTAGCTTTGGTGGTAGAGGTTTGTTCAATTACACAACCATTCAGCTATTCTGTTACAGTAATATTCCATACCTTTCTAAATCATCTCTTCAGAGGAAGGGTAGTGAGAGCACTTCATTCAGCAACCATTAATGTATATACCACTGAATAACTTGTTTTCAAGAGTAAATATGATGTTATTGAGAAAATAGAACACTGAGTGAAACAGAGGGAAAACCCCAAATACAAGGAGATAATCTGAGAGAGTGAAATATGTAATTTAACAAATGTGGGGAAAAATAAAGCATGAAAATAGTAGTGCTACTGAAATTTAATATTCCATTAAATGACAGCAATGCTAGTATCTATGTATTAACTGACACAGTACAGAAACTGAACAACAATATAGGACCTCCTGGGTGTGGTTGCTTCACTTAAGTACATTTACAATTGGTGCTATAAATAACATGCCCTTCTCTGTCAGACTACTAAAACCAGGGTCACATAAGGAGGAATTTATACAACATAATAACAAAGTAAGGTAATTACTCTGAAAAATTTAAGACAGAAACTCTTTAAATAATTAAAGATAGATTTTAATATATTTTCCAATAAATCAGGTACTGAAGACTGGAAATCTGAATCTTTTTGGAAGGTAAGGCCTTGCAAGCACCAGTGGGCCTGTACTAATTTCACTGCAGCATTTCATTATAAAATATCTGAATGTCTAATGGAATATTTATTTCGTAAGTTCCTGTTGCAATATTTCTTAATGAAGGATGACTGAGTACCCAACACCTACAGTGCAATGGCATATTTCCAGTAAAAAAAAAAGTTAAATTTAAATTCTGGTTAAGTTCATATGAAAATCCCAAGGTAAAAAATAAATCCCATAACAATACTTCCATTTTCCCTAAAAAATATTACAAATAAATTATTACAAAAGAAATCCAAATATGTTAAAGTAAAGAAATACATAGTAAGAATAATCCCAATGAGTTTAACCTGATCCTGTAATTGCACTATTCAATAACCATACAGTTATGAGTAGTATATCAAGTGCCAGTGCCATCTATGAAATGGTAACCAGTGGCCATTCTTGAAAAAGGGCAACATAAGAGTTATTTTTTTCCTCAAAATAAGAAATGGTCTGTTCTCCATGGAATTCTAGAGCAAAATATATTCAACCACCTTTGCTGAAGAAGCAACTTTTCATTATAATAATAAGGTAAAAATGACCTTTGATCCTTAAAATAAAACTTCAAACGTAGCTAATGTGTTAGATTTCAACAAATTTTAACTAAATGTAAAATCTGGAAAGTTTGTATTATGTTATTAAAATCATGTAAGAAAAAATATGGTCTGACAGGCTATTTTAATTTCTTAAAGAATGCTTTTAAAATTCATTTCGACTCAAATCAAATAATTGATTCATTTATAAAATATTAGAAAACTGCATGCCAGGGCTGTCCAACTTCAAAGATGACAGGGCCAGGTATTCCATAGGCCACACACCAGAGACAGGGTCCCACAGGCTGCACACCCTACATATGCACATGAGTAGGTGGGCACTCCTCCTGCTGTGCTGCACACCCAGGCAGGCAACCCCCACTCCATGTACCATGCATGCTGGTCCTGCCCAAATTGAGTACACTGCAAGCAGATACAGCCAAATGTTCCCTGTACAGTGTGGCACCCCACATTATGTACAAGTCTCTGCAGCTTCCCTCTGACACCGCACTGAACAAGCACTCCAGGCTGCTAGCTTCCCTGGCACCATGCCATGATGCCCTGGCCCTAGGGTAGAGAGCATGCAGCAAAAGCTAAGGGAAGAAGGGGGAGTCCTAAGACCCTAGTTGCTACTACAGCTGGAGAAATAGGGGTAACAGCAGCTGGGTGGAAGGCCGAATACCACTTGTTAACCGCTTGTAGGCTGCATAAAGAATAAAGATATACATTTTGAAGACAGCCAGTATTCTTCATACTGTAAAAAAGTGACTGAATTCCTGCTTTAAGTGTAAAACTCGACTAGCTCTCTTATGGGACTAAGGTTGGTGCTTCCCTCATTACGGGTGGCAGGAAAGGGGGTCATTGTTACTCTTTTTGCTGGTGAAATCACATACTAGTGAAGAGTATTTTCAAGACAGACAACTCACATTTTTACTGAGATATCTAAAAGGCATATATCTTTAGGCCTGCAATAAAGCAATGGAACTCAATGGAAGGTTTTTCACTGACGTACACAAATTTTGGACTACCCATTGGTACAGAGCTAAAAGCAACAATTAAGTATGTAGTAGCTCTTAACTGTATGTTTAGTTCAATGCCATTTATGTAAAACCCATTATAGATTCATAGATGCATAGATTCATAGATTGTAGAGTTGGAAGGGACCACAATGGATCATCATGTCCGACCCCCTGTCCCTGGCAGGAAAGAGGACCGAAGTCAGATGACCCCAGACAGGTGACTATCTAGCCTCTTCTTGAAGACCTCCAAGCTAGGTGAAAGCACCACCTCTCTTGGAAGCCCATTCCAGATCCTGGCCACCCTTACTGACAAAAATTTCTTCCTAATACCTAACCTAAATCCACTCTCACCTAGTTTACACCCATTATTCCTAGTCACTCCCTGGGGCGCCCTAGTAAACAGCACGTCACCTATTCCCCGTTGACCTCCCCTAATAAATTTATAGGCGGCCACAAGATCTCCCCTCAGCCGTCTCTTGTGAAGGCTGAAAAGATTCAGCTCTCTCAACCTTCCCCCATAGGGGCTATCATGAAGGCCACCAATCATGCTTGTGGCCCTCCTCTGGACCCTCTCCAGATCCTCTGCGCCCCTCTTGAAGTGTGGCGCCCAAAACTGGACAAAGTACTCCAACTGTGGCCTGACCAGTGCCGCAGAGGGGAAGCATCACCTTCTTTGATCTATTAGTCATGCACCTGCTAATGCACGACAAGGTGTGATTGGCCTTGTTGATGGTCTCGTTACACTGCCGGCTCATGTTCATTATAAATTGGGAGATTTGGTTCGTATACACATTTTTAAATGGATCCTCAGGCTGAGACTTGAGTTTTGATGGAAAGCATATGATAAACTAATCTGCTAGAATTTTTACAGAAAAAGTCAAGAATCAGTATAATAACCCAAAGAAATGCAGTGCTGGTTCATTTACTATGTATTTTCTAAGCACTCAGCAAAGTCCTAGATACAAGATTATTATATGTATCGTAGATGGAGATGGTTTTGAATAGTGGTATTCTATGACTGCATGCAATATTAATAGCTTTAAATGGTGCAATTTAAAGAATACCAGTTCAAAACATCAGAAACTCTTTCAAGGAAAGTACTGGGCTGAAGGAAGCCAATATATGTTTTTGTGATAGTATAGCTGTTAAGTATTATAAAATTCACCTGTCATTATAAGATATAAAGATACCGTACTTGAGGCATTTATTGAAACTAGGCATTATATTTCATCTCTCTAACATTTGAACTTTTTTTTTATTTCAAGAGAAAATTCAAAATTGCAAAGAAAGCAAAACTTTATCAGTAAATAAATAAATATATCTAACATAGATGTGATAACTTTTATATTAGTGGTGAGAGAACTGTGGGTGTTTACTACAGGCCACCGAACCAAGGGGAGGAGCTTGATCTGACGTTCTCTCAAGAACTGACTGAGGCCGTGCATGCAAGGGACTTGGTTGTCATGGGCGACTTCAATTACCCTAACTTAGATTGGAAGGAACACTTGGCTAGGTCAGATCAGTCATGTAGCTTCTTAACTGTAATTGTGGAGCTCTTTTTGATCCAGTGTGGCAGGGACAACACCACGAAGAGAGACTTACCTGAAAAGGGAGAGGAGCGGCGCCAATAGGACACTGCTGCAGACCAGAAGTGCAGCAAGCACAGGGCCATGGCGAAAAAAAATTGGGCCAAGAACAGGGGGAACTGGAGGTGTATATAAGGAGTGTACATCAGGATCTGGGGGAACGCCTGTTCACCAGAGCACCCCAATGGATGACAAGGTCAAACTCCTCCAAGACTGTTTCAGGCTGGACATAAGGAAGACTTCTTTACTGTCCAAGCCCCTAAGGCCTGGAACAGACTGCCACCAGAGGTGGTTCAAGCACCTACTCTGGACTCCTTTAACAGACATTTGGACATTTATCTTGCTGGGATCCTTTGACCCCAGCTGACTTCCTGCCCATGGGGCAGGGGGCTGGACTTGATGATCTCCCGAGGTCCCTTCTAGTCCTAATGTCTATGAAATCTATGAACCAGGAAAGCCAAGGCTGCAACTGAACTCCAACTGGCTACACATATCAAGGACAATAAAAAGTCCTTTTTCAGATATGTGGGGAGTTGGAAGAAAAGCAAGGGTAACATTGGACCCCTGCTAAACCATACGGGACAACTGACAACTAGGAAAAAGGAAACCTGCTTAATGGGTACTTCACATCAATTTTTCATCAGTCCAAAGGGACCACCCTGCCTAGCATGATGTGGGACAGCCAGGGTGAGGGTGAATTTATACCTAGCATCAGTGTAGACCTTGTAAAGGAACACCCTGAGAGTTGTTCAAGTCAACCTTCAAGACAGCTGGTCCTGACAGACTGTACCCCTGAATACTTAAGGAACTGGTAGGCATCATAGCCCAGGCACTGGCAAAGATACTCGAAAACTCATGGCACTCAGGTGAAGTACCCAAAGACTGGAAGAAGACCAATGTGGTGCCCATCTTCAAGAAAGGGAGGAAAGTGGATCCAGGGAACTACAGGCCAATCAGCTTGACCTCAATCCCTGGAAAAATTCTAGAAAAAAATTATCAAAGAGACCATTCTCAACAAACTGGCAGATGGCAACATCCTGAGGGACAGCCAGGATGGGTTTGTTGCAGGTAGGTCTTGCCTGACCAATCTCATCTCCTTCTATGATTAGGTGACAAATCACGTGGACAAGGGAGAAGAGATTGAAATAATACATCTGGATTTCAAAAAAGCCTTAGACCCGGTGTCCCATGATCTCCTCATAATAAAATTGGCCAACTGAGGCCTCAGCTACATCACAGTCCAATGGCTGAGAAATTGGCTCTGAGGCTGGACCCAGGGAGTGGTAGGCGATGGAAGTGAATCATCATGGCACTCCGTGGCCAGTGGTGTACCCCAGGGCTTTGTCCTTCGAGCTGTTCTCTTCAACGTCTTTATTAACAATGTGGACACTGGTGTCAGAAGTGGATTGGCCAAGTTCGCCAATAACACTAATCCTTGGGGTAGAGCGTCTACATCCAAGGATAGGCTGGTGATCCAGGCTGACTTGGATAGGCTTAGAAAGTGGGCGGATATAAACCTGATGACCTTCAGTACAGAAAAATGAAAGGTACTCCACTTTGGGGGGAAAAACCTGCAGCACGCTTATAGGTTTGGGAGTGCTACACTCACTAGTACCACAGCTGAAAGAGACGTGGGGGTCATGATTGACCACAAGATGAACATAAGCCACAAATGCGATGTCACAGCTGGTAAAGCAAGCAAAACTCTGGCTTGTATCCATAGATGTTTCTCAGGTAAATCTCAGGATGTCATCCTCCCACTGTACTCGGCCTTGGTGAGGCCACAGCTGGAGTACTGCATCCAGTTCTGGGCTCCACAACTCAAGAAGGATGTAGAGAATGTTAAGAGAGTCCGGAGATGTGCCACGCGCATGATCAGAAGGCAAGAGAATAGGCCTTAGGATGAGAGGCTGAGAGCCATGGGACTCTTCAGCCTAGAAAAGCGCAGGCTCAGGGGTGACCTGGTAGTAGCCTATAAGTACATAAGGGGTGTGCATCAGGATCTGGGGGAATGCCTGTTCACCAGAGTGCCCCAAGGGATGACAAGGTCCAAACTCCTCCAAGACCATTTTAGGCTGGACATAAGGAAAACATTCTTTACTGTCCACGCCCCACAAGACTTGGAATAGACTTCTTCCAGAGGTGGTGCAAGCACCTACTCTGGACTTTTTTAAGAAACATTTGGACAGTTATCTTGCTGGGATCCTCTGACCCTAGTTGATTTCCTGCCCCGGGGCAGGGGGCTGGACCCGATGATCTTCCAAAGTGCCTTCCAGCCTAATGTCTATGAAATCTATGAAAATCTATGAAAGTCCTGGACTTCAAAAATGGTGACTTCAACAGGCTCAGGGCATTAGTAGGGGAGGTAATGTGGGACCAGGGATGGAAGGTGAATGGGGTGCACAAAGAGTGGTCATTCCTCAAGGACATGATCCTTGCAGCACAGAAGAAAACCATTCCCATGAAAAGGAAAGGTAGCAGAAGGGCTGGGAAGCCCACCTGGCTCAGTAGAGACATTGTGGTCCTCTTGAAAAAGAAAAGAGACGCGTACACACAGTGGAAGTTAGGGACAGTCCTCAAGGAAGACTATACAACAGTGGTCTGCACTTGTGGGGAAATGATTAAGCAAGCTAAGGCAGCGACTGAGTTTAAGAAGTCCTTTAGGCATGTAGGGAACAGGAGGAAAACACCCCCCTGCTTAACACCTCATGACAACTGGTAACAGTTTTCAGGAAAAAAATGAACTCCTGAATGCCCACTTTGCCTCAGTATTTCACCAGACCAAGGGGAAAAACAAGCGAGATAAGGATCACAGGCACCATGGTGGGAATGATATCCTTCCCACTGTGAATGCTGAGCTGGTGCAAAACCAACTAGAAAAGCTAGATCTTTATAAGTCAGCAGGACCAGATGGACTTCACCGGACAGTGCTGATGGAGCTGGCTGAGATCATGAGGAACCCCTGGCAAAACTCTTTCAGAAATCATGGCACATAGGAGAGATCCCTTAGGACTGGAAAAGAGCCAACACTGTGTGGACCTGGGCAACTATAGTCCAATCAGTCTGACCTCCATTCCAGGGAAAATCCTGGACAAACTCATTAAACAATCTATGTGCGATACGCTTGCTGAGGGTAAGATTCTGAATGACAGCCAGCATGGCTTCATTGTGGGTAAGTCTTGTCTTATCAATCTGATCTCCTTCTACAAACAGGTCTCTTGCCACCTGGATACGGGAAAGAAGGTCGATATTATATACCTAGACTTCCAGAAGGTTTTTGATTTAGTATCCCATGATATCCTTGTTGAAAAATTGGAAGATTGTGGGCTTAACTGTTCAATAGTTCAGTGGGTGGAAAACTAGCTGCATGGTAGGACCCAGATAGTTCTCATGAATGGATCTGTGTCATCCTGGCAAGAAGTGGCCAGTGGTGTCCCTCAGGGGTCCATGCTTGGACCAGTGCTTTTCAACATCTTTATCAATGATTTGGATGTGGGGGTGAAAAGCTCGCTGGCCAAGTTTGCGGATGACACCAAGTTATGAGGGAGCATGGCCATGCCAGAAAATAGGTTGCAGATGCAGGCAGACCTGGACAGTCTAGAGTTGGGCAGACTGGAGATAAAGTTCAACTCAGAAGCGTAAGGTGCTCTATCTGGGGCAAACAATCTCCAATATACCTACTGGCTTGCTGGCGACAATTTGACTTGTACCACAGCCGTAAGGGACCTAGGGTTAGTGATCAACCATCACATGAACATGAGCTGGCAGTGTGATGCTGTGGCCAGCAAGGCAAACACCATGCTGGCATGCGTTACCAGTTGCATCTCATGCAAAACTAAGGAAGTAATACTCCCATTGTACTCCACACTGGTGAGACTGCAGCTGGAGAACTGAGTTCAGTTCTGTACGCCGCACTTAAACAAGGACGTAGAAAAACTTGAGAAGGTCCAGAGAAGAGACACCCGTATGATCAGGGACTTGCAAGATAAGCCATACAAGGAGAGGCTGAGGGACTTGGGCCTCTTCAGCCTACAGAAAAGAAGGCTGAGAGGGGACTTAGTAGCAGCTTACCGCTACATCAGGGGAGTACATCAAGAACTCGGTGAACGCCTGTTCACCAGGACACCCCTGGGGAAGGTGAGGAGCAATGGATACAAACTCCTGGAAGGCCACTTCAGGCTCAATTCCAGGAAAAAACTCCTTCACAATCAGGGTGTCCAGACTGTGGAATAAACTCCCTCCAGTGCTGGTGCAGTCACATACCCTGGAAATCTTCAAAAGGAGACTGGACAGTCACCTCACTGGGGTCACTTGACCCCAGGTGTCTTTTCCTGCCTAGTGCAGAGGAACTGGACCCAATGATTTGCAAGGTCCCTTCCAGCCCCTAACAATCCATGAATCTATTAATTTTGTTAAATATGCATGGAATATGGCAAAATATACAAACGCTGCTCTTAGGGCTGCAGAGGAGAGTTAAGGCATCAACTACAGAGGAAACTATAAAAATGACTCAAATGATCAATAACATAGAAATTTAAGAAAAAAATAAAAATAGGCAATCCATATATAAAATGCTAAGTAACTTCACAATAACAGATTAAATCAGGCAGTGATTTTTTGTTAAAATAAACTGACAGACAGACCTGTAACATGACTGTTTCCAAAATAAAAATGATTTAAAACACACATGACAAAAGTGTTACTGAAAATAGCAATATTTTTGGGTTTATCCCTGTTATTTTTTTAAAAGGCAGTTTTTCAGAGAGTTTTGTCAACAGAAACTGAATATATAATACCCTTTGTATAGTAAAGTAACTTGATCAATACAATAAAGAGTATTTTAACTACTCATAATGAATAGTGATGGATTTGGATGCACATGGGTTGAAAGTGTCATTTTTCTTAAACCATTTAGGCACAAAATAAAAGCAGACTAAACTAATTCCAGTTAATTCCTAGAATTTATTTTACAACATTAAGTTATACAAAATTAATTTAAATACATCTCCTAATTGCAGCAGATGCAGAATTAGTGAAAGCTCGTCCTTTTATTTGTTATGGGACTGCCCTCATATTCATAAATACCATTTGCAAGTGACAGCTATATTATGTCAAATTCTCAGTATTAAAAATTGTGAAAGAAGCTTCACTGTGTTTATTGGGTAATAAAATGTAAGTTACTCTAGTGGAACCTTTTGAGGAAATTCCTTAATAAATCATTAACACTAGCTCATAAACTACACTGTTGATTTGGAAGGGGTAGGAGGAAAATTCCATTCATTTCCTGCTGGATAATTTACCATAATTTACACCTAAGAAAAACAGAAGTAAGGTTTACAGAGATAAATCTTTCGATCTTTTTCTAACCCTGTATCAAATTCAAAAAGAAAAGGTATCCTATAAATCTGTAAAAGCAAATTTAATTTGATCATGTAACGTAAAATATAGAGGGTATTAGAAACATTTTGGCATACCTAAAAGCTTTTTCAGCTTAATTACAGATTTTGAAATGTATGGCCAATATCATTGTCATATTCTGTGACTGTCAAACTGAGTAGAAATAAACAGGGCTTGTGGCTCTAAGATCTTGGAGGACGCAATAGGACAAAGCTGCCTCCAGCAAAGTTCATACTAACCTCAGGATTGATCAAAAATAAGTTTTGGCCACAAGCAATTTAAAGAAGCTAAGCAGCAGCTGGAGAATAGTGGAGTGTTTCCAGCTGAGCTTCCTCCTATCCATAGCCTATTTCCCCAATGTTAGTATCTTACAACAGGGTACTATAGGGATGCTGGTTTTATGCTCCTCATTTCCCCTTTATTGAAAGCTGGAATCCAAAAGTTGGAAGGCATTTCCCCTTTATCAAAAGTTGGAATCCACAATTGGAAGTTTAAAAGTACAAAGAAACTTAGTTCTCTCAAGACAGAGTCCTCTGTACACCCAATTATCAAGGTGACAAAGCATTTCTTTTCTTATAGCTGCTATGACAATTAACAGAGTTTTTGTTTGGCTGAAACCAACTGTTCCACTAAATACAAAAAAAATCAGTGAGATCTATTTCAAATTTACAGTATTTATACTAAGTAAAAAATATTTTTTGATAATTTACCAGAAAGCCTTATTTTAGGAATTATAATAAATCCAGATTAAAGTTCTAAAAATTCTCTTTCCATTTTTTCCAAGTTAGTAAATAATGAATTTTAAAACTGAACTATTAACAAGTTGCTAGAATGCAGTAAAATATGGGGCACAGTATTGTTAGTATTACACACGTTATTTTTTATTTAAATACACGGTCATATTTTTTCTTTTTACACTGTAATAAATCATGAATATTTTTATTAAATGGACATTATTAAATGGACAATCCAGAATCTAAAACTTATTTCCAGCCTTAGTACTCTGGACAAAGTTTTGAAAAGTGTAAACCTAGGATATGGGCAGCCCCATGTTATACCTGTATCAAACAATACTTGAGTATGTTGCTCCCATGTAACTCTTATAACTGTATGGCGCCCCTCACACATGCTGATAAAGGTGTGTTTGGATCTAATGTGTGATCTCCACAATTATGCCTCCTACCATGCCACGTGTGCATGGCAGGAGGTGCAATTGTGAGATTGAGCATTAAGTCCAACCGCACCTTTTTGTCACTGTAGGGGAAGCCCAATCCTGGGCTCCCACTGCATCAGCAAGAAGCCAGCTCCCATGGATAGGAGCTCCCTTTGCTGAGGGAGCTCCCAGCTGTGAGGGACTACACATAGCTGGAACTGGGAGTCCCACACCTGAAGGGCTTTTCACTTGGAGTCCCACACCTGACAGCAGCTTCACACTGGGCATAGTACACATCTGCAGCTGGGAGCCCTGTCAGTTGACAGAGCTGTCAGCCCTAGGGGAGACCTTGCTACACATGTAAATTAAAGCTTGTTAGCAACCGACTAGATAGTACAGCTTTTCGAGGCCTAACATTTTAGTTGGTTGGAGTTCTTTGTCATGTGATAAGTACTTTGCGTGTATAGCTAGTCTTAAGGTAATTGCACAATTAACCAGTTAATTGGACAATACATATAACATTCAAAGAGAGGGCCCATGTTCTCATAGCTGAATAAGTAAAGCAAAACTGCTGTAAAGTCAAGCCTGTTTCATTCAGGATTAGAGATACAGCTATTTAGCTTACTTATAACCACTTTAGATGCGTGCACACATAACACTGGAACAGCACTGGAACAGTTGACATCCAAAAGGCAACTCCCTCACTTCTTTTAAAGTGTTTGAAAGTTATGTATGCCCACAGTCCTAGGTTAAATTGGGGTAAACTTATCCTGGTAAATCGCAGATGACCCAGAGAAAAAGTTTTAACAAATGTGAACAGAGCTTCTCATTTCAATACCTGTGCTTCAATTTCTCATTGCTTTGATACAAATTATATTCAGTTATATGAATAAGAGTGCTACTCACAAGGGAGGAAGAATTAAGTGTACAAACAACCTTAACTGAGTCCTAACTTTAAAATACTTTATTTTAAAACCTTAACAACATTCTTTCAACAAAACCTTTTGATTGAAATATGCATGTCTGTGTGTTGAGAAGAATGTAGAATGGGGGACTAAAGAAAGGTGCTTCAAAATTTTCTCACGATTTTTTTTACTTCTTCAAGTAAGCATCCCTCTTTTTTAAATATTTTCTTTGACCTGCACTATGAATCTGAAAATTATTTTTCAAATATATCGGTTTGAGAAATAACATGCATCTCTCACATACAGAGTCTATAAATATTAAATAAAGGTGCACATAAGAGTGTACTATACAGTGTTGCTTCATTAAACTATTCCAGCTGAGGAAAAGAGCCAAAATTGCTCCTGCAAAATATTCCCATAGCAAGGGAGTTCTTTGACTCGAGTAAAGCTTGTTTATTGGCTCTATACCAACTCTACATATGGGAGATATATCAGAGTAGGAGGCCTAAGACATGGTGAGTGCGCACAGAGAGTGTCATTACAGACTTGAACAAATTAAAGCAGCAGTAGGGTTAGCAGCACACTGCATATTCAATACTAATTCTAACTGCATCAAAATAAGCCAAAGAAAGTAGCAGACATTCCCATCACACTTTAAAAAACATTTTTATCATTTTTCTAAATTGAACTGCCATACAGACTATCTAGCTAGTTTTACAAGAACTTTTCAGTGATATATTTAAACTTTTGATCAATTCTAGTTAACTTCCTAATAGTAATCTAACATCTGTTTTTGGTCAGCTGAAGCAAAGAAAAATTCTACTCTTCTCACTGGATTATTGATGCTCCGACCTTCTATGCCATTATACATAGCTTTTATCCCCAGACTGGTTTCTTTGTCTTAAGTTCATCATGCCCCCTGCTGAAATAGGGTTTCCTGTTAACATGCATTCTGGTAGACACCATGATTTTAATACATAACATGATTATAAAGCTTTTATGACTGCAAATGCAGTAATTTACCTCATTACCCAATGCTTTTCTGTACATTTCCTATGAAATCCAAACTCTCCTACAGAAGTTTTTTGATTTTGAAAAGAGTACTGTATTCCTAAATTTGTCAACTGGCTATCCTTTCTTACCAATTTTCTAATCCTCTCTTATACTATAAAATTTAAAAGGAAAAAGCATTTCTTTAACATTTCCAGTGTTTTCACTGAAACGAGGACAGATACCCAAACCCAATATATGTTAAATTGGCTATTAAAGATATTTCAAAAATTAACGAAATGTATGTTATTTTTCCTATAACTGGAGAAAGGATATCTAGCAATCAAGTTTGATTTTGTTACTTTTCAAATGCAAGAAAGAACACCAACATATACAGACTCATTATTTCTTGTCAGCCTATTCCCAGAACTTCAACTTAGGATACATCTGCCCTGATATCAAGTCATTTGTTTAAGTCAATGGTATCTCATTTCTAATGCTTTCACCTTTGCAAAGCAATACTGTGTATTAACCCACAAAGCACTTTTGTATTTATATTATTTTTATTTTAAGGATTTCATATCTTTGCACCATTCTGGTGATATATACAAGATTCAGCTTTATCTCCCTCTCAGTAAATATATATACACATATCCTAGACACACATTTATAAATATATATAAAATAATGGAAATGCAAACACACTGGTAAATGTTTATGACATGTTAGAATTTATCCCTATTTGCCAAAACTAATACTATGCTTTCTGTGTGGAAAAGTTTCTCATGAATAATTAAACTGTTCTAAAAAAAACCATACACGGTGACAGATGTTGTGGTATATATAGAAATTCACCATAAATTAATCTATTCCTGGTCCTACCATTATGCAATAATATAATATTCTTAGTTCACAGATATTATAATAAATGGTTATACAACAAAAAACATATAGTTCATCTTGCAATTAAAAAAAAAGAGAGACCAGGTCATGTATGTTAATAACTTTCTCTCATTATCAGTTAGAAATCATTATCATGAATGCACTGTAATGTAATACTGGATTAATATGGTAGAAAATTGCTAATCAATCTCATATGTTTACAACATAAGAAAAAAACTACTAACAATAAATAAAATGGTTTTTTAAAAGCTAATGGAGACCATTACAAACAGGATGACAAGAACCCTTCTGGTCTCTATAATGAACTTTGGGCTTCTATGACCCAATTTTCAAGTAAAATGGAGCTACCTGTGTTCAGCACATTTGAAAGTCAGGCCACTTATTTTTTTTAAGCAAGTCAAACTACCAAATATTATCATGCCTTTCTTTAACCAAAACAAAAAGAGATTTGCTTTAAAAATACATAATTAATATTTTATTTTTACACTACATTTGTTACAACAAATTACGATAAGAAAGTGAGCAGGCAACAATTTCAAGACTAATGCAAGTAACTTGCTGCACAATCACTGTCATCCCCTGTAGCAGGTCAGGCATGTCTTCGTTGTAGGAATGGACATACACAACACTTAGAATGGTTTAAATTTGGTTTAAACCTGAATCAGGTAGATGTACAAGCCTGTTAAACCAGTTTAAATCTAACTGGAGCAGTTCAGAAGTGGACCTGTAAAATCAAATATGAATTTGAAAGGGTTCACTATGAACCAGTACAACATCATATGTAGACACTAAGCATTCTGTGACACCAGTCTGATCAGTCTTTCAGACATCTCACACTGCATCTGTTCTTCTTCCTTCACACTATTTCAACTGGCTGCTCTGGTATGTACCCAGAACTCTACTGCCCACTCCACCTTTTTTTCCTTTTTGTTGACACTTCTTAATCAACGAGCTGTCTTGTATTGCTTGTGCAATAAAAGCTATCTTTATACAACTAGCTGTGCCCTGTCTATGCTCAACTGTGTCCCCTTCTTACACACCCCAGCTCAGGCCCTGATAACCAAAAAGTGTGGGTGCAAGTACTCCTCCTCCCTGACCCAAGTCTGGCAAGCACACTGCAGACTTCGATAAACTTCAATAGCCAATAAATGACCAAACTCACATTTAGGAAACAAGGAAAGCAGAAAAATGACAACACCTCCAGTCACAGGTCACGTATCCCTTAGCACTTCCAAGACATGCTTGCAAGCACTCACTCCCACACTTGCCCGTTATGAAGCATGCTGGGCTGGGTGCTCTCTCCCACCCACTGTGTCAGAACCATAGTACTTCACACAATTGTGAACTGGTTCCCAATCAGGGACTTTTTTGAACAGTTCAGGTGTTATGAGTGTCCACACCCTGTCCCGCAACAATTGAAACCTGTTTCCAATCACTGATATTTTGGGATGGTTCAGTTTTTATGCATGTCCACACCTTGTCATGTCACTGTCTTCCTGCTATGCCTTTCCCAAGCACACTCCTGCCATCCATCTTCACTTACTCACATTTCAAATGTAGAAGTATAGTTGTGAGGACACTCTGGGGTGCCCTTCTCCTAATAATCTTGGTCAGTGGCTTGCTTGAGAGCAGCCATGAGGAATGATTCCAGAACGGTTTACCACTCTTCTGGGTTTAGATTATGTATGTAAACACAGGAAGGCAGGGCATGCATGCCCTTTGAAATTACACTTTTGACACCAATAAGATAGTTTCTATTAATACTAATATTTGTTTGTTTGTTTGTTGGGGGGGTTGTTGGGTTTTGTTGTTGTTTGTTTGGGGTTTGTTTGTTGTTGTTTTTTTTTGGGGGGGGGGGTTAGAAGCCTGAAGTGCTCATGAACACTTCCTTTTTTCACCCAGTACAGAAATTCTCTTTGCAGCAGAATACCATGGAGATACCAATGCCAAGTATCATTTTTCACTTTTCTCCAGAACTAGATTTCATTGTGCAAACCCATGGTAAAACACGGAAAAAATACTTTGAATCGTTTCACTAGTAATCTCACTGATATATAAAATCTAAAACTGGGAGTTTGGTATATTGAGAAAATTTATGCAAGTTCTGTTTAAGATGAGCTTAAAATATATATTTTCACATATCTCAAAACTAGAAGAAATTGTAGCACCAGAAGGATGAGTAATAACATTTTTACTACTACTAAGTGCTGGTGTATTGCAATTAAATTTACAGTCTGATGCAAAACAAAATTAGACTGAAGTAGTTATCAGTTATTGGCAATACAAGTTAGTATCAACTATTAACATAACTTTACCAAATAATTAAAGGTAATGCTGATTTTTTAAATGAGCAAAGGAAATGAACATTGTAAAATATTCTGATTACTTTCCAAAGTTTCAGGCAGTAACGTTGATCAAAGAAATGAAAGTTATAAAATCCTGTCATCTTGTGGCTAAGAGACTCTCCCAGCTGAATCCCATGAAAAAAATAGAATTAAAATATTCCTTAAATATTTATTCCATACGATTATGCATCAGACTTGTAGCTTAAATGTAATACTGCCGATAAATCACTAGTGAATAAGAGTTTATAAACAAAAGATCCATAAAATGCTGAAAAGAGTTTCCTGCTTTAGATTTTATCCCAATGTAAAACAGGGAAACTGCTAAAGTCTCAAAATTTTTGTGGGATGGGAAACCATTTATTGGTCAGGCCTAGTTAAGAGCACCATGAATGGTTGCCACAACATATCTATACATCACCATTTTACAGCACAAAATATTATGAAAATAATTCCTTTCCAACCCATAATCAGGGGCACATTTTCCCCAAGTACACATCAACACAGTATTTCAGTTCCAAATCTAGTAATTTCTATAGCCCTACCACAAAAGCCATATTAAAGCCCTCCACATTATACGGATATGAAACTCAGAAAGAAAAAGATGGACAAGGAGAGAGAAAGAAGGATGGACAAATAATAATGTACTGTCATAAAAAACTGTCTAAACAATAACAGGTTAGATATTCTACTCTCCAGCTGGTGGAAACCTCCCTAATTCATTTTCATATTGTTATAATACCAAATCTATATCAAGCTAAAACAGAATCAGCAGTAGCCTTAATTTAAAATTTTGCTGCCTTGGAAAAATTGTATTTCAAATTTATGGTTCAAGTCTTTATTTTATTATGAAATACCTAATAATCCCCATCCAGGAAGAGCACACACCAAGGGCTGAAACTTCCTTAGCCTGACGAAGGGTTTTTGAACCCGAAAGCTTGCTTAATAACTATTCTCCAACTATTTGGGTTGGTCTAATAAAAGATATCAAATTCACCCAAGGAACCTTATCTGCCTAATAATCCCCGTAATCTTTTTATTTTTGTTCTGGCAACCGCTCAGTTCATTTTAAGACTGTTACAGGTATATTGAATTCAAATACAAAATAGAAACATCAAAGCTGAAAAAAATGCCCTTGTGTGCTCAACAGGTAACCTAATATTATGTATATTGCTAATAAACTAAAACTCCCTACCTTCTACGCTTCAGCAAAGGATGGAGTATTTAAAGCATTTTATTTTGATCTCTACAGCTCCTATTTGGAACCAAGTTTTACAGTTTGTAGGTTTGCATCTAAAATACAATCCCCAAACATGATTTCTGTGAAGAATAAGGTGTTACTTCCTGGAGCTGATAGCAGATAGAGCTGATAGCAGATGCTTAACATAACTAATTTAATTTTACAAAACTTATTTGTAAACCAGTCATTTTCTATTTGTTCAAGTACTAAAAACCACTAAAAGTATTTATATCATTAATTCCCTGGATCCTGCAAAATTGTTTTCCATCCCTATGATTTGTTTTCCAATGGAATCTCAAGAATTTCCGATAATAATGATTTATTGTAGTAATTAGAAAAACACTGCTCAAATCCAGCATGCCTATATAATCTCCCCTGGATACTATTACCTTTAAGTCAGAAGGCTAATGGGGCACTGCCTTAATGATTCTGTTGTAAGGAAGAGGTGTTTATAAGTTATTCACACACAGAAAAACTACATGAAAATAAACACTAAGGAACTTAGTTTTATCAACAAAAGCAAGGAGATCCTAGTTAGAAGTTTTAGTGTAATACTCAGTATCTAGGTAATACACTACATGCCATATAGAGGTTGGATCACAGCAGTGACTATTGCAGTACCTAGGCACAACAGGGTAGACAGAAGGCAGGATGCAGACTTGGGCTTTAAATTTATTTGCTGTCAATGTTTTGTATAGGATTTCATATAAAATGCCATTTTGTTAAGAAAGAATAAAGGGCAAAGGACATGCATACAATAAAAAGAATACATCTGTTCCCCTTGATCAACACAGCTTAAGTAGAACACATAATCATGCTTTTATCTTAATCTATTAAAAAAAAAAACCAAGAAAAGTATCACTGAAGTCAAAGGAGGTGCACAACTATAAATAAGGAGCACATCAGACTCAATGTCTTTAAGGGCCTATGCATCATCACAGACCACTATCCATTGTAATCAATATTTAAAGTCTGGATGACAAACAATTGAACAGTTTTAGACAGGGTTGTCTGACACATTATTTCTATAATTGAGTTTTTTTTGCTGAAACATCATTTTTCTTTGGCCAGAGTGAGCTGTATACAACTGGATTTATTTTTAGAAGAGAATGTTCTGTCCTGCTATCACTCAACTAGCAAGG
Source organism: Alligator mississippiensis (assembly GCF_030867095.1). NCBI lineage: Eukaryota > Metazoa > Chordata > Crocodylia > Alligatoridae > Alligator > Alligator mississippiensis. The sequence continues at coordinate 26,971,746 of NC_081829.1, read as the reverse complement.
TAATTGAGGCACAATTTTCCATGCCTCAATAAAAGCAACTCCCAACATACAAAAACTTTCTTTGGTTTTGCTATAAATTGATATAAAATAGCTGTGAACAGATTAGACTACAACAAGGCAACTAGTACTGTACCTCCACAGTCTACAACACAAGATGTTAGCAGTATACTATGGTGATTGCAGGATTATTTTTTTTGCATCAATAAAAACCCCAGCATAAAAGCGGTTAGTCTGGCAAAGATGTGTTTTTGCCAGCTTATCCTGTTAGGAAAGCTGGTGTAAACTGTAGTGCTTTTCCTGGCATCAGTGCTTAGACGTCAAAATGCTTTTGCTGGCATAAGCCTCCTCTGCACTAGGGAGATTGGGAACACAGCTATACCAGTAACACTTTCCCAGCCCTTTTCTGTACACACACATAGAATCATAGGGTTAGAATAGACCCCAGTGGTCATCTCATCCAAACATCTTTACAAATGCAGGATGTGCTAGTCCTACACTGTTCAACCTCATATGATAATATATGCTATGCCTGTGATTAAGCCATTATGGACTACCTCCTCTGGCCACCCAACCCCTGCTTCCTTCCCACCCCAGTTTCCATTTTGTAATGCTATTTCATAAAAACTGAAGGTTTTACGAAGACATACTGATTTAATTGTTCTTTTTTTCCAGTATAATTTGTGAGATTCAGGCTTGAATATTGGTCATTGTAAGAGAGAAAAACTTGACATTTCTGATCTGATAATATGACACAATTCATACCATGAAAACACTCAAAAAGTTTTGTTTTTCTTCCAATATGTAAAGAAAACAATTTTTAGAAGGCATACATTGTTGTGACATAGTATAATCTTTCCTCTGGCCACGTCTGGTTGCCAACAGTGGGGCCTTCATATTTTGTCTCACAAAGGTCCCTGACACGTTACACTTAAGACATGATTAACTAGTTAATTACATCATAAATAGGCACCCAGCCACCTATTAATGAAATTATGGCATGATAAAACAAGGAATAAGCCAGCAAGTTATTCCACAAAATATGTGTAACTGTTTTGCAGCTGGTTCCTATCCATGTCATTATTTGAACACACGGCCAGGCTGATTGGGCTCCCAGCCTCCAAAATGCATGGGAGCCTTTGACTCCCCACATTGGGCTCCACTGCAGCCCTGCAGGTGGGAGCCCCATCAGCTGAACTGGACTGCAACTGACCATGTAAATCAACTACATGGTCATATCAGCGGATAGCTGTGGGAGTTGCCTTCTGTTTTCAAATGTTGCCTTCTGTTTTCTCTTGTTCTACTATTACTTTTCATTGTAGAAAGACCAACTGTATATCCTATATTATTATGTTTTAAGTTATTTTCTTAACTGAAATTTAAGCCTGAGCATAACCCTAATAGCATTTCGCCATGCCACAGTAGGCATTAGTGTTCTTTAGTATAGTTTTAAGTTGTCAGAAGGTACAGTACAGGTAAGGGCCTACTTACCTGTATATTTTACTGTTTATTGTTGTATTTGCATCCAATTCTCCAGGGGCAACATTTCTCCATTAAATATAATAGAGCTAGACAAACCAGCTATCTTTTAGAATATTTAACAGATTACTGGATTGGTTCTTTGTCCAAATTTTTATATACTTACACCTGTAAGTTAGAAACAAAAGTTATTGCTGGCTAACACAGAGAAGTATGTCTGTGAATTATGTTTTATATACAATGAACAGAACTTATGCCCTGTCAAGGTCAGAGGATATTCATTATGTGGAGTGATTTTTATCAGGTACTGAAACACTGTTAGCGGGGGGGAGGAGGCAACCAGAAAGCATTTGCCCCAAATTCTCATTTCTGATTTAATTTTGAAGTAAGGCCATGGCTGGCCTTAGGCACAAGCAATATAAGTAACTGCTTTGGGCCACATAGACCTGTGTATCCTTGGTAATTCAAAGGCTTGCTGGATTTCCCTCTGGCAGTGCACTAGAGCAAAAAAAATAATTTCTCAGTCTTTCAGTGCAGGTATTTATACCCACCTATCATCATCATATCTATATAAAATTTAAAAAAATCCTCTCCCCCCCCCACCCACCCCTATTGCTTTCCTGGTTTTACTGCTATTGTTAAAGGAAAATTAAGGAAAGAAAGGAGGAGGGAGTGAGGAGCAAGACATGCATTTCTCCAAGAAGGAAATTCCTGTGGGCTGGCTAAGAAAAAGAAGTCTAGGCCATATTGAGAAGTTATGTGAAATGCTTATAAAACAGATTCCCTTACAGGACTTTGACCCCATTTTCCTCTGTTAAAAGGAGTAAATTAGCATAAGGAAATCCAACTTACAGCATCTTACACCTCTCCTCTGAATCCACCCCCTCTTCTTGACTTTCATAACTCCAGCTGCTATTTTTAACAGCTCCACTGCTCCTAAGGAACACAGCTGTTGTGGAAGATCTTCATTGCAAATGGAAAGACGGTCCCTCAGGTAGTTCTCTACTACCACATGGAAGGCTTTTAAGATTAGTACCATGACATGGAGCTGGATCTAGCATCATATAACAAAGAGCTAAGGTAATGGCTAGAGCTTTAGAATTATATGCTCCCACCTCTTGGTGTTGCTTAGCAAGCAGGCTATTCCTATTTTAAGCCGTATGGAGTTATTTTAGGGCTTATATGTTTTCTAAGCACTGTGGTATTTCAGTACTCATGCACATAAGTCTCAAAAACCAGGATTTCATCTGCTAATGTAAAGCATAAGATCCTGGCCAATAAAAAATGCACTTTTAGGGACTATCTCAATATTTGTGGGGTATCCAGAAGAACCATAAATCTGTTTCAGTGAGGCCTAGTTCCCTTAATGCTTTATCATAAGTTGCTAACTAACTTTTCACATTGGTTTAATCTTTTTATCAACAATACTTTATCAAAATGACTGAGTCAGCTTAATCAATTGCTTTTACATACACACACACACACACTGATTTTACTTAAGCTTTGAGATGGTATTAATTGCACTTTACATAAAGGAAACGTACATCTGCATGCTGCTGGCATTTGATAATGCTTGTTTCTCAGTCTAAATGACTGGTTTCATATAATTGTGGGGAAGAAAATAGAGCTGTTAGACTCTACATGTGACATCCCAAGAAGTATAGAGGTATTCTCCTTTCAGAACTCTCCTGGTTTTGAGTCAGCAAGTAAGAAACATAACAGTCTCATTGTGCTTCCCCTTATCTGTGCAAGGTCCTTAAGAGATATCACCAGCAAATGACTGTAAACCATGTCCAACACAGTACTTAAAAATAAATCTGACAGTCCATGGCTAAGAGGAAATCATCTGCCACTATAGTCAAAGTCATCTTTGTACTGCATCCTGGCTGGATCTAGATCTTTATCTGGCAGCAGCAGGAGGGCAGGGGTTAACACAGCTGTCACTTGCCCTCTCCCTGCTGACATACAAACCCACTGCATCTCAGTTGCTGGGAATTTGGTGGCAAGCCCTGCCTCTACTCACTCTGCCCCTGGAATTCCCAGCTCCTCTAGCAACCCCAGGGGCAGGTGAAACAGCTCCACAGGATGGATCAGGCCTGCAGGCTTTATCTTTGACAACCTTGGTCTATGTTATTTAATGTTCAATTTATTTCACATAACCCCCACATTTTCATGTTCAATCTGTAACAAATATCTGTGTTGACAATGCCAATCGCATAGGAGTTACTGGGAAGAGAGGAGAGCTGCATGCTTTGAGAGCTGAGCTTGTGATGCTTGGAGCTTAAGGCTCATGGTGAAGAATGAGATACAGTTTGAATTAGAAGATAAACATTTTAACTGGGGTTTTCTGCTAAAATGAAACACAGTGAAACAGCTAACAATGTTGACATTTCCAGTTGAGAACATAAATCAAGTAGAATTGGGCCTCTGAAAATTTCCAGCCCAAATCATCATTGTGTTTAGAGCTGGTATCCCACTGAGATGAATGGAACACTGTTGTTTCAGTTCTCTGTAGATTCAGCAAGACAATTCTACACTGATTTATGTTTGCTTTATGTTTATAATATTTTCTATCAACAAGGAAAACTAGAAGAAAGTATTTTAAAATGAGACTTTATTTTCTGGAAACAGATCTGTGGCAAGGGTCTCATTTATATCAGTGACAAATTCTAGTCAATATAAATAAGGCTCTACTCATAAGCCCTAAGAGGTCTCTGTCAGGCAGTACAAGGTTCACCATCACCTGTAGTGCATCTGTGACTTCATTCTGAGGGCATGTTCTGAAAACCAACAAGGACAAAAAAGTCACCCATCTATGGTTAAAATGAAAGATAAGAAAGAAAAGTATAAGATATTTGCCTGTGCTTGTAAGGTGTTCTTACAAACAGCATTTTACCTCTCTCCTTGCTTTAGCTGCCACAAACAAATATTATTTCAGAGGAAAAGGGTGCTGTAATGAAAAGGTTTGAGTAGGGGAAAAAAAGAAAACCAAAAAGTTTTTTATTTTTAAAAGAACCTTATTTGATCCGAGTCAATTAAAACACAAAAACTGAAATATTTCAGTAAGTATTCTTGATTACTTGAATCAAGACATCTTCAACTATCTTACATGGAAATTTTTGAAACAGTGTTCTGTATTATTCTTCACTTTGTAAAATAAGCTCTTTGGAGTCATTCATTAATCTTGAAAATGGGTGCAAAACAACACTTTCCAAACATCAGTGTTTAATGATGAAGTCTGACGTGAACTCTGTGTTGTATCACAACCTGCCACATCCTGCTCTGATATTTATAAATATAGTTGGGCTGCTGACATTTCCACAGTTGTTCCAGGTGTGAGCCATTAGGACAGACAGCTCTCTTTGATCACATCAGTGTGGCGTTTCTTCCTTTAACATTCAAGCAGTGCTTTCAGAGTTTCCCAGAGCAACACCTACTAAAAGACCTTTCAACTGTTACCCTATTTTACCAGGTTAAACAAAAGGTCATATAAGAAATCCTTCTGTTTAGAACTATTAAGATTGTACAAATGTATTTATGCGGGTGGGTGGGTGGATGGATGGATGGAATTATGAGTATCTGTACAAATTTTTAGAATTTATAAAATAAACTCTTTTTTACTTGAACAAATTAACTTTGCTTGAGCCATCTTTCTAAAAATCCTAGCATGGATCAATTTTTTACAAAATACATCTTGTTTAGTTTAGGTCAATGATTCTCAACCTTTTTAGACTCTAGACACCCTTCATAACTTTGGTGAACTGTGCAGCACCCTATTCAAAAACAAACTTACTTATTCCAGTGCTTGCCTCCTCACAGCCTGGACCAGGCGGTAGGGGCAGGAGAATGACCAGGCAGGGACAAGCCTGAGCCTGCACTTATCTGCTTGTCTCTTCACACCCGGCTTACCTCTTTACACATCATGGCGCCTTTCAAAGGATCTTGCAGCACCCTGGTTGTGAACATTGCTTTAGTTCTTAATGTTATCCCTGGCAAAACACTCTAATATATCTTTTTAAATATACACAATTTTAAATCACTAGCTTAGTATTTTTTATTGCATTGTTGCTTTCTCAATACGAGTCCCGTCTCCCGAGTGAAGATAGCTCTTGGTAGAGTTGTGATGTCACCATAGCTAGAGTATATGTTATATATTATATGCTAGTGTGTGTGTGTGTTATTTTATATATAATTTTATTTTAATTATACATATAAACCAGAGAGTACAGCTAAGTATTTACTTTAAAGCGCAGACTTATTTGAGAAGTATCCTGACATACAGCCAAACAGTTCAGCTCTAGAATGTATTTTGGAGTCTTTTTTGCGTCATTTCTATTATTTGTGACCATATGGAAGCCCACATGCTTTTAGTCATTGCCAATGGTTGATTTGCCAATTCCACCTGCCCATAGACTTTGATAATGTTTGGGACATGGGACTCATTCTTCTTGAAATTAGTTCTATACTAGCTGACCTTGGTGGTCTTGTAGTCGGACACTTTCCCATCTATCCTCTCCGCTGAAATGCAGTGTAGCGGACAGAACAACTGCCCTCCTGAAGCAATCGTATTTTATCTGCGGGTGCTTGGTTCATGTTTAGTCCTGTGGAACTGGAAGCAACACTGCCAACCAGTGCTGCGGGTTATATAAAATACATGAACTTCTCTATATGTGATTTGATGGCTTTGCTGGTATAGCAGTGAGATCTAGTCTGAGAATCAGTTACCTACCCTTTTACCATCCAGTAATTCTTAAAAGTCAGAGCTGAAGAAGGTGGTGGGAATTTATACCATGTTTCATCTCCAGATAGAATCTGGTCTGTAAAGTTTCTATCAGTGCTATTTTTTTTACCAACACTAACACTACTTAAAATATTAAAACTATTAATATAACACATGAAAATGAGATCCCAGTTAATTCTGATATAACACTGTTCAGTGCTAGAAAATAAAAATACAGCTACAGAATAGATAAGGGTTGAAACTCAAGCTAATGACAAACAGAATAATCAAATAGATATACTGATCAGTTTACAGAATAACAGGATAATAATCTCTCTTCAACCAAACTACTGTGACCACAGCTAAGCTATAATATTCCCATTCAATATACAAAGAACACACTGTATATAGACACATGACTTGCCATGAAACACACATGTGCTATTTATAAAATAAACTGCAATTGTAAAGAAAAGATTTCTGGCCTATATTACGTATGGAGCAGAAATATTATTGAAAACTACTTAAGTAAATGGGTAACTGAAGGTAAAAAGTTTCAATTTCTCCTTAAGCAATTAATTATTCTCTTTTTATTTTTAAGCACTTTTTAAACACTTGAGGGTTGTTGGTTGTAGCCGTGTTAGTCTACGGACATAGGCAGACAGGGTTTTTTTGGGTAAATGTGATATCTTTTATTAGACCAACTAAATAACCTTGTCTTTCAAATACTCATGCATTTATCTTTTACCATCTTCACACTAAAGCTGAATAATTTGTAAATTTTAGCAAGCAGGAAGGAAATGTCTTTTTTTTTTTTTTTTTGAAAACAGATAATCCAAACAAGCATTATGCTAATATTTAGTAGAATTAATTTGGAAACAATTGCCTACTAAATTTGTTTTCTATTTTTATCCTATTTCTGTTAAAGTTTAAATAGAGTTCATTAGTGGATATGGAGGACAGGCACAAACAAGAATCAACATACGTTTGGTTATCTTGGAAAAAAAGACTGAAAAAGGAAAAAGGACTGAAACTAATAGATGCATTGAAAAACTTCTAGGTAGGAAGTCATAGAAAGGAAACAATGTGTTGGGCTGCAGAAGGCTACCGCTTCTTTGTGTGGTGTTTAGATCTCATCTTCACTCCAAGTGAAAATACTACTATACCAGCAAAGCCATCAAATCACACACAGAGAAGTTCATGTATTTTATGTAACCCTCAACACTGGTTGGCAGTGTTGCTTCCAGTTCCACAGGACAAAACATAAACCAAGTACCCACAGATAAAATAGAATTGCTTTAGAAGGGCAATTGTTCTGTCCACTACACTGCATTTCAACAGGGAGGCTAGATGGAAAAGTTTCTGACTATAAGACCACCAAGGTCAGATAGTATAGCGCTAATTTCAAGAAGAGTGAGTCCCATGTCCCAAACATTATCAAAGTCCACGAGCAGGTGGAATCAACCATTGGCAAGGATTAAAAGCATGTGGCTTTCCATATGGTCACAAACAACAGAAAAGGCACTAAAAAAAAGCCTAAGCTAATTATGAATGCTTTGAAAGAAGTGCTACTGGCTGTGTAATGTATAGCTTGGGATAATACCACCATCCATGGTTTCAGCTGTCAAACTATTTAAAAGTGAAAATGTTTTCCCCAAAGCATATGATCATCATAAAATGTTGAAATGCTTGAGGCGCTAAAGATTTCTGTCTGTCTGCTACATATAAAAATTCATCTATTTGCAATAGCAGTATATCCACATTTCTGACAGTACTCATCTGAAGTGAATCTCTCTCCTCTGAAAAGTGCCTTGATAAAAAGGGCTATTTGAAATTTCTTGTTTGCTGTGACTCACTGATTGAAAATTATGTATGTTCCATTTACAAGTAGAGAATTTATATAAATGCCAGTTCTACAAGCTCAACCAGGAATCTGAGTCAAGCGTTTCATACCTTATCACCAGAAATAAAAAAATTCTGTCATACAAATAATTTTCACAATCATACCTGTACAAATGTGAAAGAAAGCTAATGAAGTTTCACAGAGGTACTTGGGGGCATCCACTGGGCTCCAAAACCTTTATTGTGCTTTGTTTAATGCAGAAGAGAGAGAGACCGGGTTGATTCGCAAACCAAGCTAAGATCATACAGAGCTGCTAAAAAGTATTTATAAGCTGAAAGTAGGATATGGAATCACTCAAAGATAATCAACATGCAACCCCTTAGTATAATTTTAAAGGACAAAGATTTAGCACGCATGAAACATGCCTACTCATATACCAGCTTTTTCTATGTAGCATTTAGCAGGTGTCTTGGCTGCTAAAATGGTACAGAGAGAAAAATTATCTGTTTTTAAGGTCTACAAGTTCAGCTTCATTGTAGACTGCAGACAGTGACTGAACAACACAGAATAACTAAATTCAAGAGAAGCAGGTTACTTACCCAAGCTATATGGTCATGAAGAAATACAGTACAAACAAGTATAATTTTCATATTATGCTTTCATTCTTATTCATGCTCATACATGCTTCATGCTTCAGTACTTGTACCATAGCTTTGATAGGATTAGAAACCCTCTCAGATCCTACATATGTCAATGTTTTAGCCAAGGAAACTTGGAATAGGAAGGAAAAGCAGTCACTTTATGGAACTGTCTAGGTTCAGCTAATTCAAGAAGTTCTGTTTCCTAAACCCTAGGATTTACCTATAGTTAATCCTGAGGATATTAAGAGAAAAATCACAGGTACAAACTAGGCATAACTAAAGAATTATTCAGTATATTAGAATAAAAGATTGAAGGTTCAGTTACAGTTATACAGAGATGAGCTCTTCCTAATCAGGAAAGGAAAACAACTCTATGTGAGAACACAGAAGCAGCTTTTGACATCACCATGCTGTCAACTTTCAGGACTTTACTTTCATTGGGGACTGCAGAGCAGAGAAAGGTATAGAATTGTTACATTATTGTTCTTTCTTGATGAATAAAAAATTCAGAGAGATCTAAAACACTAACTGGGGGACAAAAATCTTACAGGAAATGTATCCCTATTGTACACAATATGCATTCGGCAACATATCCCTAGGAGTGTTGGAATGGCAACAAGCTTAACACTTTAAAACCAGATGAATAAATCTGAAACTCATTTTTAAATAGAAGCTAAAAATTCTCAGCAAAAAAGCAAAATATACTAATATCATGCTTAAAGGGTTCCCCCCCACCATCTTGAATGAAGAGTTTAATTATCCATCATACTATCTCGCATGCAAACATGCATCACGTACAAATGAGTGATGAAGCACTAGTGATGAAAATGACAGTGGTAAAGAAGAATGCTGGTATGATAGAAGATTGAAGATATTATGATAATTTAATTTGGAGAAGAAATAAGAAGGATCATAATCAGGTATCTGGGTTTTCTGTTTCCCAAAGAAAAATGGAAAAAACACAGATTTTCCCCTTTGACCAAGAAAAACGTGGATTTTTCATTTTAACAGAGAAATACACGGATTTTCCACTTTTGCAAAGAGCTCTCTGCAGGCTGGCAGAGTTGCAACCTCCAAGGGGCTGGGGGGAGAGGGAGAAGGGTGGTTAGACAGGGGGTGCCATGTGTATGAGCATGGAGAGCAGCCCCTTTTAAGTAAGTCGGGGGCAGGAGGGGGGATTCAGGCCCCCACAGGGAGGGAGAGAGGGACGGAGGGAGTGAGCTAGGCAGGGCTGTGGCTGAGACTGCTGCCCAGCCCAGCCCAGGCGGTGCATGGGGTTTGGGGCTCAGGGCTGGAATGTGCAACCACAGGGCCCTGGTGAACAGTAGGATGGAGCCATGGGCAGTTTGTCCAGGGGGCAGGGGATGGGACTGTCTCCCTGCCGCTGCACACATTCCCAGGGGTGGCAGGGGAGTCATGCACCCTCCAGATCTGTGAGGGTGGGGTGGGTGCAGGCTGGCTGCTCTGGGTTCAGGCTTCCCTCCCCACACAGCCTCTGCAGCTCAGCAGGCAGAGCCTGTGTGGCAGGGCAGAGCAAGGAAACTCCTTGCCGCTGTAAATCCCATGCCATCCTGGCGAAGCATCCTCTGCTTGCTCGGCAGCAGCGGGGGCGGTGGTGCAGTTATGTCCGTCGCTGCTGCTGGGCAGGCAGAGGGTGCCTCGCCAGGGTGGTGCAGAGCTCCCAGCAGCAGCAGTGAGTTTCCCTGCCCGGCCCCACTCTGCCCTGTTGCACTGTGTCTCAGCTGCTGAGCTACGGAGGCCCCAAGGGATAGGCAGCAGGGCAGGGAGCCCTGAGGCTGAAGCATGCAGCCTGCCTCTGCCCCCTCCCCACCCACATGGGCTTTCCCTGCAGGGCAGGGGAAGCTGGACTCTGTGCTCCACTCCGCTCCACTGCTGCAGCTGCTGCCTCCCATGGGCAGCAGCTAGGACTCAGGCACTGCTGTGGGAGGCTGGGGGCTGTGGATCCAGGTTCTTGGCCCTGTAGCCCCAGCAACTGAGGGTCCTACCTGGCAGGGCTTGGTGGTGGGGGCCTGTGGGTGGGGAGTGAGAGCCACCAGCAGGGCTGCGGGTGGGGAGTGAGGGCCTGGATCCACGTCCTAGTGAGCTAAGGGGCCAGGGGGAACTCTGATTTTCCATGATAAAAAACCCAAAATCAAATACCAAGATTTATAGGTACTTAGAATGTATTTTATTAAAGTGACTGAGGCACTAGTAGGCTTCCAAACTGCTTTAAAATTGTAAATATATCAATAAAACATTGTGTTCAATTGATACCTATATATATAGTGGCATTTCATTTTAATTATGGATTTGGGGATTTTTAATAAGAGAATTTGTGACTTTTTATCAGAAAATTTGCAATTTTTAAATAGAGAAAACCAAGATCCCTGATCATAATACAGTAAAGCTCTGTTATCCGGCATCCCCTCGGAATGGGGGATGCCAGTTATTCAAATGTGCACCATCAGCGTGCCAGGGGACAGGGAGGGGGGGCCCTGCGCAGGCTGCTTTGCCCTGGGCCGTGGGCCAAAGAAGTAGGAAGAACTCTGCTCGTGGTGGCGGCGAAACCCGGAAGTGGTACTTCCAGTTTCACTTTTGCCGCATCCCTCAGATGGCAGTTAATAGAGTTTTCTGGTTAATAAAGTGCCGGTTAACACAGCTTTTGCTGTAGAAGTATGACAATAATGAATGGTCACACAGAAATAAAAAATAAAAATAAAAAACTTTTTAGCCCTCAAAATATAAAGCAGATAAATCAAAATTAAAAGGAATACTATTTTATTTAATGCTATTAAATTTATTATAAATTTATTAAATATTTTGCCAAAGATGAAGGCAAGAGCTAAAGAGTTTCGGAAAATTATTTGTGTAGGCAACCATCGATCCTCTGAATTACGGTGCATGTGTAAGAGGTCTAGTCAGATGACTGATGAATCTGCTTGTATGGAGTCTTGTGACTATCACACCAAGACCCTCATTGCATATGCCTAGGCAAGAGTATGGAGAAGTGGAAGGTACCCAAGTTCTAACCATCTCCGCTTTAGACCACTGAAACAGAATCCAAAGGCCAGGCCAAGTCTAGATGTTCAGTGATGGTTGTATCTTCTGCCAGAGAGCAACAGATAAAAACTGCTGCTGACTGACTAATGCCTTATCAAGGGCACATTTCTGTCAGGGTGATGCCCCTTAGACTTTCTCCAAGGCAGTGGGGACTAGGGTTTTGAGGTGCCCTATATTTGCCTTATTCTGGAGGTTGTAATATTGTGATATTTTATAGGAGCTACCTAACCATGAGCAGCCCCACTATGTTGCCACCAGGCTCTCCAGTCAGATGCAGTTTATAGTCATACCCAGAACCAAGATATTTATATGACTAATGAAAATATCAACAGATGGGATAAGTAATACATAGATACATAAACCTTCATGTTTCAGGTTATAAATCACCTACCAACTGCCAGGAGTTAGGAAGAAGAAACTTCCCCATTGGCAGATTATTTCATGACTGCTTGTGTTAATATTTCTTGCAACTCCCCTAAAATTTATGATACTGGTCACTGAGAGAAAAGACTGAAGGTACAAAGATACATTACCAGACAAAGCAGATCAGGTGCCAAGATGTAGGAAATCGTGGCACACCTGATCTGCTTCATTGTGTGAAACTAACATTGCCTGCTGTCAGAGATATGGGGCGGAAAACTTTCCAGGACTTTATTTTTCCACAGGAAATTTTCCATTTCTAAAAATTAATTGTTTCATAAAAGTCATTAGTAGATGCCAATACAATATTAGGCAAGCTTGGCAGTTTCAAAGTTGTAATTAATGTTTTTCAGGTGATTATCCCTAGGAAGTATGTGAGAGAGTACGTATATGTTTTATTGATTTGTTAAAAGGAAGGTAAATACAGTCACATAATAACCCAAACCAAAAATCAAGTTATGAATTCACCTAATTGAATACAATGAAGACAATACTGGCAAACTGCAAAGTGATTGTAAAGGTATTCAACAATCATCATGTTGCTAATCAGACTTTGAAAAAATTACAGAAAGAGAAGCAGGGAAAAGAAACTGCAGTTTTATTGCCAGTAGAAACTAGATGGGGCTTGGCTACAAAGTGTTTACATAGTTTGCTGAGCACAAAGAACTGTTTGCAGTGTGCATCAATAGATGACACAGTATCCCACATTATTCCTGTGAACATTCAGAAGCAGATTCTCAACCACAACCTGTTCTGGGTTTGAGTTTAAGGAGCATTCAATTTGGTACTACCAGTTTCAGTGGCTATCAAGAAACTTGAAGGAGGTACACCAAGCCTTTCAAATATTTCAGAGATATTCAGACAACTGAATGAAAATCTAATTGAGCTTTTGCCTTCTTCACCTCTACCCAGAAAAGAAGAAGTAAAACAAATGTTTATTAAGAGATCTGAGTTTTGCTCTCATCCAGTTCATCTAGCAGCAAACCTTTTGGATCCTCAACACAGACGATAACATTTATCAGAAGATGAATTATCTACTGCTCTCGATACAATTATGGAAGTAGCTAAGAATGTCCCCAACATCGAGATGTGCTCTGGGGAATCTCCAGAATGCATTTCTATAAGAGGGGATAGCTAGGCAGGCGTTCATTAGGTCCAATCTTGCACGGGAATTCCCAGGGCCTGAAGGATTGGGACCCTCAAGCCCTGAGAGTGCCTACCCAGGATGTCTGGAGAATACAGGCAGCACCAAGGTGCCCACCCTCTCCTACCATAAACCTAACATATGACTGCCACAATAATGAAACAGAAACTATTACCACCTTTGTTGGAACCACAAACTTGGACATTTGTGTCATGATAAATGGTACAGACATCTGTTTGCTTGCCCTGTAAGTTGCTATAGAAATTGTTATGGTGGCACAAAGGTGATGAATCCTTTCACGATAAGATGCACGAAGCAATTATCTGATTGGTATGGCAACCTCATGTTCCTGAGATCATTATCAGTGTAGCTTCTTTAAGTAAAAAAGTATTGCAATTTTTGAAATTTTAAGCACACCAGCAATAATACCTATTAATTATGTAATACTTTACATTCTGAAAATACTACACAAACTTGAACACTCCTTTGAGATGAGCAAGAATTTTCTCCATTTTATAAAAGTAAACTGAATAAAGAAACATTCAATTACTTGCCTTATAGCTTGCTTGCACATCTCTGCAAGCAAGGAACTCTGGCTTTCTCTGCTTGTAAAAACACACCTAAGGGAATATCTGAGTACACCCCTGCAAGTAGGATTAGTGAGCAGGACAGCAGGCAGAGATGTGGGTTTTCCTGAAAATTTTGAATTGGAAAATTTTCCAATGCCCTAAATAGAGCGTGGTCTGATTTAGCATGTTTATTTGACTTATATTTAGTAAATAAAACTAAAAAAGTACCCCCATGTTAATTTTATGTCCCAATAGCCACGAGTATTTGAAGTGAAATATTTCATTAGGAAAAAAAAGTTAATGGTAGAGCCAGTTTCAGAATTCAAGATTATAGAATCTGACACAAGCCTACTTGGATGGAGTACAAACCATAGAAACATTTCTACAGAGAAAATAATGGTTTCAGGCAACAAACCTGTGAAACTATCTTGAGCTCATCTAGCACATGTGCAATAGTTATAAGACCATTGATTTTAAACTTTTATAAAAGTACAGCATATCCAAGGAAAACTATATATATCATGAAACCTGTATAAGAGCCCTTACTAGTCAACACTAAGAATTAGGGTATAGCTGCTAAGGACAAAGATTCAAATTACAATCAGAAAATATTCCAGAATCATGCAAAAAACACTACAAGTTGGCATTTCAAGGAAATGAACTCTGCAGAGTAACATATTATTTAAGATTTATTAGCTGACCACAATACTTCAAGTTGGATATGTTGGCAGCCCACCTGGATTGGCAGCCAAAGGTTTTCTTTAGTTGGATCTACCATAAATATATACAATAATTTCCAATGTATTTTTAATAATGGAGTAGGTGGAAGTACTTACTTTTTGGCTTTTTAAAAAATAAGAACCAACCATTTCGTTTATTTTAAGAGAAAGGGCAGACGCTGGCAACCTAAATACTGAAAAACTACTCAAGTGTGAAACTTTCCTTCCTTAATCAACACTCCTCCAAAATGGAACATAACATGTGGAACCCTGCAAAACAGTACCAGCAGTAAATGAAATAGCAAAGGCATCAGTTGGATTTCTCTGGTCTTGAGATTCAGTCAAGCTTGGCTCTGCTTCCCCTTTCACAAAGAGGGGGAAGGTAGAGAAAAATATTGAAAGCAACTTCTAGAGGAAGTGTCATAAATCAACTACTAATTTTTATACGTGCTAAGCCAGGCAGTGGGCCTGACCATTTTCCCAAGGCCAATGGAAATTTTGCCAATGACTGAAATGAGGAACAGAAAGAAACATAATATTATCTAATAGATAGATTCATAGATGTTAGGGTAGGAAGGGACCTCAATAGATCATCAAGTCCGACCCCCTGCATAAGCAGGAAAGAGTGCTGGGTCTAGATGACCCCAGCTGGATACTCATCTAACCTCCTCTTGAAGACCCCCAGGGTAGGGGAGAGCACCACCTCCCTTGGGAGCCCGTTCCAGACCTTGGCCACTCGAACTGTGAAGAAGTTCTTCCTAATGTCCAATCTAAATCTGCTCTCTGCTAGCTTGTGGCCATTGTTTCTTGTAACCCCCGGGGGTGCCTTGGTGAATAAATACTCACCAATTCCCTTCTGTGCCCCCATGATGAACTTAAAGGCAGCCACAAGGTCGCCTCTCAACCTTCTCTTGCGGAGGCTGAAAAGGTCCAGCTTCTCTAGTCTCTCCTCGTAGGGCTTGGTCTGCAGGCCCTTGACCATACGAGTGGCCCTTCTCTGGACCCTCTCCAGGTTATCCGCATCCTTCTTGAAGTGTGGTGCCCAGAATTGCACGCAGTACTCCAACAGCGGTCTGACCAGCGCCTGATAGAGGGGAAGTATCACCTCCTTGGACCTATTTGTCATGCATGCACGATAAAGTGCCATTGGCTTTTCTGATGGCTTCGTCACACTGCCGGCTCATGTTCATCTTGGAGTCCACTAGGACTCCAAGATCCCTTTCCACCTCTGTGCCACCCAGCAGGTCATTCCCTAGGCTGTAGGTGTGCTGGACATTTTTCCTCCCTAGGTGCAGCACTTTGCATTTCTCCTTGTTGAACTGCATCCTGTTGTTTTCTGCCCACTTGTCCAACCTATCCAGGTCTGCCTGCAGCTGTTCCCTGCCCTCCGGCGTGTCCACTTCTCCCCATAGCTTTGTGTCATCTGCAAACTTGGACAGAGTACATCTGACTCCCTCGTCCAAGTCACTGATGAAGACATTAAAAAGTATCGGTCCAAGGACCGAGCCCTGCGGGACCCCACTGCCCACACCCTTCCAGATCGAGACCGACCCATCCACCACGACTCTCTGGGTGTGACCCTCTAGCCAATTCGCCACCCACCGGACTGTGTAGTCATCCACATCACAGCCTCTTAACTTGTTCACCAGTATGGGGTGGGATACCATTTCGAAGGCCTTCCTGAAGTCTAAGTATACAACATCCACCCCTCCTCCTGTGTCCGTCCCTCTCTCAGGCTGCTGGCAGATGTTAAAGTAGTTGTGCAACTAGTTGAGAGGAATTTTATGCCCCATTCCCTAAATCATGTGACCTACCATGCCAGAGGTCCATGGTAGGTTGTGAGATTCTCAGAATGGGGTATAAAATTCCTCACATTTTGATCTTGCAGCTACAAGCATGAGGGAAGCTCTACATCAGGAACTCAGGGCCTGGGGCATGTGCACCTGCACCCATCACACTTGTGAAAGCAGCAACTGAGGAGCTGGGAGCAACCCACTCCCCAGGTACTGCTTCTATGGGCACCTGGGAAGTTAAAGAAGTTGGCACGCAATAAGGCTTAAACAGCCTTGTCCTTCAGCCCTGATGGGCTAAGTACAGACATTATACATAAACAGGTTTAAGTGATCAGAAACTGGTTTAAACCTGTAACAGAACAGATGTTCAGTTCACATAAACCAGTCTGAAAATGGCTGAAACCGGTTTGAGATAAACCAGGTTGAAAGTAGTATCAGACTTAACTGATTTGGGTCAAACCGGTTTATGCAACATCTGTCCAAGACCCCTTGTCCCCCTGCATCCCAGATGTTGTGTGGGGCTGTCTGCTGAAGCAGAGCAGGGTTGGCCGCGCCCCTCTCCTTCCTACCAAGAGCGCTATCACTGCTCCAGCTGGCTGAGGGCCTGCAGCAGCTGCCAGGCTTCCTCCTCCCTGTCACCTGCCTCCCTGCTGGCTGTTCAAGCAGGGATCCCCCCCTCCTGCCCCTCTCCCATGGCAGGGAACCAGCATCTGGCCATGCCCCCACTCACACTAGCTAATGCTGAGAGGTGTCCGTGTAAATCTCTAATTTCACTGGAATAAAGGCAGACAGCTACTGGCTTGCAAATGCAAATGCACCCTGCAGATAAGAGTTTGAAACTAATGCAAGAGATGTTTTCTTTTGTAGAGCTTGATGGGCCGATAAACTTTGTTCTGATAAACAACTTGCTAGGTACAATCTGTCAGTTTTGAAGAAGGGACAGAGAAAGGTGTTACAAATGACCTGGTTTGTAGATAGTCTGAAGAAGCAGGAAGACGGAGATTGGAAAACTCAGTATCAGCAGATGCAGGGTCTGGCAATGCTCCCCACCCCTTGAGCAGTCAGCAAGGTGTGGGGGAGCAGGGAAGCGTGGGACTGCAGGCAAGGTGGGGGTTTAAACTCCTCCCTAATCAGAGCATCCTGCCAAAGCTAACTGCAGGACTAACCTGCAAAGATTTAATCAATTCAGGCTCAGGCTTTTTGAATGTCTGTCCCTTGCCTTAAGGACTGCAAGGCATGGCAACAAACTTGCTGGGTCCTGGCAAACTCAAATCCCAGTGCTGACAATCGGCTGCTCTAAGTACTTTGAAATTCTGGGAGGAACGTAAGGTACAATATATTATGGCTCATTCTCTCTGTTAGTTGGATTAGGTCTAGGTCAAATATTAAAATGAGAGCCCACACATGAGCCATAAGGTGCCATTTTTAACATCACTTTGTTGACCTGCACTTTTATAACTCTGAAACTGAAAACATGGTCATTCTGCAGGGCTGTTTGCCTCTGTTTAAAATCAGGCTAACAGGATTTGTAAATTTGCTTTGAACTAGTATTAAAATATATTAAAACACCAGTACTATAATATATATAAAATAACCCAGTTATGATACTTTACTCCCTTGAATCCCAAAAATAAAACAGTAATAGGTGATGTATGTCATGACCAAAAATACACTTGATCTGAGCCTTCAAAAGGCCAAGAAGCGATGCACTCACTCTGCATACAAAAATTACCTGTCTTTAAACAGGTTCCTTTAAAACAGCTAGTACTATGATACTTAAAACTCAAAGATCTAAGTTTTACTTTTTCCCCAAAACAGTTTTACTTCTTTTAGTAGCCTAATGTTTGAAACTAGACAGGCATGTATTATTAATTAAAATTGCAGGAAGAAGTTGATGAGTAGTGAAATTTCATATTCACACATCTGAATTTAGTTAGTTGGTAGGATTCTAAAACAATATATTATTTATGATCTGTATACAGCTACGTATATGCATATTTTATATATTTAATATAATGGATCCAATTGTTTGGAAGCATAGCAAAAGCCTGAGATCAGAACAAGCTGTCACATATCATATGAGCTATAAAGCCAAAATTTAATGAGACAGGTTAAGGTCAGAGTAGCAGCAATGTACAATTCTAACTTGGTATATACTAGTATTTGTAAGTATACATCTAACTTCAATGTTAAATATAAAAAGAGAAAAACAAAAAAGGAGATGCTCAATTCCAAAGGCAACTAACTGCAAGATTAAATTTGAGATTCCATTCCATAGAACCTTTCCTTCCCTATTTTTCTGAGTTAAAGGCAGTTTTCATTCTGTGACTCTTTCGATCTGGGCAAATGGGGCTCTGTTCCACTGTCTACTTAAGTCAATAAAAAGACTACCCACTGATTTCAACACTTACTGAAGCTTTCCCTGAAATTCTGAATGCCTTGAACAATCAAAACAACCAGCTGAAACCAGTAGAAGTTATGGGTACATATACAGTGTAGGTTTCAACATTTTCTGTTTCACATTTAACATTCAATATTTGTTTATTAAATGTTTGTACTAGTTCCTTCCAAGTGAGCTGCAAGAAAATTCATCTGTCACTAGTCTTCAGTATAACAGATAACATAACAGATAAACCCATGGTGTAAAAGCGGACTTCACAATAAATTAAAAATATTACTCCATAAAAATATTCAGTTATACACTAGGCATATCTCATGCAAATATTTATGAGTGACTTTTTTTTAATGCCAGTTAAATTAGTTAAACATATCCACTAAATTAAATTCCAGATACCAAAGATTTTCAAAGAAAAAATACTATAGGCCTACAATGTCATATAAGACCACAATACAAATTAAATACTAGATAAGGATTAATAAATGGAGGCTAATGTGATAAGCAAAGCCAGGTAAATAATCTGAACTGGACAAAAAGAGAGGAGCTATAATCATTGTAAAACAAGAAAATCAGTTACATTTTATTCTGTACTGTTTTTAAAATCAAAATGTTGAATTTATTTTACATCTCAAAATAAGAAACTCAGAGATCAGCATAGTTAAAACTTAAAATTATTTCTAAGGATACATGTTCCA
This sequence comes from Alligator mississippiensis, assembly GCF_030867095.1. Taxonomy (NCBI): domain Eukaryota; kingdom Metazoa; phylum Chordata; order Crocodylia; family Alligatoridae; genus Alligator; species Alligator mississippiensis. The sequence continues at coordinate 26,952,268 of NC_081829.1, read as the reverse complement.
AACGTTTATTTTCAAAATATTAAAAAATACAATTAAAAATGTACAAAAATGGAATTTTTAAAGGGATAATTTGTATAAATATGACTAGCTTTATTAAGGCTGTCCCTTTGATTTTGGAGAAATATTTTTAAAGATATATACCAGAAGACAGGTATAGCAAAACTACTTGAAATTAACTAAACTTTTATGGATATTCTGAAGCTTTTCACAAGTTTCCTATGTTCTATTACAGTAGACAAACCCTACCCCTATTAATTCCTATTTACTTTTTATTTCATTGACCTGTGTCTGCCTTTTTTCATTGCCAACTTTCACATCCAGCATTTACGGTCTAATGGGGGAGACGCTCATTCTGATAAAACTTTTCCTTATGTCCTTAACAAAGTCTAATCAGGTCTGTATTCTAACCTTTTCTTTTCTATCCTTCACAGTTTATACCCCATGAGAAGAAAGGAAATTAATATATTTTGTGTAAAGGAAGACAAGCAAAAAAAATGTGGCTGCTTGCTTGTTTGCTTCCTTCCATCCCTCTCCACCCTCGCCCTCCACAAGTAAACCAATATTCTATTCCTTCAAATTATTACATTTTGATTTTATCTTCCACTCCTTGGTTTTCTACCATTTTTCACTTAACCTTGCCTTCACTATTTCTTTCCCCATATATAAATGCAAATCCAATATTCCTTTTTATACTTTTATTAATAAATGTACAATTTTTAATTCTCAGTCCCAGAACTGTCATTATTGTGGTTTCTTGAATCTTCTCCCAACATTCTTGGTAGAATGTTAACCAAAGTTCTTTTAATACAAGTAAGGTCACATCTATCTTGTTAATGTTCTCTCACAGAGACCTGCATTGGTTTCAGCTCAGTTTTCAGTTCACTCATTCTAACTTCACTGACCACTGAACTACTATGGCTTCTCTTTCTTACTACAATTTTATTTTATTATTTTCTGTCATGATCCAAAGGTCTGATTTTTTGTGTGTGCTTCGGCACTAAGAATTATCCCTGTGGGTTTACAGCTTCATTGCACAGAGGAGTTCTGCTGCGCAGAGAACCCGCGTGCAAAGGAGTGTTCCCGCCACTTTGCAGCGGTCTTTGTAGGGTGCATTTTCTTTGCAACACAGAAATGCACGGTGCAAAGAGTTCCCGCTCGTCGTATGCAAATTCGTGCCCCGCAACTGACTAGTGCTAAATTATTCCCACGTGGCGGCTAGCAATTGGCCTGCTAGCCGTATAAGAGGCTTGAGCAGTTTCCGCCCAAGCCGAAGAGGACTCCGCATCCATCTCGTGGGGACTCTGGGTGTGCGCGGCAGGGTAATAGAAACCCTGTGTGTTGCTCATAGGAGTTTGGCGGCCTGATCCACTGCCCACCTCTTCCCGTCTTCGAACGGAGCCTTCTATAAGATGTATCAACGAGTTTTATGCGCGCTTGTCCTGGACATCCGGAGTTCTGTCTGCGTGGAGCCTAGCAAACTCCACGTGATTGTTCGAGTTCTGTCTGCGTGGAGCCTAGCAAACTCCACGTGTGTTCATGTTTTCTGTTGTAACTGCAACTCAAGCAAGTTCTCAGCCTGCACCGCGACCATCTCGGTATAAGTAAACAATCTTAAAATCAACCGTTACGTGTCTGTGCCTAATTCTAGCTCGGTGCCCGCCCTCTCCGACCCGGCCTGCCCGGGCTGCCGGCCACAGTCCGCGTGCAGAGCGACAAAAAGGGCCCGGGGCCTGACCCGGCCCACACATTTTCTAGGAAGTACTTTGAATATCATTGCACTTAAAGATTTCCTCGACAATGCAGCACAATAAACGGGTCTCCTCCTCTCTTTCCTTTCTTTTTTAATGAAAATTGCTTTCCTTTTTGTCTTCTATTCTCTCCTATTGACTTCAGTAACTCTTCCTATTTCTTTTCCAAAGATAAACCTTACAGTCAGTTTCTCAGCCAGCTCATTCTGCTAGCTCATCTGTAGACCTTGTTTAATTTCTAAACAGCTCTCCCTCTAATGGTAGCTCTTCCCACTTCCAGTATTTCAGTGAATCATGTACATCTCCCCAAATCTCTTCTGGGGAATTTTTTTCTGCCACAACATTCTTCCAATTGTTCCTGAGACTCCCATCCTCCTTCATGTGTCTGAAGTCTCATACCCTTTTAAATGCCTTGTCTGAATGGTCATTATCTTTGCTCTCTGATTCAATACTCTTTAATCCTTGTTTACTTCTGTATTACAATCACTCATTCTTATTGCTGTACTGCTGCAGAACAATACTTGAGAAATTTCAAGTATCCCTTTAATTCCTTACATTTCAAAACCTTCTTGGGATGTTTTTGCTCACGTCTTTTACATTAGTTAACAACCTTATCATATTAACCTCATTAATTCTACTAAATATAACTCTTACAAACTTGCCTCTTTTTTGGTTATTTTCTATGTACACTCTTTCTCTACTTCCAGCTCTGCCAACTGTGCTGTCTACTTCTTAGCTCCAAAAATCCCTATGCAAACTTTGTTTTCCTCTGCATAGCCTCAGAACTTCATAATTTACCCTCTCCTTTGCCAAAAGCCTCATACTTCACACACATGAGATCTCTGAGGGAAGGTGGAGGGAAGCTTTATACTTTTTTAATCATCATCAGTTTATTCTGTGCAAATGCAAAGATGTGCAAATATCTTGCAATCTATGAAGAAATGGTCAAAGAAACATTTAAAACATACAAGCAAAGTAGTTAAGGCAGTGGCTCTCAACCAGGGTGCTGTGAGACCCTTTCAGCATCCTGAAGCTTGGGCACCACCAGACAAATAGAACTGCCCCACACTCACTGTGCACAGATATATAAGCATAAAGGAGGCAGAAACACCTTGTCCTGCTGACCCCCTATGTGCTGCCCGACAACAGAGACACATGGGGCAGGTGGAACTGTTCCACATGCCTCTTCTTCTAGAAGCATGGGGAAGCCAGACCAGGGAGGGCTGTAGCAAGAGAGGGGTATATGGCTAATAGGGTTCCAGTTTCAGTCTACTCTTTTAACTCATGTTCCTTGTCTACTCTTTTAACTCCATCCTCAGTTTTGTTAATGACTATTTAAACTAACAAATCAGAAATCTTTCTGGTCCTTTTCCCTCTCATTTAAGTTTCTTATTTGTGTTTCAGTTATCTTTTGCTTTGATTTCAGCTAATTTCCCAATTTTTTTTCCATAATAACATTTCCCTAAGATTACTAAAATATTCTGCCCCTCGTCAATATAGCAGATTCAACATTTCATCTATGACATAACTGGATGGGACCTCTCAAGGTCATTTAGTCCAGCCCCCTTTTCAAAGCAGGATCATCCCTGACTAAACCATTCTAGCTAGGTGTCTATCCAACCTGCTCTTGAAAATTTCCAAGAGAAATTTCTCTAGGTAGGCTATTATAATGTGTGACTACCCTCATAGTCAGAAAGTTCTTCCTAAGCTCCAACCTAAAATTTCCTCTTCTGCAGCTTAAGGCCAATGTCCCTATTGACTGTTACCAAATCCCTGCCCTCCTCCCCAAAGTCTTCTCTTCTCCAAACCAAACAATGCTATTTTTTTCTGACCCTCATAAGTCTTACTTCTCAGACCCCTAATCATTGTCACACTGTGCTCAACTCTCTAATCTGTCCACATCCTTCCAGAATTGTGGAAACCAAACCTGGACACAAAATTCCAGGTCTCGCCAGTGCTGAAGATAGAGGAAGACTCATTTCCCTTGATTTGCAAGTGACACTCCTGTTAATGCAACCCAATACATCACTGGCTTTTTGGCAACAAGAGCACACTGTTGGCTCACAAATGCTGTAACCTCCAGGTCTTTCTCAGCAGTACTGCAGTTTAACCAGTCATTCCTCATCCTGTGTTTGTTCATGCCAGCATTACCTCCCAAGCACAAGACTTTTTGTCCTTGCTGAAGCTCATCTGATTAAATGTAGACAATTTTTCCAGTCTATCCAGGTCTTTCTCATCTGGAGCATCTGCAACTCCATCCAACTTGGAGTTGTCCACAAATTTGCCAAACATGCACCCACAATCCCATTGTCCAAATCATTAATGAAGATATTAACGAATGCTGGGCCCAGGACAGACCCCTGGGGAACTCAACTTGATACCTCCTCCCAACAAGACACTGAGGACTAGTCATTGAGCACCATGATCCAACCAATTATATATTCACCTTACAGTAGATTTCATAGATATTTAGGGTTGGAACGGACCTCATTAGATCATTGAGTCCGACCCCCTGCCTTGGGCAGGAAAGAGCACTGGGGTCAGATGACCCCAGCCAGGTGGTTGTCCAGTCTCCTCTTAAAGACCCCCAGGGTAGGGGAGAGCACTACCTCCCTGGGAAGTCCATTCCAGATTCTGGTAAACCTTATCGTGAAGACTTTCTTCCTGATGTCCAATCTAAATCTGGTCTTTGTCAGTTTGTGGCTGTTGTTTCTAGTTACCCCAAGGGATGCCCTGGTAAACAAAGTATCTCCTATTCTTTGTTGCCCCCCCTTCCCCCAATGAATTTGTAGACAGCCACAAGATCACCTCTCAGTCTTCTCTTGCGGAGGCTGAAGAGATCCAGGTCCCTCAGTCTGTTTTTTTTTTTTCCTTTGAGTAGTTGTGTAGATACACATTCTCGCTTCAGTAACACGAAAGTAGTTCCCAAACATAACAGTAGTGGATATCAGAGTCTCTTGAGCTAATACTATTTGGAAGATCTGTGGAGTTCTGAAGGCATCAACAATAACATAATGCTTCATGAAGGTATGAACTGACCTTCAAAGAGCTGCCTGGCAATGATGGTAATACTGTGAAGAAACTCTAGAGATGGTGAATGAACACAAATCAATGAAGTTTGCTCCACCTTGGTAGTCTCATAACACAACTTCATATCCAGTTGGATAATCCCTGAAATTCTATCATTGGACACTTAGCTCTGTCAAATGTGGCTACAAAGAGCCATTGGGGATTTACAAAAGGATTTGGTCCTATGCAAGTAACAGGACAATTCTCTCTTAACAATGTGTAAGTCTAAAGAGGATTCTACTCAGAAGGAAGAATGACAAGGATATTTGTTTACTCAGGTGGAATTCAGAGACCACTTTATCTGGATACAATTATCTCATAGGGAGGATATGCTATGAAAGCTTCCGTCTTGCTGGCTCTCCTTACAGAAGTGATTGCCACCAATAATGTCACTTCCATGAACTATGAGCTGTCAGAAGACAGGTTCAGCAAGCCAGTCAAACTTTAAAAGCATACCTGGCATGCAGCACTTTATAATCAGCAATTCAGAACTGACGATTTGCAAATGAAAGAAGCCTTTCAGTTATAAAGGTCCAAATGCTTTGGTTCCTTATCCTTAAGTGCCAATCTGGGATACTCAATGTTTTTGTTAGCTGCTGCTACTGTGTAGGATGTGAATATAAATACTCTGCACTTTGAGATTTGACACTGTATTTCCTGTCTTTAAACTCTATCTGCTTGGCAGAGTACATGCGTTTGTACACTAGAGGATCTGCCAGATCAAGAATTACATTTATAATTAGGAGTAACATTTTTGATTGCCCAGGCTGGTAGAAAATACACCAATGTTGGCAAGAAGTTCAGTAAATTTCTCTAGAGACAATTATAGGTTTGTAGCAGTAGATCACAAGAGGTTCTGATATTCTCCATTCTTCTCAAGAAAAGAAGGCTGAGAAGACATTTTTTCATAGAAAAAATTATTACTGTTGCCAGAGACAGGCTGGACCAGGGACTGAGTTGGCAACTTGCAGCAACACAGGAACAAGATGATGATGGATGATGGATGTATAATTTGGCTGATGCCCATCATAGCCTGTGGAAGGCTGAGAACTGGTCAGAATGGCTATAGGAGGGAAATAGCAGAAAAGGCCCCTAAACACCTAAAGGAAAGGTGGGGGTGTGGCGCTCCATGTCAAAGAGCAATACACATCCTCTACCAGCAGGATAGGGTCAGAGGAGGGGCAGGCTGAAGTGCTCTGGGTCAGGATACAGGGGGGTCGTGGGGAAAGGGACTTAATGGTGGGGGTCTACTACAGACCTTCCAACCAAGGGGAAGAGCTGGACCGTGAATTCTCAAGTCAGCTTGTGGAGGCACTTAAGGCAAGGGATGTAGTTGTCATGGGTTATCTAAATTACCCAGATATCTGCTGGGAGGAGCAGTCAGCCAGGTCTGACTGCTCACAGAGGTTGCTGGCCGAGATACAGGACCTCCACTTAACCCAGGAGGTGCACAGTCCTACCAGGGGGAATGCCCTGCTGGACCTGGTCCTGGCCACAGGTGGCGACCTGGTAAGAGGGCTCCAGGTCCTCAACCACCTGGGCAATAGCAATCATCGCTTGCTGAAATTCACCATCCAGCGCAGGGTGCCAAGGGCCTGCAGCAAGGCAGTAGCCCTAGACTTTAAGAAGGCCAACTTCAATGAGTTGAGATTAGTGGGAGAGGTGCTGGGGTCCTTGAGAGTAGGGGAACCCAGCGCCCAAGATGAGTGGTTGTTCCTTAAGGAGATGATACTCAGAGCCCAAGAGGTGACAATCCGAACAAGAAGCAAGGGGGGCAAGAGTGCCCCAAAGCCCCCCTGGCTCACCAAGGGCATTCATGAATGATTGATTGCCAAAAAGGAAGCATACACCCGGTGGAAGGGAGGGGCTATCACCAAAGAGGAGTATACCTCCACCGCTCAGGTCTGTAGTGGGGCTGTTAGAAAAGCTAAGGCAGATACGGAGCTAGGGTTAGCGTCAAGGATCAAAGATAATAATAAGTCCTTTTTTAAATATATAGGGAGAATGAAGAAGGCACCGGCTAATGTGGGGCCCCTGCAGGATATGCTTGACAATCTGGTGGTTGCACCAGAGGAGAAAGCAGACCTCTGTAACAAATTCTTCGCCTCCTTTTTCTTGTGCAGAGATCAGGACTCCCTGACCAAGATTCCAGACGGACTCGGGAGATACGCCGCCAGGCCTAAGGTCGGAGAGGACCGGGTTAGAGTGCTTCTGGAGGGACTGGACATGTTCAAATCAGCAGGTCCAGATGCTCTCCACCCCAGGGTGCTGAGGGAATTGGCAGGGGTTATTGCGTGGCCCCTGGCACGGCTTTATGAGCAGTTGTGGTGCTCTGGCCAGGTGCCAGAGGACTGGAAGAAAGCCAATGTGGTCCCCATCTTCAAAAAAGGGAAGAGGGAGGACCCGGGCAACTATAGGCCCATTCATTTTACTTCAATCCTGGGGAAACTCTTTGAGAAGATCATCAAGGAGCACATCTGTCATGGGCCAGCAGCAGGGATGATGCTCAAAGGCAACCAGCACAGTTTCATTAGGGGAAGGTCCTGTCAGACCAACCTGATTGCCTTCTACGATCAGGTCACAAAAGCATTAGATGCAGGTGCCATGGTGGATGTAGTCTTTCTGGACTTCAGCAAGTCCTTTGACACTGTCTCCCACCCCATTCTCAACCAAAAACTAGCTGACTGTGGCATTGATGCCTACACAGTCAGATGGATTGCAAATTGGCTGAAGGGTTGTACTCAGAGGGTAGTGGTGCAATCGAATCTTTTTCGATCTGGAGGGAAGTGGGCAGTGGAGTCCCCCAGGGCTCGGTCCTCGGGCCTGCACTGTTCAATTTCTTTATTAGTGACTTGGACTACAGGGTAAAAAGCAGCCTGTTTAAATTTGCTGATGATACCAAGATTTGGGGTGAGGTGGGCATGCTAGTAGGGAAGGACAGATTACAGCAGGACCCAGACACATTACAGGGGTGGGCTAATGAAAATAGGATGGGTTTCAATACTGACAAGTGCAGGGTGCTGCACTTGAGCAGTAGAAACCAGCAGCACGCTTATAAGCTGGGAAACTCCCTTCTCGAGAGCACGGTGGCAGAAAGAGATCTAGGAGTCATTACTGACTCAAAGATGAACATGGGCTGACAATGCAAGGTCACGGTCAGTAGGGCTAACCATACCTTGTCGTGAATCCACAGATGCACCTCAAGCAGGGCCAAGGAGGTGATCCTCCCCCTCTATTCAACACTGGTCAGGCCGCAGCTGGAGTACTGTGTTCAGTTCTGAGCGCTGCACTTCAGGAGGGATGTGGACAGCATTGAGATGGTCCAGAGGAGGGCCACCCGCATGATCCGGGGACAGCAGGGCAGACCCTACAAAGAGAGGCTACGGGACCTTAACCTGTTCAGCCTTCGCAAGAGAAGGTTGAGGGGGGACCTGGTGGCCATCTATAAACTCACTAGGGGGGACCAGCAGGGTTTGGGAGAGACCCTGTTCCCCCTAGCGCCCCCCGGGGTAACAAGGAATAATGGCCACAAATTGTTAGAGAGTAGGTTTAGACTACACATCCGAAGGCACTACTTCAGTCAGGGCAGCTAGGATCTGGAACCAACTTCCAAGGGAAGTGGTGATGGCTCCTACCCTGGGGGTCTTTAAGAGGAGGCTTGACGTCTACTTGGCTGGGGTCATTTAAGCCCAGTTTTCTCTCCTGCCCAGGGTAGGGGGTCGGACTTGATGATTTACAAGGTCCCTTCTGACCCTACTTATATGAATCTATGAACTTTAGTTGGTGACCTTTCTTGAGACTGGAAACTTAACTAGTGCATTGGTACACATTTCTGCAGTGTTACAGATGACAAGGATCTCTGGTAAGAAGTAGAGCTGGACAGACATTGACACTTTATGGAGTCTATCCAAGGGACTCATCAAACAGAAACAGTCTCAACTTGATCTCTTCTCTCCTCATCGTTCACACTTTGAAGTCATTCACGCTCCACCTTAGCCTTCCTAACAGCCCCCCTACAGTCTCAAGCAATGGTGATAGCCCCTTCCTTCCACTGGATGTACACCTCCTTTTTAGCTTTCAGACATTCCTAAATGCCTTTGGTGAGCCACGGGGGCTTTTGAGCACTCTTGCCCCCTTTGATTCGCATTGGGACTGTCACCCTTTGGGAGTGGAGGATTGTCTCCTTAAGGAACGACCACTCGTCTTGGACTCCCAACTCCCCTACCCTCCGGGACCTCAGTGCCTCTCCAATTCATCGTCTTAACTCACTGAAATCAGCCATTCTGAAATCAAGGGCTACTGCCTTGCTGCAGGTCCTTGACACCCTGCGCTGTATAGTGAATTCCAGTAGGCGATGATCGCTATCACCCATGTGGTCGAGAACCCGCAGTCCCTCACCAGATCGTCACCAGTGGCCAGGACCAGGTCCAGCAAGGCATTTCCCCTGGTGGAACTGTGCACCTCCTGGGTTAGGTGGAGGTCCTGTATCTCGGGTAGGAACCTACATGAGCATTCAGACCTGGCTGACTGCTCCTCCCAGCAGATGTCTGGGTAGTTTAGGTCACCCATGATGACCACGTCCCTTGACTTAACTGCCTCCGAGAGCTGACCTGAGAATTCTCGGTCCAGCTCTTCCCCCTGGTTGGGTGGTCTGTAGTAGAGACCCACCGTTAAGTCCCTTTCCCCACAATCCCCGTGTATTCTAACCCAGAGCACTTCAGTCTGCCCCTCCTCTGACACCATGTTGTTTGTTGAGAACGTGTATTGCTCTTTGACTCAAACTAACACGCCGCTTCTTCCAGTAAAGCATGGAGAGGGGGTTTTCCACGTCTGTCAGTGCCCTGTGAGAGTGGCTACATCCCCAGTACTGGCTCATAAACACCTCCAATCTTCTTCAACCATCGTAAGTTACAGGAAATGGCAATCATTTTGACTAAGAAAAAATTGTGACTATAGCTATAAAAGAAAATGAATCATTAACTTTTCTCTTTTATATTCAAATTGTGAATTTGAAGGTATTTGACAATAAGTTTTAACCATACAGAACATTTGAAAATTACCAAGGCCCCCATTCCATTAGCAAAAAGGCTGCATATTTTTAATTTTTGGAGTTTATGTTATATACCCATGCTACAAATTAAAATACATCTACAAACTTATCACTTTTGTTCAGTAGTATTGTGACAAAGTATATTTTCAGTTATCAAAGTACACATATAGAACCCATCCTTTACTAAAGTATGTTAAAATTCTCTTCATATAAAAAACTTTCGCTTTAATCTTTTATGAACAAGTTTCAAATCCTTAACAAGTAAGTGTGGTTATAATGGAAATGTTGTAATCTTAACAATAACAGTGCAAAAGAAAATAACAAAAGGGCAAAAACATCAGAATATATCTTTTAGAATGCAAAGCTAAACTTATTGCAGGCAATAAAATAGCATGAACCCACTGTGTAATGCTCCTGGGCAACATGATAAGGAACATAGAATAACAAAAAGCTGTTTAACAGTCAACACTTTCAGAATGTCTTAGTTATTTCTTTTAAAGAGGAACAAACCTGGGCCACTTTAACAGAATTTTGAGTAGAGCCACCAGCATGATATTCTACTTTGAACTTTTTCACAAGTTCTTCAAACCTGTAAGAAACCACAGGGGGGGAGGAAAAGAAGTCAGATTTGGCAATTTTTCACAGCATAAAAGCATGTAAGCATCAAAATTACAAATGTATGAGATCATGTTATTTGTAAACAGGAAATTCAGACACATTAGCTGTTTTACAAGGTGCTGGCTGAGAAAATACAGACTAAAATAGCATGCATGCACAGTATGTGCATTAAGCAACTGGCTGAATGACAAAAGCAAAGCATGTGATACAAACTTGATTTCACACTGTTAAAGATGCATTACAAATATATCACATTTAAATGATGTTTCAGGAGCCCAGCATCTGGAATATGTGCATGATTATAATCAACTCTCAAGTTGATGAATATATGCTTACATGTATAAGAATAAATCACTTAAAAGAACGCCACTGAGGAAATAGACATTGATTCACACTTTATCTAACATGAAATAAAATATTATAAGAACAATTATATACCTGTCTTAAGGCTCAGGTCCAAGTAAAGGCAGCCTAGGTTTCCAAATACATTTTAAAATCTAAGTTTCAACTAGGGTTTGTCACTTGTAAGGGGTGCGTAAACAGGATCCATTGTTTGTTTGAGAAAAACCAGCAATGGCACATAGGAACAGGAAGATGTCTATAGATTATTCTGACAGACTAATTCTCTACATCTCCACTTAGTCTATTAAGTTATATCACAATGTAAATATTAAGAAATTAAAATCAAGTTATACTGTTGGAAACTTTTGTAACATTATTTTTACAATATACAAAAATTAAAGCTAAAAAAGGAAATGCAATTGATTTTAATAACAGTAAGGAGACAACAGTGTCTAGTTCAACTAATTAACATTAGTGCATGAAAGAGAAGTTAACAAAATTCACTGCTAGTTTAATTATGTTTTAGAAGGGTCAATATATGGTCAGTGAAAAAGACAATGAAAATTTTAATTAGGTTTGGACAACTAACAAGAAAAATTCCAGTACTAAAAAGAAATATAATGAAACATCTTATGGAGCCAACAAATTAGTTTGTCTAGCAGAGGTGATCTTTTAATGAATAGGGAGCAGAACTGTAGTCTGTCCATTTAAAGAATCTTCTTGATGGTCTCTCAAGGCAGGAGATCATTTAATAAAAAAGGCCTTCGTAACTTTAACTGAAAGAAAATTTCACATAGGAAGTCAGCATATTATTTGTCATGTATCACAGTATTCATAACCTTCTCATTACTGTCTCCTTTTACATATGAAAACAGAAAGTACTTTTCCCTCTTCTTCCATGCACCCTTTGCTCAAATAAATTATGGTATGGACAGATAGATATTTGTAGCACTGCACTTCACACTGCCTTTGGCATCATAAAAATGGTGGATCTGCCACAAAAAAAGTTTCTGTTTGAAGAAGGAACTTATCTGCAATACGGCATTTAGTAGCATTACACGTGTCCAACACCCCATAGTCCTCCACTCTGCTCCCTACCCTCAAAGGGTTGGAAGGAGAGCAGCAGCCTCCCTGCCAGTCCACCCAGCCACAGAAGATGTCACAGAGCCTTGTTTGGACCCTGCTGCCACCACTGACACCACAAGAACAGATGCTACAGGACTACTGGCAATTAGGGCTTGCAAATTTCAGCAGCTATTTTGTTTAGTTTCGAATTCTGATGTTTTGGCAGCCAAAACAAAACGCAAAGCTCTGAAACAGCTCCAGAACTGAACAGATCCATCCAAAATGTTTCAGAAATGTTTCAGACTGTTTAGGAGGCAGGTTTGCAGGGAAAGAGAAACTAAGAAGAGGGAGGAGAAGGGGAAGGACTCCTCTGATATTGACATCTGTAGCTGGTCAGTGACAATGAACTGTCCCTGAGGTCCCTTCCAATCCCAGTGCACTGGGGGAGGGACGAAGAAGCACCATGGTTGTTTGTGACCTGCTCTCTGCCATGTTGCAGTTGCATCTGTGTTTGCGTAGCAGCAGCAGAGAGCAGCATCTGTAAGCTTGCAGCTTGGTAGTGCCTTCCTACCAAGTTGTAGCCAATCCTTTCCTATTTACCCTTGCCTACCCTCTCTATTGTCATCCCTGGCAACTCTTTCTTCCTCAAAAATCCTGTTATTTGTTGTTCTTATTCCCCACCCACCCAAACAAAAAGAAAGCAGTGCTTTGCCTGCCAGTGTCTCATCACTGTGCACTGCAAGAAAGCACTAAACATACATTACACACACACTCACACGGACACACGTTTTGTTCCAGCACATGAAATATGAGACATGCTTGAAAGGCAGGTGCCAGGTCTTCTGGCAGAAAAGTCAGAGGGGGCAGATGGAGAGCTGTAAGCCCCCCCCAACTTATAAGCAACCTCTTTCCTAGCACTAGCAGGCATGCAGCTTCTCGTGCTAGTGGCAGCAAGGAGGTGGGACCAGTGCCTGCATCTGCACCCTCTCCAGTAACACCAGCCACAATAATAACCCCAGGCACCACCAGAATGACAGTCTCCTCCACCCCCATTTCAGTTCCCAGCCTGAGCCTTCCAGTGCCAGAGGAGGAGCTAGATCTGGAAGCAGGGGACTTGAGCACCACAGCAAAAGAAATTTGGGGGACTGAGGAGGAATCTGAGTTTGTGCTCCACCCATCTGTGAAAAGTGGTTTGTAAATTCCCTCTGAGAATCAGGACTGAGAGACTGGAGACAGAGTGGTTTTCTTGTGAGAAATGTGCCCCCACAGGTACTTGGGTATTCTTGTCTGTAACAGATTCTAGTGTGAAGTTTGTGGGGGTACTGGCACGTTTTGCATTTCTTGTCATAGCATAGTCTGGATCCATTTGGTATGCTTTGGGTTGTAGGAAGTTTGCTTCTGGTGATGAGGTTAGCAAGGTTCCGTGCTTGTTTGAATTTACAAACCACTTTTCACACATGGTATGAACTTCACTTCATCAACCTCCTAGATACAGAAACTCATGGACTCAATATAGACATTGGATTTACAGCACACTACAACCTGCCTGACATCTGACTCCCCAGGTACCTCTCTACTTTTACCTGCTACATCCCCCTTCTACCTCCTCCCCCAGCCCGTCGCTCACCTCCTGATGCCTCCATTTCCATTTTCACTGACTGGCTTTCTTGCCTACACTGCATACCAGCCTCTGGCTTCTTTACTATTCCTTCCATCCAGGAAGAGCACACACACCAACTGCAGATGCTTCCTCACCTTGATGAAGGGTTTTTAAACCTGAAA